>NC_136628.1:15785774-16218274 GCF_933228915.1 Telmatherina bonti | reverse complement strand
AGTGCCATGCCACTGTGCAGCACAATATACATATTCATTGATTTTAATGTTTTTTTTTTTTGAAGGGGAATATTGTTATCCACTTGTTACATTCTGTTAAAAATAGTTCTATGGTGGTACTCCAGATAGTACTTCCTGTTTAAGTGTTGCTTCCTGTTTCCTGTGGCAGTTGCATTAGCTAAATCAATAGCACATGTGAGCTAAAAGGTTAGTCTATAAAGGCTGCAGCACTACCGTTTGGTAAACCCTCCATTTTCTTTTTTTTTTTTTTTTTTTTTAATAAAAACAGTGGTTGGAAATTTCATCCCTGGTGTGGTGTCCATTGTTATGTTCGGTGCTTAAGCCGGCCGTAACACCACTATTTAGAGTTTTTTGTAAATGTCTGTCTTATAAGAGGAAGGCATGCATGTTGTTACTGCTGGAACCACCTTTAATGCTTTTGATTTTATGAATTTCTCTTCAAACAGTTGTTTAGTTTAAGAAACATCATGTATGCTAAACAAAAGGTTCAAACATTTGCTGTTTTATATATTAGGTTTTTCTTTTTATTCTTATCCTATTTATAGTTAAAACCCATTTTGGCACAAAATGAAAAAAAAATCAAGGGATGAATGACATTCATTTAAAAATGAATTATTGTCACTTTATTTTTGCTTTTATTGACATACAAACACTATTTGTATGCAAAAAGTTACATCGCAAACAGCTGTGGGTTCGGCTTAGAATTTTACACATCTGAGATTCAACTGTTGAAACTATGCATCTTGCAGTCTTTATATCCATCCATCTAACCATCCATCCATCCATCCACTCAGCTTTTAGTCATCCTCTCATGCGTCCACCCACCCAGACAGCCAGCCACAAAATAGCTGGCCATCTGTTATTATTTATTTATTTGTTGCTCTTTGCTCTCTCATTATCATCTCTCATCTGCCTTTTTCCTTTTTAGTTTTCTTTACTTCTTATTCATGTTATGAAAGCACTGTTCCAATGAGTTGTATGTTGTTTACCAGACATCCTCATGGAGCAGGACATCCTTTACCAAAGTCTTCAAATAACACATTCATTAGGTTCTAACTTTTAAACTCAGATATCAATCAGAATAGCTGCCATAATGACATATTTTCCTAAAAATTATCCTGGCAAAAAAAAAAACATCAAATTCTCCAGTTGGATATTTTATGCAACCATGACCATGATCTCTTTACACTGCAGAAGTAGCACAAAGTATAACTGGCAGAAAAAGGCCAGCATTTATTTATTTATTATTGTATAAAGAGTTTTATTTGATTGACCAACACCCTTGAAACTGCAAAACACATGCAACACTTTCATAACACACAGCACTGTCAGAAAACGGTGGCTGTAACTCGACACCTCAAGTTCTGTGAACTGTAAAAATGAGAGCAGAGTAAATGAGGGTAAATGTTGTTGAAGACGTTGTTAGGTGGTAACTGTAACATGAGATATTGAACTTTAAAATTGCATTTTGTACACTGCAAAAACAGTCTAACCAAGAATTACAGTTGTATGCTAATATACTTAGCAAGAAAAAGAATGTGTTATTAATTATGGCGTAAGAGTATGGCCTATGTCTTGTATTTCTTACCTTTTATCTGAATTTTAAAATAGTTTATTTTCCCGTCACATTAAGTTAAATAACTCTAAATAACTTTAAATAACCTGAGACAAAATGTTACAAGTAAAAACATTTTACCTAAAAATCACAGATGTACTGATATAAGAATTAGTGCCTCAATATAAGAAAAGTGATAAAATTAACAAGTTCCTCATTTGAATTCCCTTATTAAGTAAAAATAACTCAAAACAAGCCTATTAATGCTTCTTTTCAGTGTTGTTTCTTCCTGAGTTTGAAATAAAAGATCCTAAAACAGGTGTAACAAACATCAACTACTAGCAGAGTTGTACATGGATATGTGTATTTTGGTGACAAAAGGATCCAAAACAAAGAAGCAATCAAATTTAGAAATAATGATCTGTAATTTTATTATTTAATAAGTGCCTCAGCTTGACTTGAATCAGATAAAAAGGCTTAATATCCCCACAGGAAGACAGAACACTAACTCTGAGTTTGACTTGACCACAGATCTTTTACAGAAGTTGTAAATTGTCCTGTGATCTTAAACTAACATTGCAAAGCAATGGTTCTCAAACTGAGGGTTGAGACCTACATGGGGGTTGCGAGATTAATTCAGGGAAGTGCCAGATAATTGTGAAAATACCTAGCCTACATTTGACAATTAAATTTGGGAGTTTTACCAGTGCTACCAAAACTAAACAATATTTCTGAGATAAATCTGTGAAATTAGTACCATTAGTAGTAGTTTCTGAAATATGAGGGGGAAAAATGTGCATAGATAACTGAGTTGATGCACATAACATATTAAAAATCTGACTTTGATATTATCTCCACAAGAGAGTAATATTTAGGGAGAATCGATCCTTTTTATCAAAATTCCGACAGTTTTCCAGCTCTATTATTTTGAGGATGCTGCAGGATGACCCATTGGACATTTCACGCTATTAATTACTCAGTTGTCATGTAAACGTTGCAGTCAATGTACATTGTCTTGGGGGTTGTGACCTAAAAAGTTTGAGAACCACTGACTTAAAACCTAAAATCTAAGATGGGCATTCCAACTGAAACAAAAAGACTGAGACCCCTCACTTTTAGATTCACAAGACATCATGGGTTTTTAAATGTAAGTCTTCACTGCAAAATTCACCAGAACCTTTTCTAGCGTTCTTTTTTCCTACCTAGCATGTCAAATGGGCTTTAAAATGCTGAAAAGGGTCTTTTATCTGTTTTATATTATTATCAAAGTGAGCTAATGTTAATATTACAGACCTCTCTGTGATTTTTTTTTTCTTTGCATAATGATAAGGTCATTTCAAAAAGTGATTTTGTGATTAACATCTTGAGACTGTTTGATTTATTTTATAACCAAAGATACCATCCCCCTTGTTATAATTAGTGCCTACGGCTTATTTCAGATATCATCAATTTAATATGTTGGTGCTAGGAGAAGTTGTTTGTGGCACTGGTTCAGGTGGTAATGCCAAATGTCCACTGTTGAAAAGGTTGGTGGTTAAACCACCATGTCATCCTGATCAAGCAGCCCCCTCCTCTCAGGTATCTTAAAGTTTGGTGGCCAGAAAAGTTGTTTGTATGGTTAAATTAAGAAAATTGATCTTGTTTTAAGATCATTTATCTCAAATTGAGAGAAGAAAGACTCCACATAGTCTTTCTTTCTTCTCTGACTTTGAGATAAATTATCACTCAATTAATTTGCTGTGCTGTACCATTGATCAGCTGTTATTCATAGTCCTGGTCAACCTGATGGGCCTGACAGAACCTTCAGGCAAAGCCAGCTGTTGTCCCGATCGACATCATGGACAACATAACACTCAAATCTTTTGAGAAACAAGCACAAAGGATGAATTCAGGAGGCAACAGAAAGGAGAAAGCAGGCCAAGGACACCGTCAACATGGATGGAAATCTTTTATGTTCTCCTCCAGAGACCACCATGCAGCGAGGCCAACCTGACAGATCTATCAGGTCCATCAGGTTGGCCACACCTGGGAACAACTGCTGATAAATCATACAACACAGCGGTCAGAGGACACTTTCTTCTAAAGAGTGCTGACTGAAAAGTCTATATTTAAGAAAAAATAAGGCAAAATTAAACTTTGTTAGCGAGAAGTTATTTTTGACATATTATAGAAAACTGGTGGCAGTGATCCTGTTTTGACCAAATTAACTTATAAAGTTGTATTTTTTTTACATAATTAACAATGCTTTAACTCTAAATTATAAACAGTGATGAGCAGTTATATAGTTCATACTGGTGAAAACCAATGGAAATCAGAGTTTATTAAATAAATCACTGATAAATCATATTAGTTGCACTTTATATTATAACACAAACATAAAGCAAAACACAAGCAATCAAAACAGAAGAGCAGAAACATTCTCTACCAACAGCAAACATGTTTGTTTGCACTTGTAAGTAATTTGTTTCAGCAATTCAACATACTTCATTTATTAACATATGTGTTATATTGACTTGATGTTGAGAGGGACCGATGCAGACCAGGCACATTAAAAGAAACAGAAAACCAGCTTTAACAGGCTATGAGCACTCTTTTAACCATGTAATCCTTTTTCTGTCAGATGAGCCCTTATTTGCAAGAAAAAAATAAAAACACAACTAAAGGCATGTCAGAATTTGAAAGTATTTGACACCAGAAATGAGGAAATTTTCTTTTCCTTTAAAAAAAACAAACAAAGATAGGAGTTAAACGAGATAATAACTGCAAAAGCATGATTCTTGAGTTTCATGAAAAAGAATATTGCATTTTAAGAAAAACCAAAAAAACCTCCTTTTCACAACAATGGAAAGCATCATGGCCATTTTCTTTGACATTTACTTTAAGTGTAATAAAGAAAAAACATTGACAAAACAAATCTTTCATGAATCCAACTTCGGTATTTTATGAGTAGATTTGTCAAAATTATATTCTAGTCAAACTGCCTGGATGTTGCTGCTTGAGTGAACACGCAGGTCATGTATAATAGCAGCTGGTACGAGGTGTGTGAGAAGCTAGCTGAGGAGCAGATGGACCAGCTGGTCTATTCTGGTGGGTTACCATGGTAATGTGAATTTGACCTTATTTACAATAGTTCTAATATTTACAGGACCAAATCCATTCTAAGACACATATATGTCCATATTTAAAAGTAAAACTGTACATACTTTAAAATCCACATCAACATGTATACAACATCAACAGGGAAGAAAAAACAAAAAACAAATAGAAAAAAGACATTCATGCATGTTCATGTCCTTCAGTGCAACACGCCTGTGCACACATTAATTTCCGGTAGAGCATGGCGGTACAACTGGATGCAGGTGACTCCACTGCAGGTGGAGTCACTGTTACCTTTTCACATTCAACTTGCTTTTTAAACCCAGGGGAGGCCTCCTGTGTTGCTCATTAGCATAGGTTCTGTCCACAGAATGTAGTCGGTCATCAATCTTCCACTTAGCATATGCTAACCAGGAAGAAAAAAGGAAAGGGAATGGTAAAGACTGGTTCTTCAGTTAGACTAAATACGCCTGCATTCATTGTGAATTTTCATCAGTTGACTGAATCACTTAACATTCAAACTGCATTGTGCACCCAGTGTTCTCTGCAGTCCAAATGAATCTGACTTTTGTTTTTTCTCTGACTTTAGTTTCAAGCAACACACAAAAAAAGTCAGGCCACAATGGCCTGGACTTCACTTTAAGAGTATCACAGCATGCTTGATTGATTGATTTATTCACTGATTAATTGATTCAATTCAGTTTATTTTCATTTCATTTCATTTAATTCAATTTAATTTGTATCGTTCCACTTTACAACAATGTCATCAAATCTTGAAGTTGATCCAATCTTGATTGAATCAACTGATTGATCTATTTATTCACACTTTCATTAATTGGTTTCCTCCTGCTTTATGTTATACAGATGCCAAAAACACAAATCAAATAATAAAAAATAAATAATAAAATAAATAATAATAAAATAAATAAATGAATGAATTAAAAAATTAATTTTTATTACTACTACTGTTGCTACTACTACTACTACTACTACTAATAATAATAATAATAATAATAATAATAATAATAATTGCAATAAAAAAAAAGACATCATATGAGATGAAATGATGTAGATTCACCTAAAATGTATAGACATGCTTTCAGCACAGGAAACCAAAAAATCTGATCCATGGATGTTTTTAATTGAAGATTTGTGGAAGCCAACATATTGGTAGATGTTTTAAATTTCTTACATGTGTTTATGTTGGCCCCTTGCTTGCTAATTGCTGGATTGGTGCCAGGGGGTGAATGAATGAAGGAAGGAAGGAAGAAAGGAAGATTACAGGATATGCATGGATGAACATTTGTTTCCCCTCTCTATCTCAGGTCCAGCATAAAAATAAAGAAATCTGAACCATATGCAAAGCATTTCAATATTTGATAGTCGCAGGATGTCTACACAGCAGCTCAGGTAGTTTCTTATTTCATCTCATGTGAATTAATGACCAAGTGCATCTGCAGCACTTAATATGTAATGGATAATCTACTGTAGAGCTCACAGCAAGCAGCTTAATAGCTCTGGTCCCACACTAAGTGCAGATTGCCTTTTGCCATCACCATGTATGTGCTGTCTACTTCTTTCACACATATTGTCTCACTCTGTCATTGTCACAGCTGTTATTGTCATGATAATGTATTTCTGTTGTTGTTTGGAAAGTAGCATCACACCCTGAATGAAAAGTGGGATTTACATGCAGATTTGTAAAAAAAAAAAAAAAAAAAAAAAAAAAAGGTTAAATAATATGTCCCTGGACAACTGAGCAGTTGGAGATACAGATTAGTCAAATGGTTGACCTCTGATCTATAGCTGAATATGCTCCACTATTTGACAGTTTACTTCCACTTTTCCATTAGATTTAACAGAACAGTGTGTCGAAATTGTTGACTAGTATCATATTGTCATCAAGGTACAGACACATCAAGAACAGCAAGAAGTCATGCTTGTGCGTTGTAGCAAATCTGCAGTCAATTTTTAGATCTCAGTAAATAAAATTGTAATAACTGATCATGTCATTGTCAGGACACACTTGGTCACATTGAAGCGCAAAGTATGGTTTTCTTCAGAACTCACTAATACCAACATTATATACATATATATATATATATATATATATATATATATATATATATATATATATATATATATATATATATATATATATATATATATATAATCTTCTCTATATTTTTTAACAGAAATTATGTAAATGAGGAAGGAGCAATACACAACTACACAATCATTTCCAGCACATTTAAGCAACTTTCACACATTCAGCAGAGCCCTAAAATAGTTTCATGATAGGAGGAGCAGTGGCATGTGAGAAGATAAATGCGATCACGATTAGCTCCAAACTTTCTGCACCTGAAGAGAAAACTCAACAAATCAGAGGACAACAAAAGCATGGGAAGCACTATGGTAACTGGAATACTAATGATGTCTTTAATGCTAATAATAAAGCCCCATGATGTGTGTGTGTGTTTGCAGGTAGAATCCTAGTAATGAGTCTCACACAAGCTCACAAACACACATCAACACATGATGGGTTGCTTGTTTGCAACACCCTGATCATTACCAAACCTGCCACCGCTTCCGTACCTCCTCAAGCTTGTTTGCTTTCTCCAGTTTACAACAGTTTGCAGAACAAACTCTGATCACTAAATGTCAATTTGATTTAACATTTTATTGACAATATCTGCACCTGCTATGCCTATTAAATCTGGAGACGGATGGGAAATGTTTCACAATTTGATTCTTTTTGTTTTCTTGCACATGGGCTGAAACTGTGGAAATGTAAAACTGGATCCTTTTGTCTGAATAAAATGGATTTGATTATATTTAGTTAGATAACAGATTTACATCTATTATTTATACTCACACATCTATTAATTTCTTTTCATTAAACCTTTAATCTCTCATACAGGAATACTATTAAATTGCGGTCTTCATTTTCATCACAGCATTCCACCTGAGGCTATTTTGTTTCACTGTCTATGTATGATAAGTGATTCAATTTACTGTCAAACACATGTGATCATCTAATAATTGTGAGCTTTACTGTCAGAATGAAATGTATAAAAAAGTGA
The DNA here is from genome assembly GCF_933228915.1 of Telmatherina bonti. Classification (NCBI taxonomy): domain Eukaryota; kingdom Metazoa; phylum Chordata; class Actinopteri; order Atheriniformes; family Telmatherinidae; genus Telmatherina; species Telmatherina bonti. The sequence goes on along the minus strand of NC_136628.1, from coordinate 16,210,519 downwards.
AACTACAAGGAGCAGATTAATTAAGGCATGCTCTGCAAGTAGGAGGAAACCAAGCAATGAAAGCGTAAAATGTGTTTGCGAACCACAGTGACAAATCGAAACGCTGTACAAATGAGAGTGTGTTTGTTTAGGCTGTAAGAAACACAAATAAAGACAACAATGTAGCCTTGTGAGTAATATGCTGGAAAGAGTTCAAACCTGTGACCTTTCACCTCTCAGCGTGGGAGACCCAGCTGTTGGTACCGTGCAGTTTTCTCCACAAGCTCTAACTGACCTCTTGCAATAAGAAAAACTTGGTTGCCATGGCACCAAGATGATTTTAATGATTTGCTCACAGGGGGTTGCTATGTACAGACTTTATTGAAACCACTTTAATACTGACAGCGATGCCACCCTATCTCCATGCCTATAATGGCAAATAATATTTGACATTACACTTTGGAATACAGGAGATTTCACATAATTATGACTCAATGACAGAAAGGTTGCCAGGTCTTGCGTCTGCAAAACAAGCACAAGTCATCCCCTCTCTACGGTGGTACACATGGTATCAGATGATTTTCTATTAGATTTTCACCAAATTTGGCGATATGTGCTTTGGTCAAATGTTTTCACTTAATTTTCTAAGTCCAAAGGATATTGTAACAAACCTTGTGTTATTTCAGATTCATGTTTGCAATCCTAATCTGTGTCACCAACTGCCAAAGGTTGCCATTGGTTGAGCAGAAGCTTTCATCTGGCAGTTCTTCAGAGAAAGACTTTTTATGCTTTTTATAACTGCATTGTCTTCAAATGATCATGCTAGCTGAGGCCTGCAGGGTGTGTTATGAAGCTCTGGTGTTTTTTGTTTTTATTTTCTTTTGGGGGGGGGGGGGGGGGGGGGTTTCTGTGAGCATCAGTGGTCAGACCTTGGCTTTAACTTCCTTCACAGATTGGCAGCACTCTTGAATGTTTTCCACTTGTAAATAATCTTTCTTTCTTTAAAATGGTGTAGAAATTGTTTGGACATAACCTCAAAATAATTCCTTCTTTGACAGAGAGCAGCAGTTCTTTACAGCCTTTTTCTACAGCCTTTTCTCTACAGTCTTTTTCAATAACATGTAAAACATTAATCTGTTAAATCAATAGTATTTATTCATTCACATATTGGGCACTTTTCCATTAATTTTCACCATCATGTACTCAAACATGCATGAAAATCTACATGGTCCCTTTTCTGACAACAATATGCCGTATCACCATAACCATTCCTGTTTGTGTGCCAAGTGTGCTGATTTGAAATGTGGCCACAGTGGATGGAGCAGCTGAACAATCAGTCTTATACTTGTTAGGGTTTAATTAATCAGCAGCAATAGCATATTGGTTTTTAACTGCAGACAAACATGATGCTAATTTCACCTTAAGACATCGTCTCCATACTTCACTTCTCTTTCTAATGAGGGGAGCTGTGCCACCAAGAAGAAGGAAAAGTTAAAAAAAAATGTACTGTTTTTTTGTTGTTATTTTTTCATCATAACATTTTGTTTTGGAAAATAAATGCATTTAACATTAACAATAATGGACCGTTGTGCTGAACGTAATTGTTCTATATAATAGAGCTGTTTAAAATATTTAATCAGGCCAATCAGAGAGCAAAAAGCTTCAGGTACAGTTTAAACACTTGTCTTTACATTTGGTTAGATACAAGGCAGATAAAACTCTGCTGTGGTTGGCTCATATTAACCACTGCTGTACATGTCAGCTTGTCAACATAACTGCAGCAGTGTTCGCTCAGTCATGTACGGATATGTTAAAGAGTCTGTTGTTGAATCTATTCAGGCGTCTGCCTCAAAATGAGAGCAGCGTTATTTACAGAACACCCCCAGATTGATGAAAAGCACAGCATAGAGCAGCGAGGAGTTAAAGTAACTGCTGTTAAACAAAACTACATGCCTTTGTTTAGCAGGCCTTGTTTCTTTCTTACCCTTTATTTTCATATGGAAACAGTGTGATACAGTAAGCGTCGTCATTAGTCTGAGGGTGTATTATCAAATTTTGATAAGAAGTAAGAAACAAGGAATTTTTATGTCTTATTATGTCAAATGTTAAAATTCAAAGAGTGTAATTTCTTCTTCACATGACTGCATTTTCACTCTGACAGTGTGTAAAGCACTTGAGTGTATCGAAAGAGGTCATTTTTCACTGATTCTGTGGTTATTTTTACTTGCCCCTGTGTCCCAGTCTAATCAGAACAGGATGTTCCTCATCAAATTAACCAGGAAATACATTTTCATGAAATGAAGCAGGTCTGTGCATTTCCCCTACCATGATGAAGTAGACTAGGTTCAATTACACAGCAGAGTCACAGGGGTTTAATGTAGATCAGTGTCCATTCTTTAAATCTTTGCTAATAGAATAGATTTAGAAGTGATAAACAACAGTGGATATGTTTCAATTTTGAGTTTTCTTTAATTATCACCTATAAAAAATATCTAGAGAAATGCAGTGAAATGTTTATTTTTGTTTGTTTATTTTCACGGTACTTCCGTCCTTTCGTGCAGAGAAACAACCAACAAATAATTTACATACAGATAGCTATAGCAGAAATAGAAATAGTAATTTGAAAGAGGAAGGAAAGTAAAGAAAAACTTAATGACAATCGTGCAGTGACGGAAAAAAGCAACGACTGTAGGAATGAAATTCAGTGGTAGAATAATGATAAATAGGAAATATGTGTTGTAATGTGAATATAATATAATATAATATCTTATAATATAATATAATATAATATAATGTAATATAATATAATATAATATAATATAATATAATATAATATAATATAATATAATATAATATAATATAATATAATATGAATGAATGAATGAATGAATGAATGAATGAATGAATGAATATAATATAATATAATATAATATAATGTGGCTTAATGCAGAAGATTTTGCTTCAAACTTTCTCTGTGGGAGATAATCATACTTGCAAGTACAGCCAAAATGACTGCCGAGTCATTATTTTTTAATGACTTGCATGATGTGTTTGTCTGATGATGCTGTGGTTGTAAAATCTGGAACAGTTTGGACCTGTTTGAAGTTACTTGAATGTTTACATTAGTTTTACTTTAATTGCACTTTAAAAGTCCAGTTTTAGTCAGACAAACACAATATTTGAATTTATTAGTGCTACGTATACTTGATATGTGGTTTAAGCATGTTATGTAAGACTGGTACAAGAAATGAGAACATTTTTTTATTCTCTTAAGACTACACAAACAGCACTTTGTTATCTTGGATGCGATTTTGGACATTTTGTGGCATTTTTTCACACATTGCCCGATCAGAATTATTTTCTGTGGGGCTCTGCAAACTACTCTGTGATTGGTTGGACTTTTTAGGTGACCCTGATTAATAAAGAAATGAATAAAGCAGAAGGCTGTCACTTCTGTGGACGGATAGTTTCAAAAACAGCGGATTGAGGTGGTGATAAAGCAAAAACGAATTAAATAAATAACACCATACATTTTCTTAACAGCTTGTTCCAATAAAGGGCTGGAGCCCATCCCAGCAGTGACTGGACAAGTGGCAGGGTACACCCTGATCAGGGCGCCAGTCCATCACATGACCAACACAGACTGTGTTTCAGTTACATTTTTTTCACAAAATAAAAGCGATATTTGTATGTTCTGACAAACAACAATTGCAATTTGCAGGTGTTTCCATTGAACAGTGTTTAGCGCATTAGCCTCAAGTCTCAAAATCTCGTTCCTCTTTTGAGATTTTATGAAAATTGCGGCTTATGCAAGGTAGCCACATAACGTTATTTAGGGATTTCCTACTTGCTGTGCAGATTTTGCTAGATTTCAAAGCTTTTGTCTTTAATTTTTTTTTTCTTAAACTCTGAAATTTGCTGTTGTTTGTTCCACACTGTGCCATTTTTACCAGAAATGAACTGGTCGTGACCCCCCCATGGCACGTCAGGGGGCACATATGCGAAAAAGGTGTTTCCATTACAATTTTGCAATATATTTCTATATCAAAACGTCTGAAACACCACGTCATGAGACTTTTATCAAAAAGTAGGTGTTTCCATTAGCGGTTTTGATATTTAGTGATATTTATTTTTTGTGAAATTCTAGGTGTAATGTAAATGCACATAGACACAAACAACCTTTCACACATACACTCACTCCTAGCGGCAATTTAGAGTAACCAATTAACCTAGCATGCGTGTCTTTGGACAGTGGGAGGAAGTCGGAGAACAATGACGGAACATTTAAAATCCACACAGAAAAGCCACCATTTGAACCTCGCCCCCTTGGCCGAGGCTTGAACCAACCGTCTTGCTGTGAGGTCATCATGCCTACCACTACGCCACCATGCAGAAAAATGCCATGTGGTATTTCAAGATACAGACACTGTCGTGTGCAAAGCTCTACCCTGCCAAAAAAGTTTAAATATGTTTAAATATGTTTAAATAAAGTTTAAATATGAAATAACTGGATCAATTGCTCATTGCATATAAAAATAAAAAGTAATCCTGCGCCCCACTGCAGACAAAACTTCTCATGGATTATGAACCGACCCAACCAAAACCAAACTTTTTCTTTGTTTTTGTGCTCTCCTGATGGTCATGCATGTCACCAAACTTTGGGGTCATAGCTGAGAAGGTGAGCAGACCTTTCATAACATACCCACTTCCAAGTTCTTCTCTTCTGTTGCTGTTGTTTTACTCCGAATTCCACACTGTCATCACTGGATTCATATTAGGGAGAAATCCCTTTGTTTTACACTTTCACACTACAAAGATTAGTAAAACTTCAAGCCTTAAGCAATAAAGAGATAATTCTTTTTCATCATCATTAAAAGAAATATTTCTTCTACATTTAAAATGACTAAAACAAATGACAAAAAGGCACCCCAGCTGCTTAGTGCCACTTCAGATCCATTTAATATTTTTGCATAATGGCATATTACATATTGTCATATCACTTAAAGCTGGTCATATTTTCCTTGAGCTGAGTTCAAGCTCACAAAAGCCTTACTCTAACTGAGCCATGAAAGGCACTAGAGGCCTATGTATTTCCATATATTCAACAGCTGAAATGGGATACGCATGGTGATAGTTCTATTCTGGAGACTCCACATCAAGTGACACCTCCTAAGCATTGTTTCATGTACCGTACTGCCACTAGGCAGCAAATGGAATTGGAGATCTTTGTGCATGACACCACATTACATCCTTCAGGGGAAAAGGGGATGGAACAAAATGAAATGAGATTCAGCTGGCACATACACACAAAACACTGCTGCTTGTGTGTCCAAGGCTCTGTGACAGAGGGAGAGACCAGAAGAGCCTGAGACTGTTTCCTATCAGTGTGACACTCGTCGTTCCAGGATTATTGACTGGATTGTGCTGTCGTTTTTTCTTTTTTGGTTTTTTTTCAGAAACCAGCTTGGCATGTCAAACAAGAGAAAGCTAGAGTTATGCTTTTTTTTTTTTTTTGTACCTGTTATTCTTTCACTTTCATCTGAGTCATATAATAACGCCCTCTTTGTTTTTATAATACTGTCTCTCATCCCCTTTGATTCTTACTTTACACTCCCAGTACACTCCTGGCTTTCCTCTCTCCTCTCCATGTTTGCATGTTGTTTTCCTCTTTTCTCTGCTATCTCTCCTCATCTCTTTTTCCCTGCCTCATTTTGCCTATCCTCTCTACTGAGTTGCCAGTGTGGATAGTTGACGAATCAGGCTGCAAGCCCCAGTCTGGTGTTTGAGTGAATCTGATGTGGTTAATATGGTGCTGACAACTGTAGAAATAATTCACAGTGGAAAAGACGGAAACACACCTACGTTCTTACCCAACTTTGCTCATACACATCGCTGCAAGCATGTCTGTGTATGAAGAGCATGGGTTGATTTGCATGAGCCTGTGTGTGCATTTATTAACAATTTTTCTCAGCAGTCAAAGGTCAGCAGATTAAGATTCCTTTCCATCCACCTACACTGTGCTCTAACAGCTCTTCTTCCCAAAGTTCACATGATCTTCAATATAAAAGCAAAATAATTTCACAGGAGGAATTGAAGAAGAGCATGAAATGCACATCTGCCTCTCTTAAGCCTGAGGAAGGGAAGGAAGGTGCTAAGAAACCTCCTTTTACATAACGGTTTACTGTTATATAATCAATTTTAATGATGTGGGAAACTTTAGGTGTGTTTCTAAACTTAGTTTGTTAGCACAGGTAACTTCCGTGTATTAAACTTTTCTTCACCTAAACAATTGATTTCTAAAAATGCTTTAAAATGAAAAATACAATATGAACTCTTATTATTCAAAATAATTGTATTGTAGAAATAGGTTTCTGCAGCATAACAATAGTTTGCTCCCTATGATGGGACACAAACTATTTCTCTACCTTTGCCAGCGAGGCAGACTTGAAGTGCTTGGTTATAAACACCTTTCTACTCGCTAGTTTGAAGCAAATAACTTTGTCAAAATGCAAAAGTTTTGTTGTGTTCCGATCTCTTTTTTACGCAGTTAGAGGAGTTGTAGTGAATGAAACTGCAACGATTTGACAACGACCTCCAGCGTTAAACAATCAAATCTAATCAAAATGTTTTTGTATTGCACCTTTCATACATGAAGCAGCACAGACTGAAACTATAAATAATTATATTATTGCAACACAAGGCGAGTCCTGTCAGTGTAAACTTGGAATGGGATAATTTGATGGGAATGATGTGTTTAACATCATTGTGCATTTGTGCACTTTGAAGCTACATGCAAAAAGCGCAACAAGAATAACGGAACTCCTGTCATGTTTGTGGTGCTGCATCTTTTTTATTCGATCTGCTTAAAAATCTGTTACTGGCAGAACATCTGTGGCACCAGCGAACATGCACATGTTATGCACCAACTAGCGGTTAGCATGCAACGTTTCTGTTGTGTTTTCTGGTCTTATGAGAATGTGGCGAACACTTGAGTGTGTTGTCTTACTGCCCACTAGAGGCCTGGCATGCACACTGCATCATTTCTCAGCCTACTTGCATTTTTCCCAGTACAGAAATAGTTTTCCTACCATTGTTGTGTACTTACTTTTATTTCAGATGTGGAAAGGAAAAACTTTAGCAGTTTGTTTGGAGATGATTTTTATATAAACATATGTAAATGCATAGTGTTACTGGAGGCTGCCTGTGTTGCTTTCTAGTTGCTATAATTTAGAAGAAATCACATTAATAATCTGAGTTTGGCAGCCAGATCAGACCAGAAGCAGCTGACAAGGGATGTGTTATGTCAATTTTTCCAGGTCAAATTTCACAACTTTGTTTCTGTCTTCTTCTAAAATAAGATTCTAACATTTAAAGGTTGCAAATAAACTTATTTTTCCTCTGTTCATTTTTATTATCATTATTTAATAATTTTCTTTGTTCTCTATTTCTGCCTTTCCTTTTCAGCCCTTCAAAACACTGATCTAGAAAAGTGAATACCAGCTTGGTAACTTCAATATTATCAAAAGGCTTTGAGTCTTTATTAACTTAGCTTTGGCTAATTCAAGCCATTGAAATGAGAAAATTGAAGAGTAGCTTACTGGCACTGGGAAGTACAACTGTCTGCTGTGGGTTAGCTTTATTGTCACCCAGTACCAACATTCAGTTGAAACTTAAAGTAAGTAATAATGTCTCCATGTGTGTCAGTATGTTTTTTTTTGTTTTGTTTTGTTTTGTTTTGTTTTTGTTTTTTTTTATCAGCAGCTTCAATGTGGTTGCTGAATCAGTCCATGTATGTTTTGATTTCCAAGACTCGCTGTGTTTATCTACCTTTAATCCTACTTAATAACATGCATAAACATGTTAAGCTGTTATGTTATATTCCTTTATTTTTTGCACTGTAAATTTCACGTGTATCAGGCTCAGAGTTATGACTGTGTTGATCATAAATCCTCTTGACTTCTCCCCCAGGTATATTACAAAAAAGTCAATTTCTAACATTCTGAACTGGATAGAACATACCTGTCTGACAAAAAAAATAAAAAATAAAAAAAAATTAAAAAAAAGGTATATTTATATTTCTTAATTAACTGAGTAACTACACCTTTTTTGGTAATTTCCGTGTGCTTGAGTTTTCCCAGCTTTATTTTTATTAGTTAATGTATAACTCAAAGGTATCTGTCTTACTGCTGCATTTTTACACATTGCACCTTTAAAAATGTAACCAGCTGTTTACAGGTATTTATGTCTTAGATTTCTTACTCTGCATTTATAAAATAATGTGAAGTTTCTGGAAACAAACATAATATTCATATCACCAGGAGCAAAATGTTTTAAATAAAACATGAATAATTACTAGATAAATTGAAGCATGATTAGTCAGTGGAATGATTCTTTTCTCAAAGGTTTTAAAACCTAAAGATCAAATATTAAACAATTTCACAGGGGACTGATTTAGGAAATCATCAAGCATCACTAATGTCTATCTTGACACTTTGATTGCCCTGCTAATTTAAAATTATGTGTGAATGTAATTTGTTCACAGTTGCTGCTGAGTTGTTTTTCTCAATTTATAGTATTTGAATGAAAATGTGTTCCGTGGTGGTGCCCACATTCGTGCATGTGTTAGCATCTTTGTGCATCCCCACATACAAATTTGCCAAGATATCTCTACATGTTGATTTTTGTGAGCCTGTTAGAGTGTGTGTTCCTCAAACTGATTTTCTCCGTGCATGTTTAGAAACATATGGTGAGTCAGTGTGTAGGAGTTGTGCGCTGCTGTGTCTACGGGGGTGAGGGAGAGCTAGTGAATACATGCCTATTTAGAGGAGAAAGGATACAGGTTATGCACCAATAGATGGCACTCTACCCTTTTGTGATTGGCTACGTTGACCCAGACTAAAACAGGTCTGGAAGCACATGTTTCTATGCAAACTGAACAGGAAGTTAATGCAATGCACTTTCTTACCCCCCAGATCATTTTAGTTTCTCTGCTTACCAGCTATTTTGTAGTGAAATCCACACTGGGAGCTGAGTAAGAAAAGGGTGGAATGGAGACGGACTTTCCACCTCTCTGTGTGAACGCTGAGGGTTAGAAGCTTCCTTTGGGAGTAAATGCAAAACTTTATGCTTTTTAAACAGAACAAATAAACAGATTTCTACTGCATGCATAATTGTTGACATTTATACTCCAATGACATAAGCTGCAGTTTACGCGAAGGTGAGCTGCTCATGGAAAAAAAAAAAGCATCCTGACACGGAATTACATAAACGTATGAGTCACTCGTTAAACCATCATTTTAGCATTCTCTCATAACCTCTCATATCAGATCATTTACTATAGTCGGTGGCAGTGTTAAAGCAACATTCCTGTGTGAGTCACAATCTGCAGCTTATACATTATTAAAAAAAAAAAAAAGTGACAAATTCAATCAGTTCATTTTAATATCACCATGTTGACACTGCTACCTATTCAGAAAAAAAAAATAAAATATATATATATATATATATATATATATGTAGGCATTTGTTTGGAAAAGAGTGTGACATAAATGATGGAAAGTGGCAATAATGATAACAAAACTAACCTGCTGCAAAGAGCTACAAAGGCTGCATCTTGACAGTCTAACACACAGATTTCATTCTCATAATCCCAGTATCAGAAAAGAGCTTCAGGAGTTACTTTATGAGAGTGCAGTCTTCATAGTGCAAAGGAATTTTTATATAAAACAGGAGAGGAAAACATTTTAATCACACAATACAGCGAAGTGGTAAAACTGACTTATTCTGTATTTGCATATGTTGTCTTCTGTTGCAGTAAATACAAGCCTCCCTGATGACAATAAAAGAAATCAGGTGTGCGTTCATCGAACAACTGTGAAGTTAAACCGCAGAAATCCAGCAGCTGCTGTTTGTCATTTCAACTAGTAAAAATGTTTTTTGAAGTGCAGCTAATCATTAAGCAGGATTTTTTTTTTTAGCAGGAATACAAACCTACAGAATACTAATATTGACAAAATACTTACAAAAAAAAATTAAATGTTGAGCATTCATTGCCTGTCTGATGACAGGAAAGCAAAAATAGATTAACAAGGGCTAATCAGAAAATTGGAGAAAAAAAAAAGTCCAATTAAAACTGGCCACATGGTTTGTAGCCATATCCACCATAACAATAGTCTTAGATTTTCAAAGGAAATCATGATTTTTTGTTTTACATTCAGGAATCTTAAAAAACATTAAAAAAAAAAAATGGTCATGCAAGGGTTGCTCTTGCAGTTGTGTGATGGAGCTGGACCTCTAGGCTGAGGTCTGAGCTCACGCTTCGCTGATAAATGCAAACAAGTTCAGTCATTTAGAAAGAGCGCACACATCTACGCACACAAACATGCACACACCCGCACCGCTGTTTATTTCTGTTTGACTGTTTGAAGTTTACCCAGCTGAGAAACACAGTCACCGATCGAGGTGAAAGGGCATCATCCGTGCTCCCAGACTGTGTTGGGCTTTCGCTAGAAGTCCGGTAGAAGTGTAAATTCCCCTGGCAGTCGAGCTTTCCCGTAAAACAGCCCGACATAAAGGGAAATAGGGGGCGAAATAGCCTCATCTCTTCAGCCTCTTTGGCCTGGACAGAGTGGAGGACGGTGATAAATGGAGAAGAGACAGATGAAGGAAACAGAGTTCATAGAGCCTACCAGCACTACCTCTTTAGAATACAGATTTACACATGAAAGAAAATAATAAATGCAAAAACAGCCTTTATGATAAATACATCTTATGTACAAAGCTGTACTTATTTTTTCATTTCATTGTCAAAGCAAAGATCTGAAGCACACGTTATACACATTGGTCTTACATGTGAGATTTTCAGGCTAGCACAGATATATCTACTATTAAAATTAGTGTTTATTTTATGAGATATAACCTTTCTATACCTTTCCATCGTCTTTAATCTGCCTCATTCTTACCTTATCTTGGTAATCTGTAACATTCATGCAGATCGTGTTAAAAATAAATATTTATACTACTTGGCAAATGACATAATCTCATTTTTGAAGACATGTTCAGTTCTGATTTTCTGCTGGTTTTGAGCATATTAATGAAAGCTTATGAAATCAGTAAATGTGTTGCATTCTTTTTTACCTTGCATATTGTCTTTAATTTCCTCATGCATCATTAAGTGAATGTATCAGCACAGTTGCAATGAGCTGTACCATGCTGGTTGACAAATCAAGCAAGGCTTGATACAAAATACAAATAATTACAGACATTAATTTACTTCATTTTGAAGGAAAAAATAAATAACACCCATTTTTCTTATTCATGTCAAACTCATATTAAACTGGACTTAGAAAACAGTTGAAAATGCAGTTTTTTATCTAATGCACAGATGTGTTTTTCTACATCCGTCTTTTTTTTTTACAGTGATTTTCATCACAAGCAAATATCAAACTGTCTCCCCAAAACATACAATTACAAGATCACTACAGTACCAGACTTTTTATGTACTTCGTTCAGATTTATCATTTGGAAAGGTGCCGCTATTCATAAGAGACACCTTTAATGAGACGATCCTTGTGGATGATGGATGACACAAGGAAGTAAATACACCAGTGTATTTATAGAAACCACATGGCTTGAACATGTTACCCTCTCCACTTAACTGGAAACAGTGCATAATGATATGCAAATCCACACAAGTGGATTATAAATGAAGACGTTTTGGTATTTTGTTTAATTGATGGTGATAGATTTAATTTTCTATATTTGCTGCTTTTTAATGAAAACCATAAGCCCTGACTATCATTTCATGAAATAATTGGCAACCAGTGTTCAAATCCTTTCATTTCAATTAAAACTGCTGCAGTAAATAGGAGCGACAAAAAGAAAAGTGTAGGAAGCATTTGTTTGTTTGCTTGATTTGCAATCGTCTCTGGAAAATGACGGCTTCGGTGTGTGAGATGACAGCAATAATGTGAAGATGCTGATGTAAGAGATTATTTCTTTCTTTTCTTCTGTCTTTCTTCTGTCAGCACCCTCCATGGCAAGGCTTCTTGACTTATTCCAACACGGGCTACTCAACTGCAGATTTTCAATGTTCCCCTGCTCCAACATGCTTGACTCAAACAAATGTGCCTTTGTGCATTAAATGCATCCATTTAAGTTGAGTCCGGTGAGTTGGAGCAGGGATACATTGAAAACCTGTAGGACTGCGGTTCTTGTAGGATCCAACTGAGTAGCTCTGCTCTATGGCATTGGGGTGCTCAGGTCTCATCCCATGTCTCAGCCTCGTGTTTCTCTCGGTGGCCAGTGATACTAATATTTACTTGCTGTTTGACCTTGTGTTTGTATATGCTACTGGCTCCAGTGCAAGCATCATCACTCACATACTTGTTAATAGAAGATTTCACCAGGGGCCACACCAGAGGACACAGACAGGAGTTGCCATATTTGTAGGGTGCAAACAAAATAATAAAAATATTGGTATCAGATAAGATGAAAAACAGAAACAAACAAACAACAGCAGCAGTGGTATCATACATAGTATTGAAAGCCCCTAAAAACAAGCATTTTTTCCCTCATTTTGAAACCTTACCTTATTTTTACCACTGTTCACTCTGTGCCATTATCACCAGTCAAACTGGTTCTTTCATTGCAACTCGCAATTACTCACATATTGCAAGCTGCAAATGTGTAATGTTCATTCTGGAAGATTTGCAAAAACAATGCTGCAAACACACATACATGCAAATAAAAGCAACTATATGTTTGGCCTAAGAGCAATCTATTGACACATGCACAGTAAAAAGCATATAATAATAATAATATTAGTAATAATAATAATTATTATTATTATTTAATTTTTTTAAATCAGTTTATACTGCATGTTCTGAAAAACATCAATTGATTTCCTTTATACCAAAGTCAGTTTGTGCACCACCACCTTTTCTCTTCCCACTGTCAAAGAAAAAAGATTAACATATTAAAAGGAAAAATATCAAACAATCATCCACTGTGATGTTTAGGGGTGTGCTTGATAAGTGCAGTGAAAAAGATGGAGTAGCAAAGTTGATGCAGCACTGTTGTTTATTTATTTAACTGCATGATCTGAACAATCACCCAGATCATACTTGACCAAATTAAGCCATCCCTTCTTGTTCTTGCTCATCTCAGTTAACATGATTGTATGTTGTTAAAACCAACCAGGAAAATTTACTGCTATATTGTTCTCTTTTTCTTTTTTTCATTTTTTTTTTTTTTTTTTTTTTTTTTTTACAAAATGCATGTGTGTGTTCTTGTTTAGACATGGGGCAAATATTACCTGTCAGATTCTTGGAAAGGAGAGTGTGCGTCAGATAGGGGCTTAAGTGTATTTCTTTGTAGGAAATCTGGGCCATATGATCCGGCCATTGAGGAAATCTCAAAAGCACGAAGTGTAAGTGAGTGGCATATGTACATGTTTTACCTTCATCTGCATATGCATTTGAGAATGAGTGTTCTACCAAGCCACATTTTCTGTGGATACCCTTTGAAGATTTCACTTCACATCCTCTGTACTCCATAAGCAGAGGGAAATTAATCCAATGAACCAAAGAATAGAGTGTTATAGGGACAAAAAGAAAAGAAAAGTGGAAAGAGCTGGCACTGAGAACATTCCTGCAAGTCAGTCAGTCACAACGGATCCAGTCAAGACACAGAGTACACTATTTCCCTCAACTATGTTCTAATTATCAGGGAAGGCTATATGTCACTTCAAACGCACATGCAAAATAGCTCAGTTTTCTGGAAAAGCATGCACATTGCACAGACAATGAAAAATAAATACATACAACAAAGTCACTCTATGTTGTGGCTCTATAGGTAGTGTAAAGTCTCATCTCATCACATAGGCAAAGGATACAAAATACGTAGATAAAAGTCCTACAATGTAACTTTTTTTTCTCCCCTATCTTTGTGGAAGTGAACTAAATAAATGAGAGTGGTAACTGTTTGAAATGGTTCCAGAGCTGGAGGCCCACATGGCTTTGAGCTCGCTGGTCAAGTTGGCAATAGGAGTTGGTGCATCTGCTCTCAAAACACTTACTTTCCATGGAACTACTTAAAAAGAAACACAATGCACTGAGGCAGCATAAAAGAGTGCTTGGCAAGCGTCTGTCATCTATTTTAATTTGTAAATATACAGTATATAAGTGTTGGTGTGTGTGTGTATGTGTGTGTATATGTTCTTCAGGAAGACAAACGCTGGGCTTAGATGGTATCCCTGCAAGACATACAGAAAAAGAGAGGTTGAATCAGCTTAAATAAATGTCTCTCTCTGTGTCAAAAATAAATGAATTTCAGGTTTCGTCATATTCAAACATATTGGTATATGCATACAGACTCCTACACATGCACACCTACTCCATTTCATATTCGTCCACATCTGCCTGCACATAGGAACAAACACACATTGGTATGATGTAACTGCTTCCTCTGGCTCGTTCTTCCCAAAAAGACCTGCATATGTTTCAGGCTGAATTTGAAATTAGATTTTTTTATTCTGTCTTTGTCTGCCAGCGTTGTCCACAGAAGACGTTCAGAAACCCTTGTGGGAACTTCAGCCAGGTGGTTCACACCTCCACCTCCTCAGCCTGATGTGTTAAAGCAAGAGACATTTTTGACAGCACTGAAAGCCATTTCCAGTCAGAGAGCTTACATGACTGGTGGCAAAAACTGCCAGTTTTCTGTATCTTTAGGAAAGGAAGTGAGTAAATTCTTAGGAATATAAAGTTCTACTGTGTGTCCTTTTGTTGCAAAACAGCATTAGGGAATTTCTCCCCATCCAGTTAAAATAAATTAAAGAAATGTCGTAATACTTTAGTTTGAAAACGCAAATGTTTGCTTGAGTGCATTGAGGTGGTTAAAAATATCCAAAATATGTTTGCATATTTTTGAGAATGTGATGACATCTTGATGTTGCAGCTAAATAAGCACATGATTTGCATTATGCTAATATTCTGGAGGTATTCCATGGTGTCAAAAGAAAGCAATATTATTACAGTGATTACAAGGGCCCACACTAGCTGGGTGTCAATAAACAGTTTAATATATCATCCGTATTTATGATCTGTATGACCACAAGCAAAACATATGGTAATGTGTTTCACAGATGCATACACATCTTTAGAAATGGACTGTATAAAATAAATAAATAAAGAAATAAACAATAAAAAGGCCTTTAAGCTGGAATAGGGCTACTTAGCTAATAATTAGCAAAGGAACATTTAAAAAACCGGCATGTTTAAATATGTCTATAATGTAAAATGGCAGAGGTTCCATAGGGTGAAGGAGGTAGCTCAGCAAATTTAAATGTCACAATTTAACCCTTAAAGACTAATGGTCCAAAAGTTACACCCAGTGTCAGGTCAGCCTGTTGGGATCATGAGCACGCACAACATCAGGAATGTTGACGATGCTATAGTGAGCACTTTAGCTCTCAAATGGTTTACGATGAGTTTGGAGACTTGGGTGCATTCAGACCAGTCCTTCTGAATCACAACATAGTTCATTTAAAAAGTGTGAATGTTCAACTGAGCTGTGATGTGAGTCAAAGAAGCAAACTTTGCAAACTCTGGTCTCATTTTGCTTCCATTGCAAGAAAGATGATTACATCTTCTCTGGCAAAAATAGAAACTGTCTTTCAACAACTAGTAGTTGAGCAAGTTTTCTAGTTTATTGCTTGTCTTGTCTTCACATTCAGTAATTCTGGACTTAACATCACATCAGGGAAGACATGAATATACAAAAGGCTTGGTTAGCTTCGTGCAGTTCAGTGTGAATGCAAACTTGAACCAGCTAAATGTCACAACCCCCGACTCATTGTCTCAACTCGCCCAGAACAGAATTGTGATGTCTGTAGAAATCTAAATAAATGTGATTTGACCAATCCTGATTCCTTTGAAAAATTATTTATATGTATCTGCACATACCACATGTACCTCTTGTAAAAATGTCCTTTAAAAAATGGATTTTTGCAGCTCAGACTGGGAAATAAACATCAGTTATCAGAAATTAGCCACAACATGTATTTGCAATTATGCTAGAAGGCTTATGAAATGGGCAAAATGGTCAGATGTCAGGTGTGAACAGAGCCAAGGGGAAAAAAATCTGAACTGAATCTGATTATGCCTTCTCAAACCTTGTCATGCTTTCCCAACTCCAATGGAGCCCTTTTACTGTAAATAAAGAGACGATGCAACTAGGTGGTAAACTTGGCCCCCAACCCAAAGTTTTTTTTAATTTTTAATGAAGTACATTCATAAACGTGGTTCCAGTGTCTTATTAACTCTCTTTGGACAATTTTATTTCAATGATTGCATTCTAGTTTCATTCATGTTTCTCAGAGCATTTCAAAACTATTATTGGGAAATGTTGTGACGTTAGGTATATTTTGTCAACTATTTTGTCAAGTCGGGCATGAAAATGCCTGAAAATATAAAATAAGCTCTCAGGTTGTACGACTTATTGTCATGCAACTGAAAACAAACTCATTCATTTGAAAGAAACTATACTTATGACCTTTCAGTAATGGCAGCTTTTTTCTTCATGCAAGGTTTCTCATGTTCCCTGTATTTGCTCAAGGAATCCAGTGACCAGGATTATCTGGAGAGTTAAGAGGATTGATGTGAGAAACATTGTTACAGTTCAAGATTCTTCATTGCTCTGGCCTGGCTGGAGGATGATTAATGCAGAGAAGATGAGGCAGACACATCACTTTGCTTGGCCTGTTGAGCTGTCCCATCTTATCAGAAGGGGCTGAGTACAGGCAGTGGTCGAGATAAAGAGAAAGAGAGAGAAATGTCGGGGGGGAGAGGTCACTGACAGAGGGACAGTGTGTTTAAAAGAGCTTCACTCAGATAAAGTAAAGAATGGATAGAGCACTTTAGTGCAAAGGGTATTAGACATTGCAGACAAAGCTGGTATTTCTGAAGAGTGAGTAGATGGAGAGCTAATTGTGTGTGTGTGTGTGTGTGTGTGTGTGTGTGTGTACAAACATTTGTTATGTAATGATTTGTAAATGTCTGTATGTGTCTGTAGACATAAAGATCATGTACCTCAGGTACATCTCTGCAAATTGCATCCATGCAAGCACAAACAAACTAGATGACACAAACAGTTGTAGCAATTCCCATGAGGCCCAGGAGAGAAACATGATAGATAGCGGATCGCTGTTAGTATCTGTCTTCTTTGCCCCCTGTCTGAATGGCCTGTAATTGAATGATCATTACACCAAAGTTATGGCGATGGCCCTGCAGTCAAAAATAGGAATTGAGTTGGAAACAGCATTTAGTGGTTTTGATTTACGACCAGCAACAGGGAAGTTGTTTTTCAAGCCTTTGAAGCAATCTGATGGCCAATAAAGAGGAGTACGGCTTATTGTCTGCTGTTACCACACATACACAAATCAGCCTGCCAGCTAGCCTGCAACCAGTTAGCCAACCAGCTGGGGCCCCTCATGGAAGGAAGCATTTTCAACAAATTTGTTTCCTTTATGTCTCACCCTGAATGGTGCTATTCATTAAAATAGCCTGCAGTCAGCAGGCACTGCTGCCATAGCACATTTATACACTTGTATGCCTGTATCCTCCCCGAAGTACACACAGAAATCCACCTGCACAAGCACTCACACAAACAGGAATCTTTGCTTCTGCTCCAGCTCATCTTTACAGGAGAGTCTTCTATTATAAAAGCAAAAGCACAAACCCAAAAAGGGGTCCCTATCACGCAGTACTGTCTGCTTTCATGTGGGGCTGTTGAAGCTGTATATTTACTTTCCTTAACTGAAAAGAACTGCCGGCTTTCATTTTACTGAATGCAATATTTGGATTAAGGTGGATCTAACTCAGTTTAAAGGGGTCACTAGTGTGGGTGGTGCAACATGAATAATAGCAATGAAACATACTGTTAACTGAGGAAATGTGAAGCATATCGAACGGTGGACGAAGATTCACAATGCTTATTAGTTATGGTTTAATTTTTTATTAAGCTGTTGTTTACTCACATTCTGTTAGTTGCGTGAAAAGAAGTTTGTTTAAGATTTTACCCAGACTTTAAATCAGATTCATTATCATGCCGAGAGGGACGCACCTCTGAATATTTTTTTTAAAAATAAGTCTGCTAACACACATGTGAATCAAAGGTCTTTCCACACATCTGGGTGACTTTGTGAGAATTGAAAATCAACAAAAGAAATGGGGTTTAGATCTGTCCATTTTAAAAAGACATCTGCATCATTTTCAAATAACTCCAGTAACCCCCCCTGCTGTTTTCCCACAAAAAAAAAAAAACAACAAAAAAAAACAAAACAAAACAAAACAGTTTGACCAGTAATATGTGATATACATACACATACATAGACTGGCTATGACAAGTGGCCTGCACGGTGGCATAGTGGTTAGCACTGTGGCCTCACAGCAAGACGGTTGCTGGTTTGAGCCTCGGTAGGAGGGAGGTTTGAACAATGGCCTTTGTATGTGGAATTTGCATGTTATCCCCCTTTTTGGGTACTTCCTCCCACCGTCCAAAGACAAGCATCTTAGTTTAATTGGTTGCTCAAAAATGTCCCTTGGAGTGAGTGTGAGCGTGAATGTTTGTTTGTCTCTCTGTGTTGGCCCTGCGATGGACAGGCGGCCTGACCAGGGTGTACCTGCCTCTCAGCCAATGATTGCTGGAATTGGCTCCAGTTTCCATTTAAAACCAAAGTCAATGCATGAAACTTCTACTCTAATTACACTGTTATCATATGTTATTGGTGGAAGTAAATGATGGTAGTCATGCACTAAATTGCATATTTTTAACAGCTTTTTTTTTCAATTCACCAAGATAGTCATGTATGGCAAAACTTTCTTACGACTGGTGGCAAACGGCTCACTCTGTGTTTTATCTGATAAAGACTTTCTTCTTCACCAGGATTTATCCATCAGTTAGATTTTTTTGTCATATAAAACGGAAAGTAACACATTTTGCTTTGCAAAATGCAAATGTTGAAAGACTAATGGAAGCAAATCTGTAAAACCACTCTCACCTTGAGCCACCCCAACTTTAACGTACATTAAACGACATTCAGACAAAAAAGTGGTTTTGAAACTAAACAAGAGTGCTAATGTTAATGAATAAGTGTCTTTTCATTGGCCTGTAACACTTTCTCTTCTGCTTGTCGTTGTTTTTGTCTCTTTTCTCCAAATGGGTTGTACTAATAATCAATATTTTATCAGTTTTCTCTATGTTCCTAAAAGTATAAATATTAATTTATTCCTTGGGGGCTTGGACTTAGGTTTGTTTCAGACTAACTTCAGTTATTTTATCTCCAATGGATACTGTTCCTTCTGCTTTGCATACTCTTTATATTAAACAGTGTGTAACTAAAAAGTTCCTGGTTTCAATTTAATATTTTTTTTTATCATCTTGACATATCTCCTTTTTTTGTTTGTAGTTATTTGCTGTTTCTTTAATTATTATTATTGTATTTTCCTGTTGGAAAAGGATATTTCATACGTCTAAACATAACTTGGACAAACATGTTTTAATGGATGGTTGCACAGAAAGGATTCAGAACCACTGAGCGAGACCAGCTGGACAAATTTCTCTGTTCTTCACCCACTTGGATATTTTGTGTCATAGCTGTAGTTTGCCTTTTGTGCCTGCCCTTTCTTTCTCTGCTATGGTGTGTGTAATTTGTGTGTGCAAAAAGTCCTGCATCACAATATACTGCATTGTTACTCATTGCGCGGCTTGCGAGTCGCTCACTGACTTTTGACCTGTGGCTCGTGAAGCAGCCACTGGCTTTCTGAAAATGCAATCTAAACAAGTCATAATGATCCTAACGGCCCTAACTGACCATGTCAGAGTTGCTAGTTTTGGGTGATTTCAGCTGCACCAAACCCTGCCAAAGAGCTGCTTTATTGGTAGCTCTCTACATATATTGAAAAAGAAATACCCAACATTCTGGAGTCATCATTGTATTTTCATCATATACTGTTGCATAAGAATGCCATTACTCCGTGCAATATTTAGGATAATGATCCCTTTAAAAACAAAAAAAAAAAAAAGTGGCTCTCTTCTTGTCTTAGAATATTGAGTTTCTCATGGAAATACCAGTGAGGATTGCTGATATATCATCATAGGGCTACACGATAAGCAAAAGTTAACAAATTTAGGTGATTAGCCTTTTAGCTAAATGCTTGAACCTTAAGTTATTCACAGATGAGTATCTGATAACAAGCACGGTATAAAAATCTGATTTATTAACACTTTGTTGGATATATTGTTAACTATGTTTATCCCTTAAAGGACAAAGCTTTTTCTCTGTACCTGGCAAACTTATGAAACTTGAGATCAGTCATGGTCCATCTGCAGTTTCAGCTCAAGTCATCATAGCAGCCAACTGCCATGCTACAGAGATGACAGCCCAGTCAACATACCTCGACATCTCGGGGAAAACTATAAAACTTTCTCACACTCACTGATATCTTTCAGCTGTGGTACGTCAACATGATCTAAATGTCCCTGAAGGAATAAACTTGACTCCAGAGTTACAAATACAATAGTTGCTCATGAAAAATTCCCCAAGATCCAGTCAATAAGTGTCATATTTTCAGCAAGTGGATTATATCTCACCCAACCCCAAAAGAAAACAGAGTCGTTTATGGAAAGTTAACAGTATAAAGATGATTAAGTTTGCTTATCAATTTCTGTTAGGCTTCTTGAAAGTTAACATGACTTCACAATCAGTCAGAGCAACAGCTGGTGGTTATGCTTGATTATTGCAGCGGTTACTTTTAAAGCCAAGGAAATTGACAATTCTAAGCTCCGTAATATTGTTTATGCCACAGTTTATTCCATTTTAAGTAATTTGCATTTTGTTCAAGTACTTATAGAAACAGACATACATACTATATGATGTGTTATTTCCTCATTTCTAATTGCTGTTGATTCTGACAGCTGAAACACCATCACTCTGCTACTCTCATACAAGTGCATTGTCAGGATTCGCTGGCAAGCTTGCAGTCCTAATCAATTAATAGAAACAGTTAAGAGAGTGTCACTGAGGCGGTTAGTCACACGGAGCTATCCCGATGCCTGCCAACACTGTCATGTTTGCTGACTTGTCTCGACTTTTGCCTTTGGGACTTTTTTCCCTTTTTAGAGGAGGAGTAAAGCAGGGAATGAAAGGAAATGAACCCACACAGCTGAAATGCCTTGGAGTCAGGAGTAGTGATGCACAAGCAGGCATCTGTTCAGAGCACAAGGTTTTGAACAAATCATACTCAAACCTGCACACACATGTGCACACAAACACACACATCATAAATTGAAGTTTCTCCTTTAACTAGCATAACCCTCAGCATTCTGTCAAAGTGCCATACCCCGCAGGATCTGTAGAGGTGATGTAAGACAGCAACATACATTTCTTGATGTCATCTAAACTTTGCAGTGCTATTTCATCTGGTGACAGACATGTCTTTGAACAGCGGTGGATGATGCATATGCCTCAGTTTATAATGTATAATTGAAAGAAAGCACTTGTAAGAGTTATAAAACTTATTGTGGAATGGTATTAATGTGCCTCTGAGTCTTCATTATAGACCTGGAAAACTGCAGTAGCAAGTTTGATCTTTCAAGTTAAATTCTGTGTGAGGTTTTTATTAAAATCATGTAGCAGCGTAGAGCTTATGTACCCAATTGGTCCAGCAGCAACCCATTTATTTAACTAAGCTGAAATCTGTC
The DNA here is from genome assembly GCF_933228915.1 of Telmatherina bonti. Lineage (NCBI taxonomy): Eukaryota > Metazoa > Chordata > Actinopteri > Atheriniformes > Telmatherinidae > Telmatherina > Telmatherina bonti. The sequence goes on along the minus strand of NC_136628.1, from coordinate 16,188,781 downwards.
TTACGGAAAAAATTATACGGTTTAAACACTAAACAGTGGGTTCGGGAGGCAGACTCCCTCCACACCTTTAAGATCGAGCTAAAAACCTTCCTTTTCCATGAGTCTTATAGTTAGGATATGAGCATCTCCTGAGTTGGAGTCTGCATGTACGGGACCCAACTGTCCAGGTTATGCTCATTGCTCTTATAGTTATGGGTAGTCTAGCCAACCATTACTTATGTAGCAATGGGGATGTTACCTGATGCACTGAGACGTACCTCGCTCTATTTCTCTAATATATTAATGTATAAATATATGCCAATTTTGCCGTCTCTAACTTATTTCTCCTTTTTTCTGCAGGTCTTCCTGATTAAGTGCAACTGTACATGTTGATCTGTCTTTCCTGTCCTCTCCACCCCAACCAGTCAAGGCAGATTCTGCCGGAGGTTTTCTTCCTGTTAAAGGGGAGTTTTTTTCCTTCCCACTGTCGCCCCGTGCATGCTCAGGATGGGGGATTGGATCGAAGTCATGACTCGATGCAATCAGTTGGTTTCTATTATAGGATATGTATGAATTGGCTTGAAATGATGTGTATGTTGATTCGTGTATGTAAAGTGCCCTGTGACAACATTGTTGTGAAGTGGTGCTGTATAAATAAAGTTGAATTGAATTGAATTGAATTGAATTGAATCGAATTAAACTGAAAGATATTGACTTTGTAAGAAAGTTTGCTAAGAATGCATAAACATAAACCTCATCTAGCAAGTTAATGTTCTATGATTGGCACATTGCAGTGTGTACTGTTTCTAACTTCTTGTCTGTCTCATCTTGTCAGTGAAAGTTGCTTCAGTCTCCATAAAAACAAGAAAAAAAAAACAGCTCCATATTTTAGAAAAACAGAGCACCTATCCAAGCAGCTGTTGACATTCCTTTGATATGTCTTTCAGGTGGAATAACAAGCATTACCTAGCGTGGCTGAGATTAATTCTGTTAACCATGCCAGACTGGGCTAAAATCACAGATATTGCTGCAGTGACATTAACTACAGGAAACGTCTTGGTATTTTCTCATTGTGGGGCTTCAATAAACATCTACTGGTCTATCTTTCACAAAAACCATGATACTAAAGGGTAACCCTGAGCATTAGTGTTAGTTCTAATGCAGTTAGAAGTCAGAAGATGCTAATTCACTCCTTACTATTTTGATGATGGATCCCTGATCTGTGTTTATAGTTTTAAAAAGTTTTGAGATATTAATCAAACTTAACTTGGGGTTTTTTGAGCAAACAAATTGACTTGTAAAACTCTGGTGAAAAATTAGTCAAGGACAGTCTGCTAGGGTTTTTTTTTCTACTTCTCGGGATCATCAGAGTGTTGTTTATATGTTGTAATAAGCAAAACAATCTAAAGAGGCCAGATACAGACACTCTGAAATGTCTCAAGTCTCAGACTTCACCAGTTGATTATTAGTGTCAATTTTCCAGTCAGTAGAGATCAACCCAAGCATATTTAGAAGGTTCATGAACATTCTTACTCCTCGAAACGCTCAGCTCAGTGATCCTTGAAACAGCTGCTTTCCACTCTCAATATCTCAATAATAGATGAAGAATAAGGCCACAAAATGGTAACACTTTCCTCAACATGTAATGTTATTCAGAAATGGCAGCTGAAAGGACTCATACATGTCAAGATAAGGTTTAAAAAAAGGACAAACACTTTTCAAGCTGTAAGCATTGCCAGAAAGACATAACAAAAAGAACAAAAGAACAAAAAAAACAAAGCTGATATAATGATCCTCTCAAAAAAGAACTCAAAGGGTCTTACGTGGCTATAAAAAGCATTTTACACAAGTTCACTAGCTCAACATGTTACTAAGTCCGACACATGCAGTGTGCTAGACTTTTGTTATATATATATATATATATATATATATATATATATATATATATATATATATATATATATATATATATGTGTGTGTGTGTGTGTGTGTTCCAAGTGCTGTTGGCAAAATTATCTTCACCCGAGGGATGTTAAATAATCTTTTGAAAAGGTTGTAATCTGGATCATAATCACTTTTCCCTTATTTAATTCTGATATTCCTTGAGTATTTAATCAAAATCCCTCCATCCATCCATCCATCCATCTTAGAAAAAGTCTTACACTCAGTCACTTTCTTAATCAGTAATCACAGCACTGTGCTCTCAGCAAAAGAAAACAGCTCATCCATGCCATCTGTTCACCTGGACGTTTCCATGGTGTCCTTGGTGAGATAGACGATCCAGTAGACCAGGTTGAAGGCGCCAAACGAAAGGGGAAAGAGGATGCGTGAGTATTTGTCAATGATGCTGGTGCCAGTCAGAACATTGTTGGCTGGCACTGCTGAACCTTGCTGCAGGAAAGCTTGGGCATTGACAGGTGGGTTGGGAAATGTTTTGGCAGGACGCTCAAACAGCGGGGCAGAGTTCATCCTCTTCTTCAGCACACTACTGGCATCCACCTTCAAAAGGCAAGCAGGAATAACATAGAAAATGTTAGCGGAAAAAAAACTGAAGACTATGTTCAGTTTTTATAATGAACCCAAAGTTTTGTTGTCAACAGTCATTAAAAAACTACAAGAAACTAACAACCAACTAATTCATCTGAAATGTAATGCTGTGGCTGTATTTACAATAAAAGGAACAACATGTCCTGATGTACAGAGAAACACACACACAAAACTTGTGTTTTTTGTCTCATCACATGAGTAGCGAGTTGGTTAGTGTAGAAAAGTTTGCAGAAAAATTTTTAAAATACCAATGATAACTAAAGAATTACACCAAACAAAGAAAATCAAATATGTTCTCTTTTCTAATTGGGTGTTATTGTAGTCAACCCATTTCAGCAAGATTTATGCAGTTGTGGGAAGGAACCAAAACATATTAAACAAAAGAGGTTTAGCATATTGACACATGGTTATAGTATGCCTCATCAACTTTCTGTAAACCACGGTGATATACTCTGTGCTGTAATAGCTGTAACTCAGATACAGTACATGTACAGAGGAGAAAAAAACACATCTAAGAAGCAGGTTGAGGAATGCCATTTTTTCTGCAGCAGTCCACAGAAAGGAATATAAAGACTAAAAAGAGACAGCAATGTTGCAAATACATATAAACTGGGCAAGGCAAGTCAAGTCAAAGCAACTTTAATTTTATGTTTTTAAGCAGCTTTATGGTACAAACAATTTGAAGTGTTTTACACAAAACCTTAAAGGTATAATAATGGCATGAAGCAGCATAAAAGACAACAACAAATAGCAAAAATTACAAGTAAATAATAAATTAAATAGAAATAATTAAAAACGTGATCAGCTAAAATTCACTGTGCAGATTTCATGTCTGAGAAAAGAAATGCTTTTAACCTTTATTTAAAAGTGTCTACATTTGTTGGGAGATAAGATCAAAGACTCTGTAGGTGGTTTTGAGAGCCCCAGTCTACAGGTAGAATAATCTCAGTTTTATCTTAATTTAATTGTAGAAAATTCTCTCTAATAGAAGTGTTAATTTGCGTCAACCACTGACACAGTATGTCTATCAGACTGCAGTTGTCTGGTGATAAAGCTGTGTATCATCTACATAACGGTGATACTCAATGTTAAATTTCTATATTATTACCCAAAGGGTCCCAAAGGGTTGAACAAAAGAGGTCCACGGACTGACCCCTGAGGTACTCCACAACTCACGGCCACTCGCGCCGATTCATAGCTGCTGATTGTAACAAAGTAACTCTTTATAGGAACTGAACCAATGAAGTACCGCTCCAGAATGTCTAACCCAGTTTTCCAGCCTTTTCAAGATTCTGTCATCTACTGTATCGAACACAGCATGGAGATCCAGCAGAACCAGAACTGATACCCAGAATCAGTATTCAAATTAATGTCATATAAGACTTTGACCACAGAAATAGAATCTTCAGATTTTTGTGATTTGAGGTAATTCTATTAATTTTACAAATTTGAACTTAACTATATAATATGTGAACATAAAAAATCATTTTAAAAAGGTACATGAGAATGACTAACATTATTTGGCAAAAGCCTGAGAACTGAAACTATTCATGCTATTTGGGACATCCTTTAAATAAATTACTCACATCTTCAAATAAACGGAAACTTCATGTTCCATTAATTAAATCCACCAATTAAATACCATTAAAAACCCATTGAGTTGCATTTATACTGTAAGTGGAAAACATGTTATCTGTCATAACTTAGATTATAAAACAACCATTTAACTGAGGACCATGTTGTTTTGGATTTGAAGGCTTTGCACACGTTCAGGGAAATAAATCTCCACATTTCGGATAATCTTTCTCCCTGCTTATTTAGTTCACTGTGTCTATTACTTTTTTTCCAAAAATATTAGAACAAAAACTGAACTTGTAAGATTTGTGTTGGATTTGTGAGGCTACAGGATTACATGCTCCACTTCAGGTTGAGAAACTGTTAAACTGTTACAATCCTCTGGCTTTGGAGAGCCCTTCTGAATAGTTGGCAGTGTCAGACTTGATCAGACGTTAATCTTTTTATTTGAATTATTTTAAAAGAACAATTAATTTGCATGAATGCAACATGTAAAGTCTGCAGTTACAGTGCCACGATACTGAGATCCAGCTCTAACCGTATGTTTTCTCAGATACTAACTCATGACTTGGCCTAGCCTTGTGCATTAAAAAGTAAAGCTTTGAGTCAACAACCTTAACCAATCTAGTATTTGACTTGTTAAGTATCTTTTGTTGCTTAGCTTTCAGTTCACAAGTGCGAGATACGCCAAAAAAGCACATGGCACTAAGATAATGGAAAGGGGTTTACTTTGTTTTCTGTAGATTGCAATCCAAAGCAAAAATACATCTTTCTCTTTGCGGAAATGAGGGTAAATATGTTAAATATGTGTGTAAAGGTGTGTGAGGTAGAACACTGTAAAAGTAGGACAGAACTTATATATTCCATGCAGTGATGTCAATCAATAAATTAAAATGGGTATTCCTTTGTGTGACTATCACAGCACTAGTACACACTGCATGCAGTGTATGCCCTGCTGATCCAAGCTGTTTTTGATTATGACAACAAGCTGCTTGGTTTCTTGCTGTTCAAATCCCAGAGGGATCAAGTTCTCTTCCTGTATATCCAGTGTTCTAATTTCCAACAGGCCTACTTTTCCACAGGCAGCATGAACACAAACTGATAGAGCCGAGATGTTATTGTGTTTGTGTGTTTTACAGTGAATGAGTCAGTAACAAATATATTTACAGTTTTTTCTTTGCTGCAGAAATGACAATAGTAGTAGATGGAGGTTCATTTCTGCAGGGTTGAGTGGGTGTATACCTGCGGGTGATTTCAGGCTGAGAGTCATGTCTGTCTGCAAACATTGCCTATACTTCAAACAATGCAAAACGATTTCTTAATGAGTTCTGACAGAATAACTTAATTTGCTGGACACTGGAAACATAAAGCTGACATAATGTGAATTTCCACACATGACCTTATAAGCTTCTTTTCTAGCATATTCTGCTCCAGTTGTCATCATGTTGCAACAGCCCAGATCATATAAAATTTATTTTTTCTCTTGTTGAGGTTTTGTGTTAAGTTTTTCCCCCCTTTTTCTTTTAGAACATTTTTTTTCTTTTTTTTTCAATATCATGCAGTGCTAGTTTGAAGGCTGAATTCATGTAAAATGGGTATCTATGCCAGCAGAGGGGATGTTAAATGTTTACAAGTGAAAACACCATATTGAGCTATTCAGAATCCAAGTATTGCTGCATAGGATGCTAAATCCACCATGAACTGAAGAGAAAATGTAGTTTATGTTGTGTAGGCACAAGATAGCGTGCAAGTTTAAATCATGTCTTCCTTTTTTTTTTTTCTTCTTTTTTTTTTTAATTATGGGGACATTTTTGGCAACACATGCAAGACAATCTCTGAATATTTCAACCAAATCTCCCTCTCTGCCACATTTCCAACTTTTTAATGATTTGTTCCCCAAAGGGAAGAAGCAAAACAGAACAACTGTTAGACTAAATCCATACAGCTTCTGTACCTTTCTTTTAGTGGGGAAATCAGACCACAATCTGTTCCCAACATCTGGTACTTGACACATTCACCTACACCCCCTTTGACCTTTGATTTTATCAGCAATTTCTGACCAGAAAGGACAGTAAGGAGGTGGCCACACAAGGCTGCAGAAACTCTTAAGAGAGGCTTTCAGGCAAAAAACTGCCATATACTGTAAGTTATATGAAAATGCCATAGATGGCATAACTTATGTGTCAGAGACTACTTTACATCAGATTCTGTGTGGGGAAAATCCTACCTACCAGAAGGGTGAGGCGCTTTCCTAATAACAAGCTCTGAATCATGTCTAATCTTAAAAAGTTGCATAACATGAAGAAGAAATCCCTTACAGTGGTAGGAAGGAGTCATTCAGCAGTGTGCAATAAAAAACTAAAAAGGGAGCAAGGACGTGTACAAGCTGGAAAAAAATAGATTAAGAAAAGCTTGAAAACAAGATCCAGCAGAACATGAATGATCAGAAATGTGATCAGAAATGACAAAGATCATTGACATCAAGCAGAAGGGAGATTGAACTGATGGCCGTCTGGATGAAGCCAACAGGATGAGCATGTTTACCACTAGGGAGAACTCAGAAAATACCCAGCATCCTCCTCCCACACCCTTCCCACAGCTACCCTGTCACTCCCTTACAGTGCCATCCTGACAGAACCAGAACAAGGCAGCAAGTCCAAGGGTTTTTAGCCAAAATAGTGCCACTTCAACCTTTGCTTGAGTCTAGGGAAAGTTCTTGAGACACCCTGCCTATTTCATTAGCTATAAATAAGTTATCCATCTGCCCTTAGTGACTGTGGACCAATTGCCCTAAAAATCGCACATTATAAATGTATGGATTCCTGTCCCAGCGGCTGCAAGACAAGAGGTAGGGCAAACCTTGAACAGGTTATCAGTTCACATCATACTGCAACTGCGAGTTTAAAATTTGTGATGCTGCGCTGTAAAAAAAAAAAAAACAAACAAAAAAAAAAAAAAAACGTATCTGCAGTTACCAAGGAGTGTTTATTTGAATGCATAAAATATTGAAACCACAAGTTAAATATGGCAGATGTGACTTCAGATGAGGCCGTCATTTATTAATGATCTTCTTGAAAAGTGAGTCTTAAAGATCCTTTTTCATGTTCACAGTATTTACTGATCTACTGTTTGAAGTAACATGTCAAAGAACAAAAGTAAAGAAAGTCTTCTTGTTGACGTAGATATAAAAAACTTTGGAAAAAAAAATTACTCCACAAATAATTTATTAAAGGAGCACATTCAACACATCTTTCTGTTTGTATGGATACTCCATACAGGAGGCAGGAATCACTGTGTAAAATATCCACCTCTGCACTACAATATGCTCCTACCGTTGCCTATATACTGCTGATGGAGTTTAAGAACTCTTCAACATTGATTAAGTCTTATTACAAAGATGCAGAGACATGCGCTAAAAACCTGATTGAACCATGTCCAATCTTTATTCTGGCCATTGTTACTGACCGTTTGCAGCCTCATGCTGCCTCAATGAAATAAATATCTCTTCATTTTGTTCTTTTTTTTCTGTTCTCCTAATACAAATGTGTTATTGTGAGTTCATTCCAAACACCTCTTACTGCACCACCTACTCATCCACACCACAAACAATGCATGTAACGCCCATGTTATCCATTATGTTCACAGTTGTGTGTTTGCTTCATCAAATAAATCTTTTTTTTTGTCTTATTTTGAAGTTTTTATTCCTGCTGTGGCTTCACAGTCCTAACATGTCACAGCCTCTCAAACTGTAACTGGGTGGTTGCTCCTGTTCCCAGCAATAAACTTTTTTTTTAAATTTGTTTTCCCTTTTTTTTTCTCTCTGTGTATTGAAGAGTCTTCCCTCCTACATATTTGGTGAAAGGAGTCATTTTCCATGATGCATCACTCCCACTCCATCCATCTCTCAGCGTAACTCTATAATGCCAGTGCACACACACACACACACATTCACAGGTCCCTAACATCCCTCTCTCCATCTTGCTCCATAAAAATGGACTGGGCTTGCTTTCTCAGCCCCCACTCTGAATCATTGTGGTGATTGCCCTCCTTCTTGCGAGCCTGCAGTGATCTGCTGGATATTCCCTTAATCTACGGCTCTTACATAATCTGCAGCAACATCGTTCGCAGAGCCACTGGCTGTCCCATCGTGTCACTCTCTGCGGTTATCACACACTCTCAGGGAAAAATGGTGGACTGGAAGAAAAAGATGGATGGATGGATGGATGGATGGATAGATGATACACGGGGGATAGATGGACGACAAGAGATTATTGAAAGCAATGAGTTAACGGATGTGGGGAGGAATAATTTGCTGCCTATTACTTGTATGAGTGTATACGTGTTATAGCTGTGTTTGAGTGTCTATTGCAGATTATGCGCAAATGTGAGAGGGCAACTGTGGATAAAGTGGAGATTGTGTTGTATTAGTATATATTTATATTGACAGCAAGTTAAAGGAAGAAGAGTGGGACAGAGGCAAAAGAGGAACGATGAGGAAATGCATGTGTGTCTGTTACAGTGTGCAAAACAAATGCGAAAAAGACAAAATAGAGGGTTTTGCATTAAGGACACAGCAGGCGGTAGAGAAGAACCAGGAAGAAGAGGTATGCTGCTCCATGTCTGTGACTCATAAGACTGATATCATGGATGGTAGTATGGTTGTTTTATAAGAAGGAGAACATTTTTTTTCTTTTTTTTATGGGGATGAGGCATAAAATGAAGACGAAGAAACAAGATAGCATATGTTTGCATTTTGCATGCAGTACCAGTGATAAATGGTGGAGAGAAAACAGAAACTCCATAGAGAATTGAAGAAAAATTCAGGGAGTTCAAATGAACAGACTGTACTGAGTAGAGCTCTCATTTAAATTTCCAAGTAATTTCAGTTTTTATGTGTTGGATTTTGCAAGAGGTTGGAAACAGTTCTTTGGCATGTTGGTCGTCATACTGGCATGATTGCATCAGCGGTTTCTGCAGATTTATAAGCTGCACTTTTAAGCTATGAATCTGTCGTTCTATGAAATCTGCCTGCAAAATCACTGTTTTTTAGACTTTTTGTATTAGACAATCAAAAATCTGAACAATTAGCATATAGAAGATAATAAAGCTAAGGTTCCTTGTTATGGGCTTAAAAATTGTACAATAACAATGTTTTCCCGTAGTGCTAAATAAAACATAGCTTAATTCCTGATTCATCAGCATGTCTGAGATGTATTCCAATATGTTCGCATGTTCCAATGTGACGATCCTGTCTTGTGTGTACACTTTTCACATATTTCACCACTCCTCAATTAGCTGCAAGTGCATGTCGAGGAAGATGGCAGTGACAGAAGGTACGGCAACACAGAACCTTATGCAACGGATCACTAGTTCATGGCTTGTCCGACACAATGTTTTTCAGTCGTGACACTTTGGTGCATCCTTCACACCCACTATTCCTCCATTTTTTTGATTCTCCCCCAGTGACATATGGCAAACATACATGGATAGATTTAAGTGGAAGAATAAAAAATCATTGCTAAACAGCCGTAAAACCTACAAGTTTAAACCTTAAACATTTTACAATGCTTTAGTTAATGTTTTGATTTATACACGTAAATGCTGCTCTTAAAAAAAAAAAAAAAGTGGCAAAGTTACCATTTCACAATTTACAACTCTGGTTTTTGATTTCTGACGTGCACACACATGTGTCTATTAAATGCTTTTTGGCAAGATAAGACTGTAATAGAATACAGGTGAAACTTTCATGGTCATTATTAAGCACTTCGAGGTGCAAAATGAGCCACAGAAGCACTTGCCACACCATTAAACCACTGACAGCAGTCTGAGCTGTTCAAACAAAGCAGGTTGGATACGAGGACTCATGCTGCTGATGTCAAATCCTGACCTTACCATCTGGAGCATGCCTCAGCACAAACTCCGGTTCCGACTAGGCTACACTTTCACTCTCTTTAGATGTCCAGTATCAGTGGGCTCGTGTCCACACAAGTCTCAGACTTCTGTTCTTGGCTGACTGAAAATGAAACAAGAGTCTGTAGCCTTTCGCCCTTATTTACATGCTTTTTTGTCTTTTCTGGTGCAAGGGATGGTAAACTGTATCCAGTCTGGTAGCTCTAATGAGGCCAGCCATCATTTACTGCAATGTTTTGTGTTTTTTTTACTGTTTTGATTTTCTTTTGATTTGTTCCAAAAATCATGAAATATGTTTTTGTAAAATTAACAATAAAAAATTAACAAAATAAATAAAACAAGAAAATGTCTCCACAATGAAGCCCAACTTATTATGTAAGAAACATACAGTTTCTGAGACGTTTGGGATCACTTTATGGAAACTACTTTGCTCAAAATCCTATTCAATACAATTTAAAAGTGATCTTCTGCCTCCTAATCAATACCAGAAAGTGAAAGGTGAGACTATAATAATTTTGGCGTATCACAAGGTAATAAATGGTAAATACCCCCCAAAAAATTGATAGATGTTGTGATACATATTGTTAAAGGGATTAATGAAGACCTTATTGAAAAAAAAAAAAAAAAAAAAAAAAAAAAAAAAAAATATATATATATATATATATATATATATATTTTTTTTTTTTTTTTTTTTTTTTTAATCCTTTTTAATGAGTTGGGCCTTAAAGGGTTAATCCATGGCAAAACATTGTGGGGCAAAAAGATAACCAATAACCCATTGTTACTGGGTTATTGTTTTTTATTTCTAATAAATCTGATTGTAACACTGGATGAATATTGGCTGGAGTGTGTAGCAAATTTAATTTAAAAAAAAAGATATCACAAAAAAAGAAAAAGCCATTAAAAAAACATTAGATCTTTCTCATTAGTAACAGAACTTTGTAGCTGTGTTTAAAAATTGGTAAAATATATCAAGAACCAACAGATACTGTGATCAACATTACCCCTATTTGTTTCACTGATGTGAAGTAACTTCAAGATCAGCTCCAATAATTTCCAAACAAAGTGCTCAATCATTGATAAGTCATGTAAAAAACAAAAAAAAAAAGCTAACCCATACAGGACCATGCCATTTAAAACTGCAAACAGGCTGGTTTAGCAAAGATGGCCTCATTAAACAGTCACACTGTTATAAGATTTACAGAGTGCTGAATCAGGAAAACAACCTATTATCCCCAAAACACCATTTTACACAAGCCCTATCCTGGATACTCAGTGTGGAGTGGATATAGACCCACTAAAGAACTGGTCAGGTCCCTCACCACACACCAACTGCAACAACTGGAAGACCTTCTAAAAGTCAAGACCAATGTCACTTTTAGTAATAGGCAGAGTGGAGAAAAAATGTGAAAACACACAAACAAAACACACACATATAACCAGAACAATCATCACTAAAAGTCAAAATGCTGGCAATCACAAGAAGAGAGTACACTAGACTGAACTGATGTCATAGTGGGGAAAAATCATTACAGCCATCATCAAGGTGTCTAAAATTATATCCCAACTATTGTTGTGATTTATAAATAATTAAAAAAAAGTAAAAATTGCCTTGAAGAAGCTGCCATTTTTTAAAAAACCTATTCCAGGAGTTGATAAACTCTTTCATGATTTAAGAAAATGAAAAGTAAGAGCATAAAAAAAAGATAAACTAAAAAAAAAAAGGAAAAAAAAAACTCCTCTGCCCAGTTAATGAGACACAAAAAGTCCACACCAGTAAATAAAAAAAAACAAAAACAAATAAAACATCAATGTTCATCAGGAAATATGTCAAATACGTCATGTAATCAACAACCCAGACAATTTGGCATAAATACGTGCATTCATTCATTCATTTTCCAAACCGCTTAATCCAATTCAGGGTCACGGGGAAGGTGGAGCCATCCCAGCAGTCTTGGGCAGGGTACGGCCTGGACAGCTCGCCAGTCCATCACAGGGCAGCATAAATACATTTTTTAATATAATTGTTTATTTTGTTCTTTTTCTTTATAATTCCTTGTCACCAGTTTTCATTGTTTAATTGGTTAACATACTGGTAAACTGCCAAACTCAATCAGCGAAGTCACATAAAAAGCTACTACACAAATTCTTTTAGCCTTACTTAAGTAAAACCAGAATATGTGGTTATAGTCATTGTCACTTATTAGGCATTCTGTGAACCACATGCAGGGTCTTTTAGAAACAATTACAGCAAAACTCTTAGCTTAGAGTTAGCATTAGCATTAACCAGATACTTTTGTTTCAGTTCATAACTGTCCTTCTTCTTTCATTTGCCAGGATGAAGTAAATTCTAATATTCAAAGCTGTTACTAACACTAAACTATCCATTCCTGTATGTCCACCATGTGTCCATACTATACAGGAAATAAAATTCTCTTTTGTCTCTTATGTCAACAACGGGCCTTCCCAACTATCCTTATCTAGTTATATGTTTTCATTAGTTTATGATGAGGGAAGACCATATGTGGACACATGTAAACTCAAGTGTGAAACAGTGAGCAAAACTTACGGAGGTGAGCTCGGCATCATTCCCTGCAGCAGCAGCGGTTGGTGCTGCAGCTGCAGCTGCAGCTGCTGCCTCTTGAGCTGCTGCCTTCATGGCCGCTGCCTTCCGCAGCTCCCTGTTGGCCTGAAGGGTCGAGAAGTAGTTGACAGCCGCAAACTCAATGAGGGCAGAGAAGACGAAGGCAAAGCAAACAGCTATGAACCAATCCATAGCTGTGGCATAAGAGACTTTTGGGAGGGAGTGGCGAGCACTGATGCTGAGGGTTGTCATGGTCAATACAGTTGTGATACCTGAAAACAAAGAGGAGGCAAAAGTTAAAAATACCCAGATCCCAGTGACACATCTTTACAGAGATTTTGTTTGTATTCTTACTCTGTTCATTTTAAAGCTTTTTATCCAAAAAGGCAATAGTTGTTGGACTGGATAATGTTAGCTGCTTTTTTATTTATTTATTTTTTTATCCCCTAATCTATGAGTCATAATTTCTGTAAACATGAAAATCTCCCACAAATCAGGATGTTTTTTTCAGAGAAATACAAAACAATTAAAATGATTTCCTTGTTTTATTATCATTGGGTTCAAGGAATCAAATTTTTTAAGCCTAACTTATAGTTTGGACAGCTGGAAAGTGGACTTCTTTTCTTTTTCTTTTTTTTTTTTTTACTACAATGGTTGCTTTGTCACCACTATGGGTCGGACCAAGCTGGCAGGTCTGATGAGCCTACATGAAGACAGTCGGAAAATACCAGTGAATAGTAATATTATGCAATTATATTTTCAAAAAAGTATCTTTGGAGCATGGCAGCAGCATATGCATGCCATGGCTTTTACAACTCTTTGCCAAAATCTAACTTTAAGAGTGACGTGTGAAAACTACAAGACGCATACATAATGTCCTTCCTAGATTTTTTTTTTTTTTTTTACCACCAAACTCTGTATGCAGTGTATCCCAGCTACAGCAAGCATTTTACATAATGTTGTATTTTTTTTCCAGAAGGGTGAGATTTTGTAGTACTTGAATGTTTTTTTTTTTCTGCACTGGATGCCTATGCAGTAAATCCAGTTTGTTCCTTTTAGCCAAAATCACCTGCAAAACTGTTTGGATATGTTCAGTCTACTCTATGAATAGCTATATTATGAAAAGAGTTTATTACTATGTTGTCTTTGTGGGAAGACTAAAGCTAAAAGTTGAAGCTGTTCCATCATTTAAAATTCCCAAAGTATCTAAAACAGTGAGAAAAACTGTATCAAATGTCTAAAGTGCACAGAGTAAAAGCCTAAAGGGGCTATTGTTCACATTGTTCATTATTTTTACACAATTGTTCACTGGCCAGTCAAAAGTAGCCATGGATTACTCCTACAGCTGTTTACAACCAGTTTACACAAGCAGCCATGGTTTGTGTTTACCAAACCTGTGTGCACATAACATGTGTACAAACAACAATCTTTAACAGCTTCAGGTAATATTGTGGGAATGTGTACACATCACTACCTTTCTAGTTCTTTGCAGGAGATGATTATTGCCTCATTTTTTCCCCCAAACCTTCCATATGTGCACCAGAAACACTGGTGAATGGAAATAGACAGCAAGGATCTGGAAGTGTATGTTCTCCATAATGTTGAACAGCTAATGTGCATGTGTACCAAAAGGGGTGGGATAAAAAAAAATCAATTAATATAAAAATCTGGATTTGTTTAATTTACAATTTTTAAAAGATTTTTCGTCATTTTTTTTTTTTTTTTTTTTTTTTTGTTTTTAATTTTAATTATTTATATATTTAAATGCCAGATGGAGAAAAAGTTACCACTTTTTTTTTTTTTTTTATTGACTGTCTAGTATCATGGCGTCATATCAGTTTTGGAAAGCACTTAAACAAAAGATGGAGAATGGCAGACAGCGTGCAAAAATGCGTAGGAATAAATCCTCCACGATCATATTTGAAGTTGAAACTGTGGACACATTTTTGATTTTTTGCTTTGAAGGGAAAATCATAGCTGGATGGACATGCCGAAAGCTGTTGTAAACTTTGTAACGCAAAGTTTACAACGTGTACTAATGTTACTGCCGTAACACGACTAACTGCCCACCTAGCAAGACGCCATCCTAAGGTAAATGTCAATGTCAATTTTATTTATCTAGCAAATTTAAACAACCACAGCAACCAAAGTGCTTTACATAAGTAATAAAAATAAAGTAAAAAAAAAAACATAAAAACAATAAAAACATTAAAAAAATCTAAAATACAGGGATAAAACAAAAACACACATAAAAGGTCCAATTCTGTGACCGTGATCAGCCAAAGGCTAAAGCAAACAAATGTGTTTTCATACTAGATTTAAAATTTAACAAACTATCGGCAGACTGGATAGTTAAAGGCACCGCATTCCACAGTGTGGGAGCCATAACTGCGAAGGCTCTGTCTCCTCTTGTTCTCAAGTTTGAATGTGAAACATTTATGACCATCCGACTGGTAGATCAAAGGGCTCTAGAGGGCCAATGTACTTCAATAAGCTCAGACAGATACTCTGGGGCCAGCCCATTTATACACTTAAAAACAAGTAAAAGAATCTTAAAATCAAACTGGTACTTGACTAGAAGCCAGTGGAGTAAAGAGAACACTGGAGTTATGTGCTCATGTTTCTTTGTACCATTGAGAAGCCAGACTGCTGCATTCTGAATGAGCTGCTGGCGCTGTTCGATTCCGAAAAACAGGGAGTTGCAGTAGTCTAAGTGGGAGGAGACCAAGGCATGTATGACTCTTTCGAGGTCTCTTTTGCTTAAATAAACTTACTGATAAGTGTTAGCTGGAAAAAGTTAGACTTGACCACCATGCCGACCTGCTTGTCCATCTTAAAGGTACCATCTATAATTACGCCAAGATTCTTGGCATGGGATCTTTTGTAAGGTGCAAGGAGCCCAAGGTAATTGCCAAGGACTTTAACAATACCAGGACGACCAAAACGGACCAAACTGTTTTATTTTCATTTAATCGTAGTAAATTAAAGTCCATCCATGTTTTAATGTGTATAATGCAATTTAGCAGCCCTTAAGAGAATAACTGGAAGGATTTTTCAATAGCGGGTACACCTGTAGATCATCAGCAAAGCAATGGAAAGCAATATCATGCTTCCTGAGAATTTACCCCAGGGGTATCATATAAAGAGAAAACAGAAGTGCACCCAAAACTGACCCTTGGGGTACCCAGCAGGTCAATAGGGTCATTGAGGAGGAAAACTGGTCTATTTGGAAAGTGAATGATCTGTCTTTTAGATGAGATTGAAACCATTTCAGGGCTGTGCCTTTTAGTCCAACACAATGCTCCAGGCACTGTAAAATAATTGTAAGAATTAAAATAGCACAGTTACCAGAATAAATACTCAGTAAAAGATCATTAAAAACTTTTAAAATAACAGTTTCAGTGCTGTGAAGGAGTGTAAAACCAGACTGAAACAGTTCACACACTTAAGCTATTTTAAAAACAGAGCTAATAGCCAAACATACAGCAGCAGCAACCTAACAGACACTCAAACCAGTAATTTTATATGCAGTTTAAGCTTTTGAAACAAGAGTATAAATTAAACAGACTTTCCAGACTGGTTTTGGCCACAATGATCCATATACATATCCTTTATTCAAGTCTTCAGAACAGTCTAATCAGAAGACACTTAAATTATTTTTTTAGGAGGGGTTATCTTTGGAGCATAATTAATCTAACATACCCTAGATGAATAAATAAACATGTCCAAATAATAATGCTAGGTCCACTTAATTGAAAATTTGATGGTCATGATTATGTGCTGTATGTTTCCATGCTAAAATGTTTCTGAATTGTCAGGTGAAAAGATGGTTCTCAGTCTTGCCCAGGTTGAGAAAGTTAAAACACAACAACAATGAACCACTTTAGTTTAAAACAACAAAGTTGTTGCCTACATCACTTAGGTCATCAGTAAAGTCATTGAAGACAGTGCATTGTAGTTGTTTTTATAAGCCAAGTTGGGAGTTGTCAAAATGTTTAAATGCACCTAATATTGTCTCAACAGCATTTGCACTGCACTTTGATGGGGAAAGTTTACCACTCTCAAATATGGCCTCCTCCAACAGTCAACCAACACTGACTGCCTCAATCACAGGCACAGTTAAATGATTGCAAAAAAAAAAGGAGGGACATGCAAAGAAAGCCTGTCAGGGTAGGAGGGAGAGGCAAGAGAATGAGAAGAGAAGAGTGTAGGAGGGAGGGGGATGAAGTATAAAGACAGAACAGAAATAAAATGCTCAGGGCATTTATGTGCTTTTATAGCGAAAAAAGTAAGGTACAAATTAGGCCACACTCAATTAAGTCTGTAAGACCTGTGCTCAGGGGACTCTATGCTCTTAGAGGTTGTTGACAAGCCAGCGCACTGCATAGTATGATTTAATGTACTCTCTTCTCTTCTCTTCTCTTCTCTTCTCTTCTCTTCTCTTCTCTTCTCTTCTCTTCTCTTCTAATGAAACAAGCCTAGGCAACACTTTTTGGCCATTTTACACAAACACATACTAGTTAAAGCGTTCGGAGCTCATAAGAGCAATAATGGATATGTAGATTTTTTGTGGTTAACCTCTCTTCATGTACTCCATGTGTCCAAGTGTACAGTTGAAATTAAGAATACTCAGTTAATTGTAAACCTCATACATAGTAAAATGAAAACAGCAGGAGGACTGAGGTTAATAAGTTGAGACAGATGTGATTTCCACATGGGGCCTTGACTAAAATGCTAATTCTAATGTTCCCCTTGAGAAGAGTGTTTAGATTTGGATTGGGGACTTACTTCTAAAGACAAGAGCAGACAACGGAAACATAACCTACAAAAGTCAGCAGCATTGCTTTATTCAACTGCATCAAGGGGGAAATTTATTTAAATATGAAGGCGATATTTTCACACGTTTTTCCACCTTTTTTTTTTTTTCAGCTTTGTCCCTATTTGTCCCTGACATTCCTCTCAGTGTATCTCTGTCTTTGTTCAGTGTCTCTCACCCTCTCTGCTCCTGAGGCTAAAGCTTGGTGGCAACTGTAGCGTAATGTAATGCGAGCAAGCGGAACCTGTGAGTGCTCGGAAGAGAGCCAAGTAAACATCCTCCCCCTCTCGGCCCTAGCATGACCAATTTCAAAAAGGACATTTATTCCCAATTAATTCAGCACCACCACAGTGGAGGAGGGATAAAGAAGATAAAGAGGGGTTAGAACAGACTCTGATGACTGTCTGTCTTTGCTCTCTTGTAGAGGAATATCTGTGTATTTAAATCAGAGTGCACAAGATGGCAATATATGTGATTCCTCAAGGTTTGTAAAGTTAAGTTTGATTTATAGTTCTCTGCTAGGTTAACAATTAATGTACATGGCTTGCCTCTTCTGCCCCACCAAAGTAAGCTACATGTTACAATGGAGACTGATTTATTGTGTTTTATCAGTGTGATACCACTTCACAACTGGTTTTCACATCAGTGCATTTTACACAGAAGCAAGACATGTTAGTTCCCTTTAAATAATCAATTGAGGACATTTAGCCTTGTATAGTGTGTTAACAGACAAAAAGTGTCCGTTGCAACAGAAAGGTATTATTATCATCTTAACTGGTATTTTGCCTGTGTAATTACTGTATAGATTTTTGCTGGTTTTGCTAGTTAGTACAGACTCAGTCAGATCAATGGTTGCTCGCATCCTTTCTCAAAAAATTTGACCCATAATGTGGTGTAGAAAGTTTGGAAAGAGTGACTGTTTTTCAACAATTAAGAGTTTTGTATGTATCCATAGAACATGAGTTATGTCCAGTGACTTGCTATGATAATTGTGTTTTACTAAACAGTGAAGTTGGACAATTGAACAGCTTTTCATTGACTATCTTATTCAGCTAAACTGAATGTATAAGGTAAGAAAAAAACTTCATCCTGAACATTTAAATGTTATTAACAGACCCAATATGACACATTAGCCTTCCACTTGCAGTTAGCTAGCTAACAGTTGTTTCTACATCACATAAACAAATCTTCCATTAATGTCAGATTTTACTTTTAGTTAAATTGTAGATTTAAAAAAAAGAGAGAGAACAAGATAAACTGGATAAATATTGTAAAGAGTACAAAAGAAATGTGGCACCATTTTAGATCTAGCAATACGCCGCTAGCACTTTCTGGATCTCCAAGAGTTATGCACAAACTCGAAGAACCAGAGTGGCAGTCCCATTCAGGGGATCAAAAGGGATGGATTTGATGCAGAGTCCACTTGTTAAAAAGTTGAGGATTACCAACAACACTTGCCTCATTTTTCATCTGGTATTTTTATAATTGTTTTCAATACAAAGCTAAGATTAATACACTGCAAACACTGCTGGTGAAGCTAATGCTACACATATTTTAAAACTTACTCCACAATTGACAATTCAGACTTTTTTTTTATATCTCTAGTCACAAAATAGTTATCGATGGATATGTACTATAAGCTAAGTATCCTGAACCATGGGTTTGGCATTGATCTATCACAGAAGCAACTATCAAGCCTTATACTACTTGTCTCTTGGCTCAGATGATATAGCCTGGTGGATCAATACATGTGAAAGAAAATAATTCTGTTTTTGATCACTTGAAGAAATTAAAATTGATTTTAGATAGATGAGATTGATTGAAATCAATGGTTCCATCGCTGATAAAAAACATATAAGAAGTTCAGCCACAATGGATGATGCAAATGCACAGCTTTTAAATTGATTGACTTCCTTTGCATCACAGAATTGACTCATAATTTCCATTAGTCCTGTATCATATTCCAATTCAAAGCTATTAAAGTCATGCTAAATTACAGTGGGGGAAACAAATTTCATTAGAAAAAAGCCTCAGTTATGTGTAAGACCATATGGCTGCCATCTTTGGCAAATGACACAAGATCTGTCTTGAAACTTCCAAATAATTATTTCCAAGTCAAAACTGGCACGTTAACTCTGAATTACTTATTACTTCACAATCAAGTTTGAAAATCACATTCATGTTAAATACATTCTGTATGAGTAAAACTGTCGTATAGACAACTTACCAAATACAGTCCGAGCTGGAACTGATTCTTTATTAATCCAAAACGAAACTTGAGCCAGGATGACAGTCATTATGCAAGGAATGTAAGTCTGAATCAAGAAGAAACCCATTTTCCTTTGAAGGTGGAAGTGGACAGTCATGATGACGTATTCACCTGTATGAACAAACATCAAGTTAAAGTTGAAGATATATAGATTTAGAAACGCTTTGTATAATCATCATTTATCTTTACAAAGTGTAACATAGCCTACACAGTTTGGGTTACTTGTATATGAATTATTTATTGTATATTAATGAAGCTTTCATTCACTGTAGTAAGAAAACATCAATAGAAGATAGGACTGGAATTCCAGCATGCTCAATGACATGTTAAAATAAGAAGGTTCTGCCCACCTGTATTGGACTTAAGCCTCTCACTTGACACCGTCTGACCAATGAGGTCATACTGCAGCAAGCTGGATGATTCCTGTGGCACTTCAACAGAAGACAGAGGTCCCTTCTTCCATGTGTACACTATCTCACTGATTGGATAAGCATCTAAACAAGATGAATGAAGAACTTTGTGAGTTGTTTTTGTTTGTTTGTTTTGCTCTAGAAATATAATTTTAAAAAAAAAAAGAAAACTGTTTCCTTCCTTCTGGGATTTACAACTTTAAAACTTTTATCATGTCCTTCAGATTAAAAAAATAAATAAATAAATGGGAAATATAAATAAACAAATAGGCATAGAAATAAATAACCCACCCTGCTGAATGAGGAGCATGTTTATTTTAATTTCCCAAGTGTAAAGTAAGCAACATATCAAACCGAAACATCTAAATATATCTTGTCAGATAGTCAGTTACTCTGGGACAGAGTGATCTTTTAAGAGTGACACCATCTGTCAAACCAGTATGGCTTCACAAAGAAACAGACTCACAACTCCCAAACTTGAGTGGGCAGGCATGACCATCCATTGGGAAGTTCATCAGGCGCATTGGGCACTCTGCATTTATAGTTAATCTGTCAGAATGGAGAAGAGTTTAATAAGTGTTTGATTTATATTTCACACACTAGCTAAGTAACGGCTGCTGTTTTAAGCAGGATAGTTCAAGACGGCATCATGTCGCAGATTGGCTGACACTGAGAGAAAATATATATTCATTTAAGGCATCCTGATCTGATCGAAATGAATGAAATGATCACAACCTTTTTAACATCACATTGCATGACTAATTAATCTAGTCATCGTATGTTTCTGGAAACATGAAAAGACAGCTTCAGAGTCAGTACTTTTATGACTGGTATAATTCTTCAGGGGATCCCTAAGGTTTTCTGAAATCTGTCACTAAAAAGTGCATTCACTACAGCTTCAAAACACTAATAACAACAGAAGATTGGTCAAACACTGGGAGCTAAAACAAACGTCCTTGAAAGTTTTGTAATCACTAGATGACTATTTCCAATAATGCAGTTCCATAAAGATTCACTTAAAAAAAAAAAAAAAAAAAATATATATATATATATATATATATATATATATATATATATATATATATATATATATATGTATATATATATATACATATATGTTTGTTTTCATCATCCATCCAGCTTTTAATTTTCATATACATATATATATATATATATATATATATATATATATATATATATATATATATATATATATATATATATATATATGTGTATATATATATATATATATATATATATATATATATATATATATATATATATATATATATATGTATATATATATATATATATATATATATGTATATATATATATATATATATATATGTATATATATATATATATATATATGTATATATATATATATATATATATATATATATATGAAAATTAAAAGCTGGATGGATGATGAAAACAAACATACACTGCTGCTAAGTAGGTCAGAACTCTGAAAAAATTTCTCGGGAACACAGAAAGAATGGAGATGATGGATTCACCAAATTATTTAATAATTTATTACTCATTTAAGTGCACCATGGAAGTGTTTCCATAAATTTACCATATAATAGCATGTAATAACAGAAGTTTCTGTCCACCATTCGTTTAATTGTTTCTGCATAAAAATAAATAACACCTGAAGTCATTTACCTTTTTTCCACCAATCATCACATTTGGAGTCAAAAGACTTAATTATTTCAGCAAGAAATAAACATGAAGATTTTCTCCCCAGATATTCTCTTTTTTTTTTATTTCTTTGTCTTTTAAACAATTAGTTTTCCTTAACTTCTTTAACTTGATCCTCTTTAAGGTATCTGTGTGAAGTTAGATGGCCTATCCAGATCAGTAGACGTTAATACCTAATGGCTTTGTAATATATCACAGTTTGATTTGTGACTGGATTACACAAAGCTTTTAAAGTTGATCTTAATCTTTCAAAGTAAAGTCGATCCAATGAGAAAATCTAATTATTTTTGAACTATTCAATGACATTGTGGTATTTTTTATGATATGCACCTGCTTTTGGAACAAAGCTGTAGTTGTGTTTGTTTGCATTGCTTTCAAGGCCTGATTTCAGCATCAGATGGCACATATCTTGTTGTTGGAAAGACATTCGTAATTTCTTTTCATATCTGTTTATATTTTTGGATGTCTGTTTATTCAGTTTGCTTTCCAGGTCTGTGCTCTATTCCGGTCTTGGCTGGATTTGGTTTTCAGTGTCCAGCACTGTTACCTCATGGTGTAGAGGATAGTTCCGTTCTGCATGATGCGAAACAGCTTGTTGGGGGTGGTCATGTTGTGAGAGATCGACCTCTTGCCATTCCGGAAAAAGGTGTCAGGCGTCCAGATCTTGCTGACCATCAGGTTGTTGAGCCGCAGGATCTCTATTGGACCCTCAAATTTTAACCGTTCGTCAATCCAAGTTTGACGAAAGAACACGTCCATGGTGTATTCCTGGAAGGGAGGGTTAGAGTGTGTTATTTTCTGCTTTTACTATCAATCCTACTGCTGATGGTGCTTCTCCAGCATCTACTGTCTCATGCCATTATTATCTAGTACCCCTAGAGAGAGTGGCAGATGGTTTTATGAGCCCTGTTTGGATAGAACCAGCATGATAGAGTATTGGCAACGGGATCAGTTTTGTTTTTTGTTTTTTTTGTTCTTTTGTTTGTTTTTTTTGTCATTTTTCTTCTTTGTTTTTCTCTTTTACAATTGGTTCTAGTGCTCATAAAACTAAAAAGTTTGAGTATTTATAAACAGCCCCTGGTATAACACATAGTTTCTTCCATGTTAGAAGCTTGCATTATCTTTAATTGCATATATGTGTCTTTATATATAAATATGAAAATTCTCATTTTGATTGACTAAGCAACAAATAAAGAGCACAAAAAATGAATACAGTTGCTGTATAAAGTCAATCTAAAGCCAAGAACTATTTAATCCTGATCTTTATTAAACTGCACTTGTCCCCCTAAAGAGTTGTTTACAGTCTTATCAACACAACTCCAATCGGAATATCTGAGGTTTTAGAGGTTGTCAAACAGTATCAGAGCAAAGAGCACAAAAGACATACATCACTCAGCCTATCCCATGGCAGGAGTGGCCAGCCTATCCCATCCCAACATCAGCTACATCTCTCTCTGCCGCTCTGGCAGGGGGATTGTCAACCAGATTAAAATCCTAAGCTGTACTAATGACATCCTGCCCAAATGCTGGAATAATGAAGGCTGAGCAAACCATGAGTTAAGACTATATGCTTAGACTTACTGCACAAACTGTACATTTCATCTCCATACAATACCTTCTTTTAGACAACATTTGCATGTGGATGACAGAAAATGTGCCTGTTTATCCAGAGTCAGTATTTCAGCACTCTGTAAGGTTCACATACCATCTCAACATCTGAAACAGGTCCAAAGCTGGTGACAAAGATGTCAGTTTTGACCTCCGTGACAGGACCTGCAGCAGGAGGATAAGACGTTTTGACTCAATATAAAATAAAAACCACTTTGGATCAAGCATTTATTGTTTTTCATAATATAAAGTTATTAAAAACTAAAGCTGCATGTTTACTGATAGTCATTCACAATTTAATATCAACACTAATTTATTTCTATTTGAAAATAAACCATAATAGCAAGCTGGTGAGTTTGTCATGGAGTAAAATGTGATATTTCAATATTTACTGCACCGTGACTAAATGGAAACGAAACAACTAAAAGGAGTAAAACTAACTCTTGGGAGATGAAAGCAACAAAGCAAAGAATTATGAGGGAATGATGAATAAATTCCAGTAAGATCTGGTCATTAGCATACCTCCAAATCCAGGTCGCAGCCTGTTGTCATAGCCATCCAGTAATCTATCCAATATGCGCGTGATGTTATCCAAATAGATACTGGTCTCACTGTGCTGATTTCCCCAAACACTACTCGCACTGTAACTAAAAACACACACATCGATGGCAGCTTGTTCTTAGAGACAAGAAGACAATATAAAATGAAAGAGTTTCTCAGCTGCACATTTGTTCACATTCTGCGCCTGCCGCGCGTAAAAGTCCGAGAACGAGCAGAGGAAAGAGTTGCCATACTCACCAAAACAGGAAAAAGCAAGTTAAAAGGAAAGCCATGCCTCGCAAACACCCGACAACCAGAAATCCCAGGTCAACTTTTACAATCAGCATATTCCATCGTTTAGGAGCATGATTAGTTGCGGGTCACGTCTTCTTTTTAGTTGTAAACCGTGCGAGGATATCGCGCCAGTCCAGCACGACTTGACTTCCCTTCTAGTGCGGTTGCGCCCGCATCAGCCTGAATCGCTCAGCTGGAAAAGCCTAAAGAGTTTTCAAGAGAGTGAAGAGGAAGGAGGAGGGGGACCTTAACATTGGCTGAACAAAGATTTTTTTTTTTTTTTTTTTTTTTTTTTGGGCAAGGAATGAACAGGTTTTAAGCGCAACTTGAAATTTTGGAGTGTTTATTTATTTATTCATTTATTTTTATGGTAATAACAAGCGATGGGAAGACGTGGAGAGAGAGAGGAAGGGAGGAAGAAGCAAAGCTTGCAAATACATTATGGTGGTATAACCTTATGGACTTTAATTGCATTAAGTCTATTTTTTTTTTAAAATAACATTTTTAAATATTTACTATCTCCAAAAAGAAAAAAAAGGAAAAATGCTACTAGATACAAAGCATGATTCACATGGTGGTTGGGTGCTTGAGTGGAGTGGGTGGTGCACCTTCAAACTCCATAGACCATGAACAAGGGGGTATACCACACTATAAAAGTCAGCTATTGCACAGTTTTTTTTTTTTCTTTCTCTCTCTTCTTTTCTCTGTGGCAAAAACCCATTTAAAAAAATTACGTCATATCCACTGGTTCTTAGTTGAGCTCTCAGTAGCTCATCCAGTAATCTTCAGTAGCATCAACTCATGGCACAAAGGACCAACTGGAAGAAGTGAAGCATGGTGTCTAAGTGCAAAGGATCAAGTCTCTTCTCTTGTATTCTTTATTTACTATAAGATACAAATATTCATTCCACAGGTTTCTGTTACAGGTAACACAAGTGCTGTGTGGGAGGCATAGTCACTGCTCCCGCAGTACTACTGTGTAAAAAGGCAAATCAGAACTCCTGCACTTTGAGAAAAAAAAAAAAAGCAGAAAAAATAAGAATTCCCACAGCAAAAAAAAAAAAAAAAAAAAAAAAAATCCCATGCTCTCTGGCCAACATCAGCAAGTGTCTGTAGTTTTCTATCTTCAGTGATCAATGAGCTGGAATACTTTCAGCATAGCATTATTTTTTCATTATAAGTGGTATCATAGTCGTATTATCAATAATTTATATGAGGGAGAGAAAATATAGGATTTTCTTCTGACAACATTAAAATGTGAAGTCTGATTGCGCAACATAATCCCTCAACTCTCATCTCTTTGTACTGAAAACACAAGTTATATAATGCTGCCAAAATATGATTTCAATCATAAATAAATAAACAACAATGGATCACTTACAGATTGATTGTATTCATAGTAATATGTTTCTGAGAAGATTAAACAATGTGGTAATGCAGCTGATGCACAGCAGTTTAGGTGTGGTGCAACATTGTGGAAACATGAAGCCCAGCAGCTAAGCTGGGTGTACCACTCATTCAAATAAGTTTTGTTTTTTGTTTTTTTAAATGTTTGTTTGTTTCTTGTTTTTTTTCTATCGTCTCCAATTCTTTATCCACAAGAGTAAAAATAGCAACACTGTTGTTGCAGGAGAAATCGCAAATTTCAATATTATCTCTGCGGCTGTTGCTGTTTGTAGAGGTAGACGCAGAAGGAGCAACAGCAGTGGGAAAAGCTGTGACAACAGTAGACAGGGAGCACTGCGTTAGATGTTGATCATTGGCAGTTTAAGTTTCTCTGCTGACTGGTGGAAAATGTCATCTGACCTCAGTGTCATGATCACCTTGATCCCATGGAGCCATCTGACCAACCAGACCCCGAGAGGATTCTGACCTCATTCTCTTTGTTGGCACAAGCTGAGATTGTGGATGATCCCAGACAACGTCGAGTTGATTCTGCTCGTCTGTGAGCAGAATGCGCTTAGTGCACTTAGCAATGCGTACGATATTCCAAATAAGTGAAGGCTCACATGTACAGTGTATACTCTCTCTCTCTCTCACACACACAAGCTTGCATGATCCTAACTGTTGCCACAGGTTTTTTTTTTTTAATCCACTTTTATAGCTGTTTGCTCTAAGTAGCAATTGACACATCTGTACAAATAACGCTAATCTCTATTTATTGGAAACATCAGTAATTAAAAACCTTCATTCTGTTCACACTGAGTGTAAGAGATGTGTATGCAGGTATGAAGTATTTCCTAAAGTATAAATGTTGAGCATGGGTCAACCAGGATTCAATATCTTCATGAATCTTCATTTATTTCTCCTTTTTGTCTGCCTGTTTCCCCCCCTTGGTCACAAAACATCTGCAATCAGTGATGTGCAAGATGGAAGACTGGCTGAACTGGAAAACCACGTATCCACGATTGTTGGATAAAACAGATATCTAATCTAATGAGTCAGCGGTAATGACAGCCAGCTCTGGTGAATTCTTGAACTAGTTTTATTGATTATCCTGCCATGGCGAACACAGTCTAACATTTTATTCACAGTTCTATCTGGTTCACGTCATACTTTTATTGTAATTAGGCATTAGTTATTTTAAAGCCCGTGTCAAGCGAACCGTTTTGAATAATAGGAGGTCATTATAAACTAACAGACAATAGTTCTACAAAATATAATCACTTAACTATTCATTAAGCTCTCGACGGAGATGAAAAAGGCACTGTGATTATGATGGATTGCAATTAGGTATGCCTCATTCCATGAGAACAATACACCTCGGATGCCACACTGGGAAGCAATTCAATTATGTCATTTTTCTAGGTACCTTTAGTTGGAAGATAAGGGGGGACATATTTCCAAATCTAGTGTGTTGTGATGAAGAAAGAAAATGCCTTCAGTGTGAATCTGTTAATGAGTTCATTATTCAACAAAATGGGATTTAATTGAAAATGTCCGGATATGCTCTGGATTTGATATTCCTGCGCACACATAAAGCGGCTTTGCAAGGAGTTGGGTGCAGAAACAACAGAGAAATGCAGGAGATGTTCTCAAACAAGCTGACTTATTGATTAACGAGGAAGTTTTAGATGGCAGAACCTGAAAAAAGAAGTAGTTTTTTTTTTTTTTTTTTTTTTTTCCCTGAAAATTGACTGGCTCTGATATTCAGACAACCTTGTCATGAAGCATTTATTATCATGTTGGGAAAGAAAAAAAAAAAAAATTGCAAGACTGCAGTATTCTGTAAGATCTGTTGTAACTCTTTGGTTCAGCATCTTGGACATGTTCTGATGTCAAACTGTGTTTTTATTATGCTGAAGAACTGCCGACATGCTTGCACAATGTTCCTTTTAAACCGCTTCACTTCATCCTCTGTTATTACACAAAAAAGTGCGTTGTCTAAAACTCATTTCTGGCCACACCACAATGCTTCTATAAATACATGATTTCTCCCACGTGAGATGGACCCACTGTACTTCATGAGCCTCACCATGTGGTATCTATGGTAACCACTTAGAGTAGAAGAAACAGCATGTGTGCTGCAATGTGAGTGTGTGCGTGTATTTTAAGACTGTAAAGAACAGAATGTGTTAACTAATTTAGCAATGTGAGGAATTTCTGGTCATTTCCTCTAAAAGTCACTTTTAGAGGAAATGAAGTTGGAATGAAGTTTATGTAATGTTGCACTGAGCTTCAGTTAATAAAGGTTGGTAAAGTAAAAGGTTGGTAAAGGTAAAGTTAATAAAGGCTGGTTAAAAGGAAAAAAAGAAAAACAAAGTTCAAAGTTAAGACTTTAATTCAAGGATGGAAAGTTACCGAAATCATTGCATAACATCTCCACTAAACTTAGACGTGTACAAACTTTGGGACTCAGACTACCTTCCTGGCTCTAAGCCTTCCATAGACTCACATCCACATTGTACACAAACAGTTGTGTAAAAATTTCTGCTGCTGCTCCTCCAATGGATTCAACATTAGGGAAATTTCAACTGCAGTTTCCATGGAGACGAAACTATACCATAGTAAGATGAAATTTTTTTTTTTTTTTTTAGGAAAGAGTTGACCCCTCGCCTGACTGCAGCCAAATGCTTCACAATGAGCTGAACTGGATGGCTGCCAACTGTGTGCGGTAGAGAGAGTGGGAATAAAACTAAAACACTCAACTTGTTATACTCAATGAATATACAAACAGGTCCACAAGATATAACACCTTTTTTTTCAGAAAACAAGGTTTTGGAAACTATTTTCTTTCTTTTCCTACAGCTTTACTTGTTATTTTTGTGTGGCCTTCATGAGCAGCCGTGCATTTCTGTGAGCAATCATTAAGCTTCGGTTTCAGCAAAGGATCAAAAGCTAAATTATAGTCTTTTTTTTTTTTCATTTGATGAACTTCTGGAACTATATGAATAAATTCTGGGAAAAATAGAAAAAAAAAAAAATCCAGTGCATCACTGTGAACAAAATTTCACATACCTTCATGATTCTTAATAATCACAGATCATAATGATTTTTAATAATACTGTATTTGCTTTAAAGGTGGAGTATGTAAGATTTTCAATATTTTCAAAATAAATTAACTAAAAAATAACTACAATCATAATTAGAAAGTTTTTTTTAAACATGTAGGTTCCAGTTTGTTCATATTTGATGTGTTATTAAATTACAAGTTTAATTAATGACAAAGACCCTTCTTAAATGTTTGCCTACCAGTAAAAAAAAAAAAAAAAAAAAGGTGCTCTTTGTCATTTGTCATTAATTTAATAACGCATCAAATATGGACAGACTGGAACCTACATGTTCAATAAACTATCTAATTATGATTGTAGTTTTTTTATTAGTTAATTTATTTTGAAAATATTGAAAATCTTACATACTCCACCTTTAAAGCAGGATTCAATTCCTGGACACATTTCACAGAATTAACTGACAAAGATATACATATATTAGGAATTCACCGGCAGTCCTAATAGTCAACATCAAGGCTAATGATGTAAAAAAATAAAATAAAATAAAATAAAAAAATAAAAAAACTGACATGAAAAGGAAGCGTTACACACTTGCTTTTGTTGATTCTGGTTTTAAGGAAAAGATACCAAACACTGAAGCAATGCTAATTTTATGCCAACTTTCTGAAACAATGAGAGCATATAATTTTCCTTTTTTAGCAGATGTAGGAAAGGAATGAAAGTATCTAGTCTCTATGGTTACCACTTCTGAAAAAAAGAATAAGGAAAAAAAAAAAAAAAAGAAAGCCAATGTCAGCTTAAAGTCACAGAGCATGCAGGGGTGGTACTTGGCAAACTCACTATTTTCAAACTGAGTTGATCTGATTAAACAGCTGGTGATTGTCAGGGATACTTTCCCATTAAAGCTAATTTGGGAAAAAGTTTTGGAATACACACTTTTTTTTAAAGAGAAGCTTTGGTAGTGGATTTCATTTTGTAATGTAAGCATCACATCTGCTGTATGAGAACAAGTCTGCCATGTTTATAAAGCTGTTATCCCAAAGTACCACTTTGAATGGCACTGAGTGTCAGCTTCACTGCGTCACAGCAGCTCTTGATCTTTGCAATCTGCAGGTGGCTTGGTGGAGCGGCAGCACTAGAGGCTGACTACCGTGTTATCATCCTGTGTCACAGTCTAATCACCACTTTTGATGCCAAAACTCCAAAAAGATGGGCTTTTGGCAGAGCCATTGAGGTAATCCTCCTTTCTTTCCTTCATTCTATCATTCACATTTTTCCACTATCCGACTGTGGCTAAAGCTGACACTCACCCTGGACGTCTGTCAGTAGTTCTGGCAAAGAGAACCGACGTCTGTCAGGGGCAGGGTGAAGGAGTGTGAAAGCGATGAAGAGAAACAGAGTGTGGAGGTGGGCGCGGAATAGGCCAACTATCTGCTGTTTTGCCACTAGCCAGCCAGAGAAGGACACCACAACCTTGAAAAAGGTAGCAGGTGGCGCCTCCTCTGGTAGCAAGAAGGTAATGAGGCATAAAGGTTGGCTGATGGACGTAGTTTATCCTGTTTATCTACACTTCAGGGGTCAAAACCGCTGCTGTGACATTTTGCCTGGGACAGGTGGAGTTCATGACCAGTTGTCCTGGAGGTTGCAATGAAATCCTGCAGTCCAGGATGCATTCAGGGGAATGCTCAGATGAGTAAATTGCTTTCAGTATACATCCACTGTAATGGACAGAGTGCAACCTGGTAGATTGCAGAGTATGGATCTGTTGCATGTGTTGGAAAAAAAATGAACGAGTTAAATGTAGAGGTTTAAAAGTTTTATATTACTGCATTGATTATTTAATGAATGACTCATCAGGCTAAAGAAATTCTGAATATATTAAAAAAAAAAATTATGTTTGCATCAAAAGGAATGGCCTTGTCTTTAATCACATGCGTTCTGTGTGTTAAAGGCATGGAGGGATTTTTCTGCTCTACCACTTCAATTAAGGCTCATTTAAAGCAAAAGAAGGAAAGAAAAACACTGAAACAGTAGAAACTCTCATCCTTTTCTTCTTTTTCAATGTCTTCATTAGACATACAGTAATACGATCAATAATTTTAATGGGGTACTTAGACGAGTTGGACATTTAGCTGTGTGGCTGCAGGCCAGTTACTGAGGCATGGACATCCAGACAACATCAGAGGCAACACAGTCAATCCACAAAGAGAGGAAGTTCAGTAAAGGGTTCTTATTTATGTTTGTACACAATGGGGCTTTACCATTAGAAATGTGTATTTGATGACGTATAGTATAGTTCAGTT
The DNA here is from genome assembly GCF_933228915.1 of Telmatherina bonti. Taxonomy (NCBI): domain Eukaryota; kingdom Metazoa; phylum Chordata; class Actinopteri; order Atheriniformes; family Telmatherinidae; genus Telmatherina; species Telmatherina bonti. Next base: position 16,157,790 of record NC_136628.1, on the reverse strand, counting down.
TGACTTTAGCTCAAAATAGTCATTTGAAAAAGTGATATACATTGAAACAGTAGGAAGAGGGACAAAATACAACTCATGAATATTTCCGTAAAGTACAGAATATGTTTACTCTGTATTTAAACTACAAGTTTGAGGGATATATGCAAGAGGAAGATAAATATTTACCATTTCCTTTTTAGGAAAAACCTATTAGATGAAATACTCCGATCTTTCACAGGAAAGTGGATGTGATCAACTTGCTAGTTGGTTTCAATGGTGTATTTATTGTAGCGGAATAGCCTCTACAAATTATGAATTTATTAATTACCTCGGAGCACCACTCATCACCTTTAATTAACTTAAAATTCAGGCGGATGAGACACCTGAAATAAACTCAATTCAATAAACAGTCTCACTTCCAAGGAGTAAATCCTAAGAACGAATGAACCAGAAATCGTGCATTCAGAAATTATGACAATAACGGACGAATTGATTATACATATTTATTTACAATGATGGTAAACATACAGCAGTGAAAATGAGCAATGATGGAGAGATGTTATTGGTGAGATGGTATGATGAATTTGTCAACATGGAATTTCACTTATAACATTAATAAAGAACGCTGAGATTAATTAAATGAGATGGAGCAGGAAGAAACTGGTTGGAATTAAGCAAATAAATCGGGATGATTATCTTACTTAAATCTTTGACAAGAACGTGTTCAATAATTCTAAATTTGGATAAGAATTAGAATTTAATTATTTAATTAGAATTTGATGTACTGGTTTGGGACATCACAAATGTCAGAGCGCTATCAGATCCTACTTTGAACGCTGAATCCGGAGTGTGGGTCGAAGCGGGTGGTTGGTCCCCTATTCGGCGCGTTTCCGGGGGAATTGGATCCCTGGAGCGTCAGAAGATGTAGGTCTACGCAGCTACTCTGGCCTTCTGGATCCGTTCAGCGGAGTTCCAGAGCGGTGTGATGATGATCCAGATTGTCCCAAAAATAGGTAGTCCCAGATTTTACGTGTAAAGGCGTAGTAAAGCCGTAGTGGACAAAATTGGAGCTACGGTTCTAGTTAATTACTGATCTCGGGAAAAATACTGGTTACAAATAAACACTTGTTGTACTTTCTCCCGTTCGGAAGAACGGCGAGGTAAAAACTTATAATGAAATAAAAAGAAAAAGAAGACGAAAGGCTAAAGAGCTAAACAGAGGACAAAAGAAAAGCAGAAACTTTAAGAGGAGACGAAAAAGTAAAGAAAACTCAGGAGGAGAAAAAGCTCCGGAAGTTGGTCTGCCAGTCTAATTTAAACAGACCCGCCTTTCTAACTTCCAGCCAATCATGAGTTGCTTCTGTCAGAGGCTGACCAACCTTATCCAATCAGGTCAGCTCTAGTTCCTTCCCTCTGCAGCTCATTAATGTGAACAGGATACTTTCAACTCCTTGATTTGTCTGCCGCAATACACATCAAATCACATTCTTTCAGAGTTATGCAGATTCCTCGTTTGCTGGCGAAGGAAAGCATTTTATAGTATTACTTTCACACATGAAAAGATTGGCTACATGTAATTTTTATTAAAGGTGGATTAATTAATTGTCATGACTCGTCCTCATTGGGTGATCCTAAAAAAAGAAAACTCACATTTTATTCATTCATATTAGTAGCTTAAGAGAAGTCTGAAGCTTGGAAAACGTAATCAACAATTATTTACTGCAGTGTTCATGATTAATGTGTGTGTGTGATCAGTTCAAAGAATTAAATTACATATCAAGATAAAATAATGGAAAAGAAGAAATTCAACCAAACAATTAACCACAGTCTTTTAGACTAAGTTAGATCAGTTCCTTCAATTGGGGAAAGAAGTTTGGATTCCTTCTGTCTCCTTCTCCATCAGGGGAGGGGTTGTTCTGGTGCCCTGGAGTCTCGTCTTTTGGCTTAGAAGTGTCATTTCTGACCAGAACCAGGGTTTGGTCAGATGCGACTCTCGGCATTTCCCCCGACCTGCGACCATAAATTGTTAGATGTGCTTTAATCCTTCGTGTTGACACAGCTGCATTCTGTAGGGAGTAAAGGTGTAAATCTCGGGGTGTCACCCCTCCTCTTGGGTCAAATGGTCACTCTCTCTTCGAAAAATACAACTATTGTTTAATCCAGTCGAATGTTTTTAATCCTGGGAGGCCAAGATCGCTACATTATGTTCAGTAAATGATCTGTAGAAATGGGGGGTTGGGGAGTGTTCAGCAGCATGGAAATGAAAAGAGAGTATACAAGTAAGAATGTAAGAACATTTTGATTTATAACATGCAAATAGAGAAATAATCACAACAGCAACAGCAGCATGACGACAGATTATTAACTTTGTGATAGTGACAGCACAGCGGAATGACTAATGAGAGCAGTAATAATTATAAAAACTCAACTTCACAAGTAGAGAACAAAATCTGATTAGAGGTTGGGGAATAAAAAGAAGAAAAAAACTTCATAAGTTTCAAGATGTTGTGATGATACCGTGGAGACGTGGAGGTGTGGACCCAAGTGCAGAGATGGAGGCAGACTGTTGAATAGGTTCCGGGAATCAAGTTATATTATCCAAGGCAGATGACTGAACTTAGACACAATGGACCAGCAAAGTAAAACCACAAGCGAGAGGTATAAATACACAGAACAAAATGAGACATAGGGAACACAGATGAACTAAATGAACCCAGGTGAACTAATGAACATATAACAATGCAAACCAGGAAAACCTTCTAAATAAAAGAGGAAACCAGAACTGAAGACTTGAATATCTCATGAAGTCATATAACCTCATGACACAAGATTTACCGGTATTTAGGTCGATGCCAAAAAAGTAGCAAGAGGAATAGGGTTGGACATCTTAGAGGAAGACATAGGTTGTGTTTCCGTTTCAACTTTTTCCACAAAATAAAAGATAAAAAGATAAAAGGTAATATATATATATTTTTTTTTAACTTTCAACAAACTACAATTGCAATTTGCAGGCATTTCTTTCAACGGTTTTTAGCATATAGCTGTGATTCTTGTAAAAACCTTATCCACGAGATGATATTTTACTAGACTTGTAATGCAGGTAGCCAGACACAGACTAGCTAGCAGCTTAGTTGATGTTAAACTTAGATGAGTCTGCTAAAAACCCACTGTTTTGAGTCAGGTGTGTTGCAGCTGGGAAACCAACCCTGCATTCATGGGAACATGCTACCTTCTTTTTATTTTTACTACAGTGTGTCTCCAGTGTATATAAGGTGAAACATTTGTTACTGTACAGAAAATACTTAAAGAAATTGCCTGAAGTAAAGCCATACAAGTAGCTTAACACTGCAAAACTAAGAGGTCAGGGGTTCAAAGACTTGACACAGCAGATACATAGCAGGCTGTGTGTACCTTTTTAAAATATAGGATGATAAAAGGTATTTCTAAACAAGTTTAGGAATCAAAAATATATTTACAAATCACAGTGTTTAATTACAAATAAATATCTCCATTTGAAATTAATTTTTAATATTTCAATTCTCAATTACAAAATTGTTTTTATATAGTTTTTATATATATATATATATAATATGAATTAATTATTAAACTTGAAATGATATTAAGCAATTAATTTTTTTATTTCACATTTTATTACTTTCAAAGGCTGTTTTGCTTTTCCAAAGACCTACTTGATCATCAATATCACACAAAACATCCCATTTTAGCTTAAATATTTAGTTTCTCTTCCTTTGGTCTAAAGAATATATTAATACTAGTGACTTCTGTTAGAAAAAAAAAACCAGTATAATATTTAACTTTGTCCAAAATAAAAGAAAAGAAAAGATGAAAAAAGGAAACTCTTTTTTTTCTGGTGTTTATAAACAGATTATGACTCACAGGTTTCTCTGTTTCAGACAACTCTGCTGCATTTTGTCTGTACTTCTGTCTGTAAAAGCTGCTCAGCATCTCAGGGTTTTTGCAGTGTAACAGATTACTCTCTGGACTTGTGCTGACTGTTTGTGCTCTGGCATGTTCCCCAGTCATTGAGTCTTTTTAAGATATGTTTGTAATTAATCTTTATATTCTATTTTAACCATGTTTTTGCTGAATCAGCATTCTAGCACATGTAAGTAACAACTTGCACGCCTAGGGGTCATTTCTAACACAAAACTATAGATTTGTAAGGTTGAAGATAAAAAAAAAAATGTGTGGGTAAAATATTAATGAAAACACTCTTGAAATGTATGTGTGTTATTCATTTGTTCATGTAATTTGTAGATGTGTGTTTGTGCATTTGAAAATATATGTACAAGTATCCTGAGTCTGTGATGATCTGGCGACCTGACTAGGGTGTACCCTGCCTCTTGCCCAGTGACTGCTGTGATAGGCTCCAGCTTCCCACAACCCTGAATTGGACTAAGTGGAATGCATGAATGAATGGATGAAAGTATCCAAAGTTACATACAGAATGGCTTAGACAATTTGCAAATCATGTATTACACACACACACACACACACACACACACACACACACACACAATAATACTGACTCAATAGTTCTCCATAGCTGTAATACAGTCACAGTGATATCTTTCTACTTCCTAGGGAACTCTTCTGTACTAGTTAATGTCAGGGTAGATGGTATATACTGGGTTTACAGCAGACAGCATCACATTCAGGGAATAAGACACTAAATCTGATGAGAAGTAATGCAGTTAATTTTCTTTATCTACACATAGGTTGATGGGCGGTGCTTCACAAGTTTATTCTTCCTTTGAACTTGATCAAAGTTCAGTTCTCACAGGTTAATATGAAAAATTCATGTTTATAGAGCATTCAAACCAGTTCATTTTTTTAGTTAAAATTGAAAAAAAAGAAAAAGAAAAAAAAGATAAAAATAATAGTAAATAAAAACAAAAAACATAATCATAATAATGATAATAATAATAAAAAAAACAAAAAAAAAAACCAAATGTGTCTTGCTATTAAATCAAGTATACAAGGGATTAAATTGAATCACACAATATAAATATGCATGTAGAACAGATGTGTGAACAAAAGACAAAAAAACTGCCTTTTTGGTGTCACAGATTGTTTTTTTTTTTTTTTGTTTTTTTTATCGTTGGCCTTTTACATAAATTACAGTGTTGCTAAAGAAATATAGACACTGACCTCACATAATCTTAATAAGTTTAAGTTCATCATTTAATCTTCATAGAAAATCTGTTTACAAAATATTAACATACTGAGAATAATAATAAAAAAAACAACAACATTGAACCAACCAGGAGACAAAATCACAAAATCTTTCTTTACATCTAAAAGCAAGGCAGAAGTAAATTTACATTTCACTATTACAGACTATTAGACTTTCATACAACTGGTTCTCTCTCAGTTGTATCTGCAAATAAATAATGGCATCTAGCTGGATAGTATATGATGTTTTAAAACACTTCTGACAAAGTGGCTTCAATTTTCAAACTATGAGGCTATTTAATTTTTTTTTTACAAGTAAAAATTAGGTAAATAAAACTGTTGGTTGAGCTTTGATACATCCAGTGGACAGGAAGTAAATAGAAACACCAAAGCAAAGAAAGAAGATTCCCTGTTAGGAAAGTTCATGGAAAGAGCAATAGAAAACAAGTAAAAATGTCTATTTGACATTCATGTAAATAGTTATTTTTTAAAATAGTTTGCAAAAATGTAAAAGAAATGATAAATCTGCGGTTTTATTATAATTTCATCATGGTTTGAAGGTTTAAGTGCTTTAGCAGCTGTTTTAATAATACATAGACCCAAAATGTTAAAGGGATAAAAACTGGAGTCTTCAAATGTTCCTCTGGTTTATATTCTAAAAGCCATATAGGAAAGTGAATGATGGCGTTGTCTGATTGGAGGTGGGGATTGTGCCAAATTATAGTGCACTTCCATAGAATAAGTGATGATTTGACATGATCTTCCTAAAGTGCCTAATAAAGCACCCCTGCTGGGATAAGAAGCTCTAATCAGTAGTGTAAGTGCTGTAATTGCAGCGTACATAAAAAAGTGAAGTATGTGGAGGTATTTTAATTAGAGGGAAGGCCAAGTATACCCATTACAGGCTGATAAATTGTGTTTGATCATACTATGAATGTTATATTTGTAGCAATCACTTTAGGTGTACATTGCAGGTTTTTTTTTTTTATTTGATTTTTTTATATGGCATGCACTGCACCTCACAAACAGATAAATAATAAGTGAATGCAATTACAGTGCTTTATTTGGGCCATGTGCTTTGGCATGTTGCCAGTACAGCCCTGCAGGGCTGGATGGTTATCAGACCATCAGTCCATGGGAGGTCTTACCTACTGAGAACAGACCAGGTGTCAACTCCACAGTAAGACCACATGCAGGAGAGTTTTATTAAGCACTGCGTGAAAATTCACCTACTTTTCTTACCACCACCAATCTGTACATGCCTGAGACGTGTCAGTAAATAAAACCTGATTACTTTGGCTCGATATGTTTGCCAGTACGCAGGGAGGTGTTACAATAACTTTAACACAATTTAGCTGTAGAAACATGGTTAAGTGGGACATGTGGCAGCTCCTGACAGGGTGTAAAGCAGTCATGTCTTTGAACCTGTGCATGGAGGAAAATGTCATTTTAAAGGACACAAAGTGAAGAATTCAGGTCTTTTCACATCAAAAGTTTTTTTCCCCATTTTATTTGAGGCATAGAGTTCCAAAGTGTATGTCTTTAAATAAATAAATATGTCTGAAGATTTTCAGATTTTATGAAAATAGAAAAATCCAGAGGACTGAAGAGGGCGAGCTGAGCAAATCATGGATTTACACTGTGCTTAATTTAATATGTAATCTGTAACGTGACACAGAAACCAGGAACAGGAGTTGAACAATCACCATAAGGGTTATACAGGTCTCTGGAAGAAGAGGTAAACAATGGATGTGCTTGCAGATCACCCAGAAGAAATGATCCAAGTTAAAGTTGGTCTTTTTGAAAGTATGAAATGATTTTGTGGTTTCGGAGTGACTTTCAGGATGCAAATGCAGACACAGATCGAGATTCAAATAAGCGTTTATTTATTTCATGGACAAGTGTAGCAGGTTGGCAGACGGGCAAGCAGGCAGGATCCTTTGATCAGAAACAGACAAAAATACGTTAAAATGGGCAAAAAGCAAGTGGGACAATTTGCTAAGTCGGCCAAGAGCTGTTACTACTAGGTGAATAACTATCTGGTGATGATTGGATGGCTGAGCTGCTCGTTTATCCTGCTGCAGCTGATTGCTTGATGAGGACCAGGTGAAGATCTTGTTGCTGGGGAACCACACAGCAGAGCAGGCAAAGCAAGAAATGGTGAAGAACTTACCTTTCTGTGTGAAACTAGCAGGAGTAAGTTTTCATATTCAATGAATTCATGAAGAGATTCATGAAGCAAGCTTGGTCTTGCAGTTGATCAGTTGGCTGAGTTTACCTTATGAGCAAACAAACTGGGGATGAGTTAAAAAAGGAGCCTGACGTTTTAAGGAAGCCAACAAAAAAAACAGTCACAGGTAAAGCAAAAAAACAAAACAATGTGGAACCAGGATCGCTGTCAGCCATCACACCCACAGGAAAGCAGGAAGTGAAAGAAATAATAAAAGAAAAAACAACTGTAGACTATAACAGGTGTCTCCTCAGTGAAACTATTCTCTTAATTTGCTAAGATTAAAGTAGTTTTAACAGTGATGCATGCCTGTTTCATCCCAATGTATCCATCATGTGTCATTACTTTACCCTTTCATCATTTCGCAGAAGACAGAAGTCATTACAGGTGATTAACTGAGATGTGTTTTCTTTATATCCAGGGACATTGCTCACTTTCACACCCAAGCAAGGTCACAAACTTCCATCTGCTTGCAGTTTTAAAGCAATTCCATGGAAAAAATTAAAAAGAAAAATTGACATAAACAGCCAAAAAGGCTTTTTATGCTGGCATTTTCAATTTATCTGTTTTCAGGCATCAGTACAAAAAAACCAAAACAAACTGAACATTTTACTGGCAGAAATGCACGGCGTTTTATCAAGAGGTTGAAAAAAAAGATGTCATTGTATTCCTCTCACTGCAAAGATGGAGAAAGGCATGGATGGAGAAAAAGAAATAGAGCAAAAACCCTCTTGGGAATGTTAAACAATTGAGCAAATCAGGCATTAACAGCAGCAGAGCAGGACAAAACATTTATTCATTTGCCTCAGTTCCAGATTTAAAGTGATGTTGACATCCAGAGACACCGATGTTTGAAGGCTGTTATAATATTTCACTGACACAGCAGTCTAGTAGTGCACCATCTGTCCATCCCTTTAATGAATATTATGGACATATTAAATGAAATGCTCAAAGAGATTTCAAGCCATGCAAATCCCTTTTTTTTTTTTTTTTTTTTTTTTTTTAATTGACCAGTTCCATGGTACAAAATAACCAACAGTGAAACTTACACACCACTTAGATTGATTGACTTATAACTCAACAGTGAATGCACAGAAAACTACTGTTTTATTTGATCCTAACAGTCCTTGTGTGGCTGACTGGATGATGTGTAAAACATATTGGTTGTGGAGGGAGCCAAGTGCCACAATAAAATGTGAACAACCAGTCTTCATTATATTGTGCTGCTACAACACAGTATTAAATGATTGATTATATTTGTCATTAATTGGATATAATGACTAAATAAAATCCTTAACTGGGAAAAAAAACACATTACATAAATAAATGCATTTATCAGAAATATAAAAATGTGTCAAAATTTAAATTATATTGCAAATAAATGCAACAGTGTCACAAAAAAATTAATAAATATAGTTTTAAATAAATACAATATGTATTTGTTAAAAATTGGGACTAAATTTATGCAAAAAAAAATAACAAAAAACTAATGTGTAATTATTTATTCCAAATATAATTTCAGTTTTATACAATATATAGAGATTTAAGTACTTTATAAATTAATTACTTAATAAATTTGACTGCATAGAAAAACAAAGAAAAAGGTTTTGCATAGTTAGGAAGCAAAAAGTACCAAGAGGATACAAAAAAGAACAGCTACAGGGTAAAGCTAAAGCTAATTTGCTCCTTTATAATGATCGCCATTTGCAATGTTGTTTTGGCTACAAGTTGTCACTATCAGGTTGTAAAACACATATAATGTGTCATGTTTACATATGTGTGTTTTAGATGGCTCTCTTATCACAAAATTACCAGTGTGTGGGAGTTAGATGCCCAGGAAACATCAATGGGTTGACTTATGGCTGCTGTGCCTGGTTACTGGTTTTATGTCTTGGCTAGACCATTCCACTGGACACTGGATACTGGATGACTGACTGCAGAACACGTGCTCAACCAAAAACTGATTGGTTGTTAAAAATGCTTTTGGCAGGCCAAAAGACATGAAAGCAATGACTTTGACATCCTGCTGGTGTAATATGAGATACTGACTTGTGCTCTGCCTAATCTGTGAGGAAGTCATGAAAACACTGGGGAGAAGGCCGGTGTCTGAGATGCTCTGATGTTGTACTTGTGGTGTAAATAGTTAATATATTTAAAATTTAAAGGGTTTTTTTCCCTTCTCTGTCATGCGCCTACACACTGCTGTGGAAATTTTGTTCTAACTAAGATGTTCATATATTTCAGAATCCTCAGCATATATTCATCTCTGATTATGGCTTTGTGGGTTTTCTGAAAAGGTCATGATGAACTTAAGAACTTAAGCTTAGTTAGACAGTATCTGCTTATCTACCCTTACTGACATAGATAATGTGCAGCAGACCTGAGATGTCTGCATCCAGACATCTGGACAGCTAAGAAGTCAGATAGCATGGTGCCATTAGGGAGATTATAATTTAGGGGTCAGTTAGACCTGACTTTTTAAGCAACAACAGACATTTCTTGTTTAGAATAAACATAAATTTATAGCATGCAATTGACGTACTGTAGGCGAGGGCTTAAAAAGTAGGTTTGTGTAGAACTCTGGAGAATTTTCAGACTTTCCACCCCGTTAGACCTCTGAACTGTCTGTCAAAATTTCAATTTGTATTATTTTCTGTTCAGTAAACTTTGTAAACTTTTTCACTTCAGAACCAGACTCCTCATCATTGACAGACTTTTTATCCACAACAACACCTTGGCAGACAGTTATTTACTTTAGTTGATGAAGGTTACCAATTTTTGATTAACTGAGTGCAGTAAATTTAAATAAAATAAATAAATAATGAATAAATAAACAAACAAATAAATAAATAAACTAATGTTTGCCCACTGTTATATATTTATTCTGGATATTTTTTTTTATCCTATTTTTTTTTTTTTTAACTCACTTTATTCAGTTTTAATCATGCATTCTTTAATGATAGGATTTCAAGCAAGAACACTACAAATGGGTTTATTTTGTATTATTTAAATGAAAACTGTCTGGCCAGTGAGAAAAAAAACCACACCTGTATTTAACTTGGCAAGCAGCTCCTTTTGGATAATTACTGTGTGGGTGACCATCTTTCAGCAGGCAACAAGTTATTTAACCCCAACTGATACAATGAGTCGCCTCTTAGTTCTTAAACAGTCATGTGGAAAGGCTCTTCCTGTGGATGTGGGAAAGACGTTAGTTTGCTTAAGTAGGGTCAAATCACTGTCAAGCATCCAGCAGAGAAAACATCTAAGGGGGGGTTGCAGACACAACTAAAATTAGGTTACGAACTGTCCAAAGCATTATTATAAACTGCAAGGAAAGCAGGGAACCGACATTTTGAGGAAGAAATGTGGATGGAAAACATTGACACGTTAAGGGACTTCAAGGGATTGAGACTGAATAGTTGGGTAGCTATAAGAAAACCAGTTATCAGTGCGGCCAACCAGAAGAAAAGGTTGCAATTTACTTGGGAGCATAAAGATTAAATTCTGGAGCGATGGAAGAAGGTCATGTGATCTGATGAGTTCAGATTTACCCAGTTCCAGTGTGATGGGGAGCATCAGGTTAAAAAGAGAGGCAGATGAAGTGATGCAGCCATCATACCTCGTGGTGTTGAGTCATGAACAGCTCATTAACTAACTCTTGAATCATGATTCCTTGTCCCTACTCACTCATTCACTGACGCTCCCCTGCTACCACTAGCTAGCTAACTGCAGAGACCAAACCATGTATCAGTATTCCACAAATCCACAATTCTACTTGCACTTGTAGAAATATATCAAGCAAATTATTGTAATTGTGGCAAAAGGAACAGCTTGGATTTCTTACCTAGACTTCCCATTTCCCTGCTGGACCATGACTATTTACCCCCCTGCCATGAGGTGTAAATGAAAGTAGAACAGTCAGAACAAAGCTCACAGTAGCCCAGCCCCAAGCACAACCAAAGAGAATCCCTCAGTAACACACAGTATGGAGCATCACTTGACTCACAACACATTTGAGTCACCCAATGCCTCCTTGGGAGCAAGTCCGCAGTATCCAGGATCTAACTTGTTGCATGAATGAATCACTCATTTGCTCAAATTAGGCCCAAACCACTCATAGCATGTACCAATCCCTCCGTTGTAGCTGACAGTATGTAGCCTGGCTCGACTCACAGCACTCACAAACCACCCACTCATGTAACGGGCTCACTGAAAGTAGCTCATTACTTTGCACCAAATACCATGAAAACTTTAGGAACACATTATGTCCTTTAAGTTATGGTGAGATGTGGTAATAATATTCACATGCACATTAAATATAAAAGCACTGAGGCCTTTTACATGACTATTAAAATCAGATCCAATCATTGTGATCTGATCTGATGTGTTTATATGCACTTATGATATATGATATTCAAAAAATCCATCACCATATCACTGGTTCATTATCAGATTTATGTGTCTGGTGATGTCACTTCCTGTTGTCTTCAATGCATTTGGTCTGTGTTTAATATGTTGCCAATGTGATAATCTGCTGAGTTTACAGGTAAAGATTTTGTTTCCTTCATTTTATCTTTAATTATTATTATTATTATTATTATTATTATTTTATATATATATATATATATATATATATATATATATATATATATATATATATATATATATATATATATATATATATATATATATATATATATATATTTTTTTTTTTTTTTTTTTTTTATAAAGAACAGTTATATAAACCTGTACTTTCTGATTCAGGCCTCAAGACTGCTGTGTGTATGAACGAAGATATATGTGCTTCAAAAGCCAAAAGAGTTTTCCTGCTTGCTTCTTCACAGTCTGCTGTGCATTACTTCCACCACAACTAATATCAGTAAATAAAATAAAACCATACAGTTCTCAGACAGTACACTGGTTGGTTGTCTGTGGTGGGTTGGAAGTGACAAAATATACCAAAAACATAATAATAGTTTTAAGACAATCGACTTCCTGTGAAGGAAGGACAGTTTAAATGACTAAATACTATTTGCATAATTCAGAAGGATGCATGTTTTGATCAGGGGGGGAAAAAAATCAATAGTCTCAAGATGGAGAGAGTGTTTAAGTGTCCATTTACAGCAGAGAACACTCAGCAGCTTCACGGCAGGATCACTTCAGTTCTCCTCTCATATAGATACAAGAGTCACTACCAGGGCATCTATAGAGCTCACTGCCTCAACATCAGCCTCAGATCCAACAGGATCCATAACGCTTCGCACAGCGGCGCTCATCCTGCTCACCAGTGCGTGAAGTCCGCCACGAGCGTGCGTGGCTGTGCGAGACGTGCTGACCTGTAGGCTTCAGAGCAGCCAGCTCTGCCTCATCCAGCACGCTTCTAACCCCGAGGCGCTCCACGGACTCGGGGTTCCAAGCCGCGCTTTTTGTTCGGGGATGAGTTGAGATCGATGCGTGGGCAACTGTTAAGTCAGTGATGCATTTACCAAACCTCTCCACTTTCTGGAAAGAGAGAGAGAGAGAGAGAGAGAGAGACACACACACACACACACACAAGAGAGTTCAGTGAACTGTGAATGGAGCGCGAGGTGGGAAGGAATCTGGTGGTTGGTTTCAGCACCACGGACAGAGAAAGTAGCACCGACACACCAGTTTGAGCTTTGTTCTTCACTCTTCCACTGAGAGATTGTGTTTGTGCTCGAGCTGAAAGCCTAAATTAATTGATGTTGAGTCCTATAGTACCTTATTCCATAAACATGTAGTTATAAAGGTGTTCCAGTTCTACGCAGCGGTCCTCTGTCAAAACTCCTACTGGGAACCCTGACGCCCATATCCCCTCCCAGAACCATTAAGCGCCTTACTTAGAAACTATGCTTGCCTGACGGGTGTCTAAAAACAGAATGGAAAGAAACAACCCCACCCTCCCTCCCCCCTCCATTTTTTTTCTGTCTTTTTATTTTGTCCCGGTTGTTTAGAACTCCTGGACATCCTGTCGCGGTTGCCTCTCACACAGGCTGTACTAACGCAGGGAGACCCCCGTGAGCTCCTGACTAACTTGAACACATGATTCTCCTTTAAATTCCCTCCGTGTCTGGATGTGCCACCACCACCACCACCATCAGCAGCAGCAGCGGTTGCTGCTTCTTGATGTTGTGGTGCGGAATACGCATGCGCCCGGTATTGGAATTACTGCACAGGCGAGAATAAGTTAGATCTCGTCCATCTTCAGTAAAAGAAAAAAAAAGAAAAGAAAAAGAAAAAAAAACATAGTTTAACCATGGCAGTATTGAGAATAGGAGGAATGAGGACAGTTGGGGTCTGGTTGTTTTCTCTCATAGTAGCAGCGGGTCGCACTCAGAGGTAAGTAAATGGGTCGGAGGCTCCTCTCGTTTTACTACAGTCACCGTGTTTTTAGACGGTTTGGAAAATACTTGGACACTTATGATACAAGACTGTTTCGTTTTCAAATCTGCTGTCCTTTTGTGTTTCTCAGCGTTTTTTTTGTTTTGTTTCCATAGTGTCGGTGTCAATGACCCTAGCAATATGCCTTTGGTGAAAGAAACGGTGGATAGGCTGTTGAAAGGTTATGATATACGACTGAGGCCAGATTTCGGAGGTAAATGGACACCTATTTTCACAAACTCTTCTTCAGGTAAATCGCTGTCAGCCGGTAATAGTCCAGCGTTGAAATGTAAAACAGCTGCCGATATTTCAACTTGGTTTGTGTATCTGAAAGTAAAAGGTGTGTTCACCATCGGCTTCTCGTCTCCCCACGGTATATGACTTTTTCTTAAATCTGTATTGTTGTTATGTGTCAAAACAACCCGACATAATGGTGAAGAAAGGGGTAATGTGGCTTAAATATGAAGGCTGTCAATGGAACTGCAGCTGCTCTTTTATTAATTGACAAAAAGAAAAACATTAATCGAATTACGAAATGAAGCTGTCATCGCTCAGAGCGCGTGTTTATGATGAACAAACACCTTGTCGTCTCCGTTAAGGTTTCAGCCAAGGCATGCTTTCATGTCAGCAACTTTTAAGGGGGACGCTTCTGTCACCGCAGGTCAGGGAATCCAGTCCCACCTGAAACCATCTCTGTGCACTATCATCCGGCTGACAGCTAAAATTGTCTTTTCACGCTTTTATTATGAAGCTTTTCTCATAAATGAATGTTGCAGAATCATTCAAGCTGTTGCTGATTTACACGCTTTCTTTTACTCACCTTTTTTTTTTTAAATATATTAGTTTATATATAATATATTATATATTTATATATATTTAATATAATATATTATATTATAATACATATTATGTATTTCTTTATATCTGCCCCAGGTCCTCCAGTAGGGGTGGGAATGAATATAGACATAGCCAGTATAGACATGGTATCAGAGGTCAATATGGTAAGTAGAATTTCTCTCTTCTGCTTTATAATACCAGATGCAAGATCTGTATCCCATGTCTTTCTGTTATGCCTGCGCTTAACACGGGAAACACCCCTACCCCCCCAAAGGAGGGGAATCCCCCTCGTTAATGCGCAAATGTGTCTGCACTTCCATAACTCACCTCGGCTTGCGTCCTGGCAAACATTCATCTTTGTGGTCATGAAAAGAAAGCGTTTAAATATAGCTTTTTTTTATTTTATTTTACTTTGGTAATTCTAATTTTAGGAATCAAAGAGCCCATGCATACCAAGTTACTGTGATTAAAATGAAAGACAAAGATACGTTTTATTTTATTTATTTATTTTTTTTTTTTTATTAGTGCTGAGTTGTAAATTGTTTGTCATAGCTGGTTTGTGGAAATGTGACGACAACAGCAGTGGGGGAACATAGGAGCAGTGGGAATGAGAAGGGGGAGATTAAGTTTCATACAAGTGCACCTCTTAGTGATGAGACTGGAGAACTACAGCTCGTTTAATGGAGAAGCACAAGGCTGCATTTCATCATGGTAGAAGGTCACTCTTGACACTTATTATACAATTGACAAGGTGAGCAAAATTGGATATTTATGGTAATGTGTGTGAGGATTTGATAGTTCCACCGTCCATTTGTATCTTTTTTTTTTTTTTTTCCAAAACTTTCCCTGGTTGACCTCCACTGTGGGAGGTGATAGGCCTACGTTTGTAATGGCTGCCTTATTTGTAAATATGCAGTCATTTCAGTGTTAGCCGTGATTTGAGTCATGCTTTGATGTGAGGGAATTACAACACTCTGGAATATTTTTGGCAGCTGCACTCAAAGCTTGTGCTCGTGTTATCTTCCTGCTCTTGTAGACTACGTCGGTTTTGCAGAGATTAGAAAGCAGATGACGCTCTATTTGCATCTATGCATACATAAGTCTTGCTCAACCATGGACCCATATACAGAAATACACACATAAATAAACAATGCGGGTTTAGCGAGCTCCACAGAATTCTCCATTAAATACATAAGGTTAAATTTCATCCATTTATTTGTATAAATATGACAAAACGTGTATGGTGTATATGGTAAAGGCTGTCATGTAATGATCACTTTCTGTAAATGAAGGTAATTATATCATCACTTTATGTGTTTTTCATGGTGAGCCACATGTTTTGTTTAAAATGATGTTGTGCTGGAAGTAGATCAGGGCTTCAGCTTTTATTCACACACACCCACACATGGACAAAATAAAGAAAGAAAGAAAAAGAATCCCACTCTCCAAACACAAAAAGCCAGTGTTTCACAGCTTCTTTGATCATCCCATCCCTTTTGTGAGGATCGGTCCTCTAAACATTCTCTAATGTGAAAGGGGAGTCATTACCACCTGACCCATTGGAGTCTCATGAAAAGAAGGGCCACATGTGTGTGGGTAATGGTCCTGGCATCTTTGATCTGCTCTTCTTCCTAATATAAATGTAACCACTTTTCAGGCTAGCAGCTGGTGTAGAAGCACTTTCCTTTCTTCCATTTCCGCTACCCCATCTGGCTCTCTGTCTGCCACTTATTTTGGTGCATGGGCAGAGCCGCCCTGTGTTCTGTCTTTAGCGAACAGATAGGGCAGAGAGTTGAGGGTAATGGAGAGATGTCACAGAGGGATGCATCCAACAATGTCATTTTTTTGTCTTTATGGCAGAGCAGGACATAAATGGGTTGCTATGTGTTAATAATAATCTTCTATTTCTCCTCCATGCTCCCTGCCGGGAGCTTTACATTAAAAAGCAGGCACACACAGAGGTGATGGCGTTGCATATATATGAGACTTTTTTTCCAGAGAGGCCATTAAAATGAAGATCTTCAAAGTGGTTTGTCTTAAACCATCTGCTTTAGCACTTTGTTAGCAATGTCACAGGATAGAAACCAATTTAGAAACAAAACAGGCCTCTAGCTCACTTTAAATGAGTCACCCAAATAAGTATGCAGGATTCAAGCAGAGTGGCCCAGAGGACATGAAGTCGTCTCTGGTGTTTGTCATAGAAGCTGTTCTGGTGGCTGGACTTAAGCATTTTGCAGGAGTGTACCTGAAACTGAAATCTCTTTGTTTCTTTTTTATGTTGATGGTGAAATGAAAAGTGTTTGTTGGTGTGTCTCAACAAAATGCTGGCAAGCAATGACCGATTAGATGTTAAAACACTGTGTACATGCTGTAGCTTTACTGAGTCACAGTGCATGTTGGAAACTACATTATATGCGTTCAGGCCTGCAGCTTGTGGCATTAGGAGGGTGTGTTTAGTTTTTGTGTTTTCTTTAGTTCTACACTCCCATGAAAGGTCAGTACTTTTTAGGTTTCAGATCCCAGATCTTAGTCGTGCAAGAAGGAAAAGGGGAGTATGGCTTAAAGGGTAAGATTTTCACCTCTGAGCACGTGACCTGAAGATGCAGAAAGAAAGACAGCCATAGATAAGAGAGTGTTTTGACATGGACAGGTTTACCATGTGAAGAGTCAGCAGTGGTGTTAGTGTTAGAGGGAAGGTCATGCACCTACTACTGCTGAAGGTTCATTCTGCATGACTCAGATGTGGAAGTACAGAACGAGACACACACACTGAATACCAATGTCATATCAGGCTTTCCACCCAAGACAATCAGCTTTGCAAGCCTTAATTCATAAACTAGCAAAAGTAAGAATGGAGATTATCAAGATATGTATTACCATTGGTCAATTTTTTGTTTTCTTCTAATTTCTCCAGGCAGTTTTCGTCAGTGCTACTTCTGCTGTCTTTGTAGTCTCAATATTTGCTTTTTGCTGAGCTCCCGAACACTTGAATCATAAACCAGCAGTTTTCACAGGAGAGAAATACTCTCGTCTGAGGATGAGCTAAATTTTTTATCCTTCTCCAAAAGGCAGAAATACTATTATTGATGCTCTTAAAGGTCAAGAGGAGCTTATTGATTGTTGGAAGACGATGAATTCCAGAACTACCCCCAGCCCCACCTTATTTTAGTATTCTAATAGTTCCACCAGTCAGCATGTTTGCTGTAAATGCATGAAGGTACCATTGTATAGTGTGCATATGATGCACAATAAATGGATGTAGTGCATTTGAATGCACATTGAATTAAAGGCAAAAGAACACTGCTTGCCATATAAAAGAGGAGGAGGCTGTCTGGAAGCACTTATGTGATGTTGCATTTTATCCCATCCAGGCCTGAATG
Source organism: Telmatherina bonti (assembly GCF_933228915.1). Lineage (NCBI taxonomy): Eukaryota > Metazoa > Chordata > Actinopteri > Atheriniformes > Telmatherinidae > Telmatherina > Telmatherina bonti. Next base: position 16,139,766 of record NC_136628.1, on the reverse strand, counting down.
CTGTTAAATGATATTAAATCTGCATTAGTGGTTATGTCTAAATGTATTTGTCAGCCACTTACAGTATTCTGTTGCTGAAGCTGAGAGAACTGATAACTGCTTTAGGAATTTACATAAGCCAAAAGTTGACTCGTCTTAAAAATATTGATATATTTTTAATAGACTTTACTCATCATTTAATATACATAAAACCTAGTTTTTATCCTTTTTACTTTTATACACAAGTATATCTTTATATATTATGATATTCTATCATATGAATGAACTTTTATTTCAACTTGTTTAGCCAAAAATCACATACAAGGAGTGATCAGTGCAGCTTATATTAGCGTTTCTTGACATAGTGATGCTTCATTATGTTTTAGTTACTAATTTAAGTGTACAGTCAATGTGTGAAGATTCCCAGGCAGGAAAACGTCTCTCTCGGTGGACAGAAATAAATTAATTGCAATGAGCAAAAGTCAGTTAAAATGTGTGAGTTTTACACTGTTCTGTTTTCTTTTGTCCTACTATTAAAAAAGCTGGCAACAATTGAAACGATCTCCACTCGATACTTAAAACTCAAAAACTAAAACATGTTGATGAGCAAATGCAGATAGACTTCAGCATAAGCTGCTATTTATTGTAAAAGTAGGAAAACAAATATATTTTTTCTGCTTTGGTTATTTTGCAATACATCGCAAACCCTCAAATAATATGTTTGTAAAAAAAGTGGATGTAGTCGCTCCATATCGATTGACACATCAAATCGCTGACTGTGGCCTTTCATTTAGAAATAATAGGAAAACACTTCAGTTTCCAAAAAGCTTTGGTTTCTTGTTTTGTCCGTCTCTTGTCTTTTCTCTACAAACCTTGGTGGCTAGCGCCAAAGGCAGACATGGACATAGTTGTACACAAGAGATGTAAAATCTCTTCCCCCATGTCACTCATGTACATGTAAACATTCACAAATCCTAACCTCACAGTAGTCATCTTTTTAAACTAGGGATCTTTCAGGAAAGTCACAGTTTAAATTATGCAAAAGACAACGAAAAGACAGATTTTATTAAAAGGTAGAGCACAGAAGGGGTTTCAAAGGCTTTTTGCCTATTTGACAGATGTCTACTGTGGATGGAAGGTTACGAGCACTGGAGCTGAACACGAACAGTCAAGTTTCAAGGCACCAATCAAAAACTCAAAAGAAAGAGGAAAAAAAAAAGAGTTCATCAATGAACCATTTCATGAGTCATTTAAATCAATGTAAGTATAAGAGTATTCAGTAATGCATATTTGAACTATAACCTACCTAAAGATTCTACCTTGATGCTTTTCTCTCTAATATTGCTGTCATCCCCCTCCTCGGCCCGCTGTGTGTAAAATATGCAAAATAACAAAACAATTTTTGTTCTTTCCCAACTTTTACCATTATACGCATATATTACATGTCATTAAGAGGAAAAGGAAGTTTACATCAAACTAGTAAACTGACTAAATGTCTGCTTATATAGGTTCACACTCATTAGTTATTGGTTAATTAAGTAAGTTGATTGGCACTGTTTAGAAGGATTGAAGTGATTGCACACAAACCGTTTCTGCAATTTGGTTAATTTGTTTTACCAACAACAGCTTTGTTTGACCCAAGCGGCTACCTCTGGTGGTTAAAAGTGAAACCTATGCGGAAGTGCATAAAACTGTAGTTCCCCCTTCATGTTAGGCCAACTTCACGGCAGAAATAAACATGTTTACAGCCTGGTTCACAAATCCATTTTCGGTTTATAGGTCAGGTTTACCTTCATGACAACTGTAGGGGGAATGATTTTTTTCTTACTCGCCCGTTTAAAAGTAATTTAATCTCGTAGTTTGGCATATTTAGGGGCGTGTCCTTTTGATTGACAGGTACTGATCTCCTGCTTCAAGTAAGAAGAACGTAGAACAACTGCAGTTTTTAGGCAGTTAACAACGTGACTTAGCTTTAGCCCGCTTACCTCCGTTAGCTAGTTAGCTCCTGTTATCTCCAGATTAGCTCGGTTAGCTTTTAGCTACAAAAAGCTTGGAGTTCGCTTGATTTCAATCATTCACCATGATGCACAGCCCCCCTCTCAGCTCCACCTCTTTGCCCATATTTGTATTTTCCGAGCGAGACGACGCGCATGCCTCTGCCAAGGTGGCGATGGTAGGAACCGCCCACCGAGCTTGAATTCAGCTCTTCAGAAACCTATGGGTGACGTCACAGAGGCTCCGTCCATCTCTTTATATACAGTCTATGGTTTGACCTTAAATAGTTCACTTTAACAAATTACAAGCACATTTGTGGGCGTGACTAAGATAAATTGGTGAAAGTGGAAGGAATCAATGTTGAACTAAACCATTCTCCATCCTTTATGTAGGCAACAGAGAAATTTTCTTTCTCTCAAAACAATGTGAAAAAGTAGTACATCCTAGAGATGTGACGGACAATTACTTTGCTGTTGTTTAATATGAATCAATTAATTTGCACTGCATCATCATAGATTTTTGTACACGTTGACCCAGAGGTGGCAAATGTCATTCCTTACACACTCTGACTTATGAATTCATAACTGTTCCATCTGGCTGAAATGTTTTTTCCTCCTAAAAAAAATATTGGTTGCTTCTCGGTTCGCCGACATTTTCAGAGAAAAATATGAAAGCCACACAGAAGCTGTATACATTACAAACCAATGTAGAAAATAGGGTTTCCGTTTGCTTTGGAAAGTCACAAGGGATGTTGGAGGGGTGAAGGAGAAATGGATAAAAAGTGTGAGTAGAGTGTTGAAAGGAGTTTCCTTTCGACTTGCATTATTGATGCTGGAAGGTTTAGATGCACATGCCTCCCTCTGGTTTCCATAATTCCTTTGGATCACACTCATGGGTCACTTGAATGTGGTGAAAGGGCAGACATAAAATGGCAGATGAAGTGGATGACAGAAGTAATAAATGGATGTGAAAGCAACAGTAAATGATAATTTTTGGAGAAGAATGTTGTTCACTTTGAACTGTTGTGAAGACATGTTGCCATCACTGAAATGCTAGTTAGGATAGCTACCAGGAGCCAAACATCTGTAACTACATTACATGAATATGCAACCCATAGCGATGATGAGAGCAGCTGGATGTGAAATGTGAAATGTATGTTTGTTGATGTAACATCTAAATATTAATATAAAAAAAAGGTATTTTGGCACAAAGCATGATGTTTATCCAAAAATGGTGCTGTTCCCAAAGGCTAGCCAGGACGTGACAAAGTGTCATTGTTGTATGTTGTGTATACTTGTGCAGTAAATGGACATTCATTAAGGTGGTTTGTTTTGTAAAATGAACGTATTTAGCTCTAACCAGAATTATTTTCTAAGCCCAAATAAAATATGTTATTACTGAAAAACAACTAACATTTAATTAAAATCATTGCACAAATTGTGGGTTTTAACCGACTGCGACACAAAAAAATATACATTTGTTGCACATTCATCTGAAACACACATTGTCAGTGTAGTTCAAAATATTATTTGTAACCAAGTGGTCCATATGTTTATTTGTTTCTCATGATGAAAATTTTGCATATTCCTAAAAGAAAAAAAGAAGTTTGGAATCTGTCATTGTGGAAATGTTTGCAAGCTGTACTCTCCTGATAGCTGGGTGGTGCTTTAGAAGAAGTAGTTATGTGTTGGATTTAGGGGGATGACAAACGACCTCTTAGTTTTGAGCACAGAACTTGATGCTACTTTAACATGCACGTTAATTTACTTTTAAAGATGAACTACTGAACTGGAATTTTCCCAGCGATGTGCCTCCTATTGTCTGATATATCGGCATCCTGCATCCTGCACTGTGTAAAAGACAGTATTTTCTTGACCTGTGTTCCATTCTTTTTTTTTTCTTTTCCTCTCTTCTTCCATTATGTCTTCTTATTTTTCTTTGCTGAATCAGTCATGATACACTTTCAAAATGGCTAATGTGTTTATTTCTGTTTGCTTGCGTTTGAAGCTAAACTGGGCTGCATCGCCATGCGGCATCCCAGATGAAAAAGTTATATAGCATGGTTTATCGGGACATCGCTGGCAGTGAAGACTATAGGAATCCACATTATAGATGTGTTTGTGCCATCAAAGGGGTATATTTTCTATACTACTTAGTGCAGTACAGGGTTGTGGGGTGGCTGGACCATATCCCAGCAATTAGCAGGTAGGAGGCAGGGTACATCCTGGACAAGGTGCCAGTCTATCAATTGACGTAAAATATATGTATATATATATATATATATATATATATATATATATATATATATATATATATATATATATATACATATATATATATATATATATATATATATATAAATATATATATATATATATATATATATATATATATATATATATATATATACATATATATATATATATATATATATATATATATATATATATATATATATACATATATATATATATATATATATATATATAGTTTTTTGTTTTGCACAAACTCACAGTTGAGAAGAGCAAGCCCAGACAAAAAAGTTGACAACATTTGTGGTCTCCCATGCCACCACTCTGGAACATCCCTAGAACACTTCACGCCTCAAGTTTCTTTTACATTATAAGCTGTAGTCTCAGAAAAAACAGCCTGTTGCATGCAGAGGACTGATGCATTTTTGTGCTGTTGTTAGAACAAGCTGTCATCTGAGAAGTAGCAGTTTGCCAGATTGATTAACGTAGGTACTAACTGCTGGTCTGAAAAAACAAACAACAAAAAAAAATCTCAATGCTTCCAGCACTACATGATGAAACCTGTGTCAATGTGGACTCACAGCAGTCTTCCTAGCACTTATTGGACTTCAAACAGTCTTCATGGGGAGCCAGAAGCGGTGGTCAAGGTGCATCACAGGTCTTTAAATAATAAAAAAAGCGTAATAAATCATAATGTCTGAGGTCAGTTTAGTCAATTATTTTAGTACTTTGCATATTTTCTTTATATTATATGCACATACATATACACACACACACACACACACACACACACACACACACACATATATATATATATATATATACACATATACATTTTTTTTTTAAATTTTGTTAAAGGGCCAAAAAAGGCTTCAGATAAAATTATATATATATATATATATATATATATATATATATATATATATATATATATATATATATATATATATATATATATATGTGTGTGTGTGTGTGTGTGTAAAATAAATAAAAATAATTCTAGTAAACTCAGGCTGTTTAGATTGACTACCCCGCACACAATAATGACTGCAAATAAATAATACCAACAAGAGAAAATACCATTTTAAACAGAAGTATCCAACACTGAATTGTTAATTTGACATCCCAAACTTTGAAGATGATATTATATAAATTTATTCAAAGGCAGGCTATTAATTAAAAACAAAGTCAACCAGACAGGCAATAAATGAAAAAGCAGCAAATTATCATTATAAAAAAATGTGAAGAGAATATGAAAAGGTTACAGCAACATTGAACCGGATAGATGTTTATTTTTCTTTATTTTTAAATCCAAATTAATTGATTCCATAAATTATAGGAATGAGTAAAGCAGGTATTGATCCCCGTGAGGCAAGAATAGTACAACTCAAGAGCAGTTTGTAGTGGGCAGGTAAGGTATGGCACAGCTGGAAACACTGGGATACTTCAAGCTAAGAAAGGTGAGATGAGTTTGAGGCAGAAGAAGGAGGAGAAGCCGAGAAGCAGCTGCTTTCATTACAAGAATTCCAGTTTTTTTCTTTCTTTATAGTCTCTTCAGCTGTGTGTAAAAATGGATATAAAGATATTTTGCTTCTCACTACAGGTATCATCAAATCTCTAGTTTTCACAACAAATTTGTCCAGCCTTCTAAATTGGGCTTTTTAATTTAAAAACTTATATAATCCTTTTTTTTTTTCCAATTTGCTGCTTTTCTGCAAAGTATTTTTATTTTCATTCCCTAATACAGTGCTAATGATTTGATTTGCTTCACCATTTTTCTTTCATGTTGGGATCATAATTTGACGTTTTCTTCAGCAATAGTGCCATTCTGCAATAGTACCAGCAGCAGATATTTTTGTCAACCGACATGCATTGCGGTGTGTTTTTATTTGTCATATAGACCAGCACAAAGCCCAGTACAAAGACTGAACAGCTTCCCATAATAGTTCCTATAACCCATTCTTCTTGTAGTTAGCATACTTTTTTTTTTAAGGAAATAGCCACAGCATATGTTAAGACACATCATAGTTAAACGTGTTCTAGACAAGAGGTCTTAAACTTGCTTAGACATGATCAAAGCTTTTCAGACCCAAAAGCCTGACTTTACCTGTGTTGGCTCTAAAATCCTTAGCCTCTGTTACAATGGTAAAAACTGCTATGTTAGCTTGTTAAACTGCTAAGCTAAGCAAACGAGCACATCCTAATCATGACCTGCTAATAATTCACAGCCATTTATTTTGATATTTAACTGAGAAAACAGTTTGGCTATCCATCTATCTATATTGAGCTGCTGTAGCACACTGCAGTTTGGCTTAATTTAGCATTCATATGAGTTCTTTATTGTTTAATGACTTGCACAGACACAATGTAGAAAGCCAAACGTGGGGAAAAACAATTACATTAAATATAAATGGAAATTCATGTTATGTGGGTTGATGCTCACCCTTTGATTTGGTAGAAAAAGCCTTTTCTCTGTTCTCTTTTGCAAAACAATCTGTTTAAAACTTTTAAAGCGAACTCCATTAAGACCTACTAAGAGCCCTGCAGCTACACTTTGATATTTGTGGAAGTTCTCTTAAAGGGTCCACCATTATTTTATTTTATTTTTTTTCTTTTAAATGTGTGTGTGTACTTTTATTAAAACCAGTTGTTATTATTTAAGCGTAGTCTAAAGCATTAAACACTGATATATGGACAAGCATGAAACCGATCAGCGTCTTCCCAGAGATATACAGCTCCAATCATGATGTTAAACAGAAAGCTTGTTGTACAATTAGTAGCACAGCTCTAAATGTCAGAGGAAGGAAGGCGTGTAATCAATTCCCTCAGGTTAAACAAGCACACTAGTTAGGCATCTGATTCACTGCTGCCTGTGACAGTAAATGATGGGGTAGATGTCCAGACAACAGCCCATCCCCCTCTAGCAGTGGGTTTAGTCAGTGGGCAGAGCGTGAAGAGTTAACAACATATTGGCACTCTGCTGTATACTTAAGTAAGGTAATAATCTCCCCACCTGCCTCACATACTTACATTGTATGTTCCTCTGTTGCTCTTTTTCTCTCCCTCCCTCTCTTTCTATTCATGGTCCCTCTCATTTCTATATTTTCTCCCCCTGTTCAATGATGACACAGGACCGGGGCCCTGCTGCAGGGAGGATTAGACAGAGTTACAAATCAAAGTGGGTTAATCGGCGAGCAAATCATTTTTGGGGACATCGCTCATTTCACTGGCCACACTGCACTGTTGATCTGCGCTTGTGTCGGCATACACGCTCATACATAGACTTTTTGGGTTTAGCTGGTGTCACAACACTTGGCTGAAGTTTTTGTTGGCTTGCTTTCCTAAGAAGTATTAACAGTGGGGAAACAACCACTGTCGGCTTTCAAGAAACTCAAAATTGCATTTGCAAAGCACTATGCTATTTATCACTCAGAGTACTTTACAATACAAAGCTGCACTCCATGCCAACAATGCTTTTGTTCCATATGCACAGCACTCTCCCTGTCACGCTCACACAATGATGGCATAGGAGAAATTAGCCAGTTTCACTTGCACCAACGATACCTCGTGGAGGATGCTGCAGAGTACTCCAAATGTGATATAAGCTAAGAAATTGGAAAGGCACAATTAGTTTCAAATTTCGGATGCATGCCCAGGGTCGTGCATGCATCCATATAGCTTGAAAGCATTTTAGCTTACTGCTGTAAATAAAAAAAAATAAAAAAATAAAAAACGGTTATCCCAAGGCCTTTCCTTTACTCTGCTTAATAGAAAAATGGAAAGGAGTTCTGAGCTAATTAAAAGACCAGAGTTTGGGCGGGGTGGGGGTGAGAGGCTTCCGAGCTTTAGCTAGCTTACATTGTAGTGATTTTTACACTGGCCACTTTTGGGTTGAGATAGATGATGTACAGAAAATGTCTTCATTTTACTGAAGATTGAATGTAGGATTCAACAAGCCTCCTTAACATCAACTGCTTCTGGTGATGTATAAAAACAACCATTGTTTGATAAGACTTTTTGCAGAAGTTGTGGTTGCTATGCATATTACCTGTTAAAAAGCCCTTCTATACAGTTTGTGGGCTTTGTTGATCTGCGGTAGAACAATTTAGACTAGGAAAGGGAAACAGTTGAAAAATTATCTTAAAAAGTGTGTTTGCTTGCACTTGGTGAACAGTTATTGTTTCTTACCATATAAAACAAATGAAAGACCTTCACCGTTTGAGGGCTACTGTAGAAAAGAAAGATGTCTGTTCTATTGTAATCTCTGTTATTTAGCAGACGCTTTTATCCAAAGCGACTAAGTCTCGTCAAAAACATTGCTTAAATTAAAAAAAACTAACCTAAGTAAATTCAGTAATTTAGTTCCTTTGTCCATCAAAATAACCAATCTGTATAACTGTTTTGACATCATAGGTTGGTATAATTAAATATTTTTATTTTGAAAATCTGCAAGTGGCGGAAACATGGAATTTGTTTCAGAATAAAATGTAAATAGAACATTTTCCCGTTTGAAATGCTGCGATTTAAACCCGTAAATGCGTTTATTTTGACAAATCCAACCGGAAGTACGTCTCTCCATTGTGTTAGCTTTCCTCTCTGGTTAGCTAACGTGGTTTAGCCTGTTATGGAAGAAGAGAGTGAGCACAGGCGAGGGGTTGTCTAATGAAACAGGACTGGCTGGGACTAGTTCTGGGTTTGATTTGTCCTGTTTTGCTGTGAATCTTCATTAACCTTTATCTGGCTGCACAATATATTGAAAATGATTTGCATTTGCACATTGAATCATTAACATACATAATATCCATATCACAAAGACATTTTTGACTTGAAATTGTCCAATCGCAGGGGATTTGATGAGGGCTTTTTTCCACTCTTACCCACTTTGCTTCTGTATTTTCCACAGCAGCATGTGCAGATGCAGACACGCAGTGCAACCATCACTACAGATGCATCTATAATGAGCACTATGTGGTGTTTACTTAAATAACATATATTATAAATCATACTGCTATGACAGCATTAAAAAATATTATTCATCAATATTGTGCAGTCCTAGTTAGAGTACAGGCAGAGCAGTGTGGAGGTATACACATCTATATGTACAATAACTTATTACGTAATGTCAATGAAATTACTAATTGCCTTTAACTAAAGGTTCTGTCTCTGTGCTTGTTCAAAAACTTTTTAATTTAATTTTACGAAACTTTATGGAGTGGTAAGGCATAGGTGAATGAAGAACCTATTCAATTTGAGACAGATTCAGTCCAGGCAGTCTCTCTGAGTGCCCTTCTGCTTCTCAGTGTTAATCAGCATTAAATGCTCTCTGACAGCTATTTGCCTTTGACAAGTGTTGACTGGAGTATTTTTTGGCCATATATTCTAAAATGGCTCTGAGCCAGGTTGTTATTTATGTATTAAAAGAAGTGCATTATCTTACAAAACCCACTGTTCGCTGTGTACACATTTTTCCAAAGAAGAAAAATGTGCAGTAAGTCATTATGTCACTGCAGGTGTTGTGTCATTGAGAAAGCAAAAAAAAAAAAAAAAAAAAGATGCATGTAACAGCCGCAGTCAACTCATGTTATAGTTCAGAAAACAAGTCCACTAGGAAATGTAGTTATTTGTTTTGAGTCAGGGTCGACTGTGTTACTCTTAAGCCTGAGTGTGACTTGTTCCTAAGCTCTGTGTTGTTTACAGAGGATCACTCATCACTGTGTGGAGCCTATTTTTAGATTGTTAATCAAGGTAACATGCTCAGATTGACACACTCAGTATGATATCCCATACAGTGTAGGAAGAGTGAGATTGCTTCATTTCACCCTCCTGCGGTGATCCAGAAAAGGTCAAAATGTTGTGCACGGGCGAGTCTGAAAGCAGGGTTTTTTTTTAGTTCAGCAAGTGTTTTTTTTTTGCACAACAAACTGTCCTGGGTTTCACATAATGGAGTCATTATACATCATTTCTCTTCTCTAATGGTGGAGTCATATTTTATTATAAATAAACAGAGCGTGTTATGAGTCCACATCTAAAACAAAAGAACAAACTTATAAGTGTAAGCTGTTTGTTTCAGAGAAAAAAAAATCTTACGAAGTGTCTATAAAAATATTATTGTGACGGGGTTCTGTTCGCTGTACAATGATGTGGCGAAGTTGTGGCTCCTTTTCTGATGTGGGTTTTATTGTACGCATCAATCTCCACAGTGCAGTGACATTTACAGTGACCAGCCAGCTATTTACGCAATTTACAAGTTTGTATTTATAATGGCTGCCCGCTCTGCAACACACGTTTTTATTACTCACACCAAGTTCTCCGACTAACTCCTCACACTCTTTCCTGGTCCGCTCTGAATGAGCGTCTTAAAAACACAATGCCCCGCCCCTTCCCATGAACGTCCCATTACTACAAATAAATGGGATTTTCCCCCAAATATCCCAACAATATATCAACCACCCAAAGAAACCATATCAACAAAGTTCATGAACATAACCCCATACATATTTCCACAGATGAACATATAGAAAAACATAATACTATGGTGTATTATTCTGAAAATCTGTTAGTCACGGGGCGATGACGTCTTTGCCGCATTGCAGCATACTCCAGCCATAAAACACAGGTAAACCTCTTAACCCAGTTTTCACCAACCCCCCAGCAGATGAAGATGACATCCCAGTAGTTTTCCCACCCATAACCTGCTCCCAGTATTTGTGGCATAACCAATAGGTGTGCATCCCTATTAGTCTGCTACCTGACAGGTGGCAAAACTGAACTAAAGCGGCGACATGGGACTGCGAGAGATTTGCTGGGCCTGACGACCCAGAACACAGTCAGGTAGGTGGTTGGGGGTGTGGGTGTCAGTGACAAGGCAGCTTTGTCACAATTACAAACAACTGTCGCCTTTTTATACACCTATAATTAATAGAACCAGTTTATGTGTGGTCCTGTGATGGACTGGTGATTTATCCACAGGCTTTCCTGCCACTCGCCCAATGATTGCTGGGATAGTCTCCAGCTTCCAACAACCATGAATTGGACTAAGCAGTTAAGATCATAGATGAATTGATTTTTATATATTATCAGAAATCTGTCGTTCCTGGGATTTCAGCCTACGCTGGCATCCTCCTCCTATAGCTTAGGTTCATGGTAGTCTCCATTTGCAGTCAATAATGCTGATTACTATTTAATTCTAAATAAATGCCTTCTAAACAGAATGGGCGAGATCAACTAAGATCCCAATTAGTGTGAAGTCATTTGCATGTGCAGTATAGAATTTTGTGCATGGTTCTGAACTGTGGTTTGCACATAATTTACAAAGTGATTGTATAAATTGTGGCAGGTGCAAATGTGCTAGATACACAAACGCAAATAAGGGTTTTGTGTGTTTCATGGCTTGCAGCATAGCAAGTTTGGAGAGAAAACGCAAAAAGGAATGTAAGCCTGTTGACTTTAAGGTGTGGGCTGATAAAGCCAATATGACCCATAGCAAAGAAATCTAACTGCCATACAAAGAAAAATGTTAATTATAATAGTGAAACAATTTAAAGAGTAGATGGAGTAAAAATAAAGTACAGAAACATCAAAAGGCGAGCAAAAAAAAAGTTGGCATATAATAAGATATCTGCAAATAAAACAGGTGGGGTGTAGAGAGTATGCACTCTTACCTTAACCCTTTATAGAGCACTCAATGAAATACCTTACAATTAGAAATTTTAACCCAAAATTGTCCTTCTGGTATTTACCAAGGCCTCCATTCTGTTGTTACATTAATAAAAAAGACATCTGTTGGACCCTTATAGCCTTATGAGGATGATGAAAATTAAATGCACACACCTCAAAGCCAGACAGAGACAATAACTTCAATCTGACTTTAAATCACCTGTGAGTTTCGTGTAGTTATCTTCAGTCAAAATTATGAACATAAGACGTTTTGTGTACTGATTTGATTTTTTTTTTTTCTTTTTCAAAGTTTTAATAACTTGTTCACATGGTGGGGCTCAGTCACCACAACAATATAACTGGTCTTGCAGGTCATTGTGGCTATACTTATGTCTGGCACCAACAAACAGCTTTTGCAGCATGTGTGAACTCTTGCTGCCAATGGAGCAAAGGACTAGTTTATCACAGCTTGTCAAAATACACAGAGCTGATAATGGCCAAACAGCAGAGATGGCGGGTGTGGATTGGTTTTTAACAGCAGTTAAACATAACACTGAGAGCTGATAATGAGATAGTGTTGAGAGGTATAATGTAGCAGTTACAGTTTAGTCCTTCCTTTTATTCTCAATTCGAGGAATTGGCACAATTTGTACTATAAAACCAAGAACTGCTCCTGTTATATTTTCTCCACTTCACTCCCTCTAGATTACAATATAGATGGAAAGTCTTAGATATTAATTCATTGTTAGAGTAGAATACTATACATTGTCAGTGATTGCATATTTTATTAATCACCTATACAATATGGTCCATTCACATGAAATGGTCATATCCCAGCAAATCATTGGGGGGAGAGGCAGGGTACACCTCGAACAGCTTGCCAGTCCATCTCATGGCTAGACATTTACAAAATAGTGTAACACTATTTGTTCACATTTCGTTTGAGCCACTCAGATTGGAGGTATTCAAGTTTCTGTTTGAAATCTATTTGTTTTCTGTAGTTTAATAAGAAGAAACACCAGTTGGCATGAGGAAACTGGCTTTGCAAAAATCCACATCATTAACATCTATACAAGTTTGCTTGCCTGGTAGAGAGTAAATAAATAAATGTTCCATTTTCTTTTTTTCATTTCTTTCACTTCACACACACACACACACACACACACACACACACAATCTACACAGGAGCTGACACCCCTAAAGGACCCCTGCATCTCTTATAGGTCACTCCCACTGTGAGGAGATATTGCTTCTTTAAGGGTGTCCTTGCTCAAGGAGATGCTACATACACACCATCAAATCTGGGCTCACACCTCTCTGTACACGAACCAAGAAAACGACATGAACTCAGGAACACGGATGTCATGTATGTAAACCACATTTGTGATTGCTGTTGACTACTTTTTGAGTTCACTCATGCTCTTAATGGGTTATTGATCCACAAATGTCTCTATATTGTGTTATCTCTTTTTTGACAATGTGTACATGAGGTGTGTGTGCATCTTGGTATTCTTCTGGAATAGCAAGCAGGTTTTTTTTCCCTGTTTCTCCAGTTCTCCATAATGCATGAGATGTGGGATTTCTCCAACAGTGAAAATGCTTTGTGCATATACAGCGGTCAAAGTACAGCAATATAGAGATTTGGAAGTGTCAAAAAAATATACATTTGTTTGCCAAACTGAAGCATATAGTTACATAAATTCAGTTGAAGAAGATGCATGCAGTGTAGGTGTGCATCTTCTCGACATACACACAGAGAATCTGGGCTTGCAGGAGGAGCAGTAAGTGGGACAAATTACGTGCACTTAGATACATCCCCTCTCTTTGGATAGCTAACCTTCCATCTGTATAAATGACAACCAAGACAAAAACTCTACCAGCTTCTCCTCACCTTCCATTGGGATTTAAAAGCACCCCCAAAACCAGCATCCCCTCTCTTATTTTCTACTCTACTCTACTCATCTCCAGGGGTGCAAAAGGACTGCAGATGTTCCAGTCGACTCTGATATATTGTATGTATTCAGTTCAGCCGCAGGACTGCCAACTGGCAAAGCTGAGAGCTTCTGTTTTTGGGAAATCTAAAGAAGGGGAGGGGGAGGTTTGTCTAAATTTTATTCACCTTCAGCTTTCCACTCTCTTAAAAGCCATGTCAAAGCCAAAGTACATGATGAAAGTGTATAGGGGAAAAGGGGGATATGTACTGAAGGAAGAAGGCAAGAGACACAGAGAAAGAGCGACAACAGCCATGTAATGGAAAGAGAGGTTAGACAAAGTACAAGTAAACAAACAAGAGTCCAAGCTCTTTATTTCTCCCTTATCCATAAACCATCCATTCCATCCATTCCACAAACTAAGAAAACGTCTTTAGGAAAAAAAAAAAAAAAAAATAAATAAATAAATAAATATATATATATATATATATATATATATATATGACAAACATTCGAACGTAACTACCTAGCATGTCAATCTATTAATTGTCCCTGATTTATGCTCCAATTATATCCATGTTTTAAAGTCATATTTTTTAAACAGGCATATTATTGTGACAAACAGCAGCTTCTATCAATTTCTGACAGGCTTTAAGCAGATAAACCTTTCTTCACGTTACAGACTGTCTCAGTTGATATTGTAAATCAATCAATCATTTTAATATCATAACAGTTTTTTTTATACTGCTTATTTTTCTTTTTCTTTTATTTATTATTTTTTAGAAGTTTCCAACCACTAAAATGTACCAAAAAAATCTTCAAATAAGTGTTTATTTTCAAAAGGCAGTTGTATTGTAAATATTATAAGCAGAACCATTAAGACTTGTGTCTTTTGATCTGTTGATGAGATACCTTTATGCATATACCTTTATGCAAGGTATTTTCATTACAACACATATTATTATCTAATCCTTAGCATAATTGCAAAGACTAAGAAGATTATGTGTCTTTAAATTGTTATGCATTGAATGTTGCATGCTTCTGCATGTTATTACCCATCCCTCCTCCACCACTACCACCATATTAAATGTTTATTTACGGTTATGATAGGTTACTTGATCAGCTATAGGGCCTGATGTTCAACTTACCACCAGAATTAAGGCACACTTCTTCATGTCACTGAATGTTTTACACTATCTAAGACAGATTCACATTTATGTAGTCCCATGATATGTTCCTGATATACAAACTTAAACTGTGTATTTCTTTGCAAAAAACGGAATATTTTATTCACGTGCTTGCATATAGAGATGAGATTCGCGACTATATTTTACTTTTAGCACATACTTTGCTATTCAACCCTTCAAGCAGCTGAATTGCAGAAGTTAATGCTGACATTTAATAACATTGTTTTTAGACTTGAACTAGACTGAGTTTGATAGGATTTGGAGTTAATTAACTGTAAAAGCGGCAAGAAAAGTTTAGTCAAATAAGTCAGTCATTCTATTCTTGTCAAGTTAGGCAAGACTTTGTCTACAAATAAGCTCATATCTGAAGGTACCTGCTACTTTATTGCTGTGTATTTCTAGAAAACTACAAACTCAGATTCCTTCTGTGCATCATTTCCAAGCAGATTAGGGAAGATGAGTAAATATTAGCTAATGTAGAAGAGGGAGAAAAGGAGAATGAAGAACTGGAAATCCACACAAAGACATATGACTCATCTGCCAGCTCTGACTCTACTAACCTCGTCCTCCAAAATAAATGCAGTCCCACCCACCACCACGTAGCTTTTTTTTTAGATTACAATGATTGGTTCTGCATTATAAACTTTCGTAGTGATTGTAATTTGTCTACCTGGTAACTATTACCTCTTTCTGTCTTTAGAAGTGTAAAAGATAGACAAGAAGAAAAAAACATTTATTGCTAATATAAAAGACAAAAATAACTTGGTAATGCAATTAAACTCTATTTAAGAGTAACAGTGTAGTATAGTATAGTAGTCCTATTGTGTTTTACCCAATTCCGTTCTCCACGCCAGCCATAAAGGAAGCTGTGAGAGAAAAGTTGAGACAACTTGAATATTTATTTAAATATTAAAGTCTTTTCTGCTGGTGTACCATATCAAGAAATGGAAAAAAAAAAAGAATATTTAAAAAGCTCCAAAAAGAATAAAAAACCTGTAGCTCCTGTGTGAATCCTGACTGAAGGAGAATCCGGTTAAATAAAGAGGAACAGAGGTTCAAGTCTGCAGGGAGACAAATCAGAGAGAGAAGTGGAATGAGGAGTAGAGAAGCTATATCTCCCTTTCTTCTCACCATCCTTTCAGCTCGTTTTCCATTTCAGAGATCTGGAATGGGGTGGTGAGTTTGTTGGAAGGGATGGGAGGGGGTGGAGGGTTTTATTTGGGGGTAAATGAAAGACACCCAAAAGCTCGGTGGAGCAGTGATGCAAATTGCTTTGATTCTCGAAGCTCTTCGCTTCTACTCCCTGATTTCAGCACCAGCAATGACCTTCCCACGCTTCATTTTCTTCCCCTCCTCTTTTATCTTTCTCCTCTTCTCCATCTTTTCATTTTTGCCTCTTTTGCCCTATTTGATCTTCCACTTTTCAACACTGTTTTTTACCAACCCCAGTCCATTTGCTTCTTGCCGCATCTTCCTACATTGCTGCTATATTCCCACAGCAATAACCATCATAGAGGACCTCCTAGTGTATCTATTTGCCTGGGAGGGGGAGGGGTGTGGGGCCGATGGGACTGAAGTGTGACTCATATCATTACTACTTAACAAACGTACACGAAGGAGGGCATCTAAAGAACACAACAGGTGGTGGCTTAGCCTCTGGAGCTGTGAAGGATCCCATTCAGAATGGGAATGGCTCAAAGCTTATTGCAAAGATGACAGCAGAAATTATGGACATAATACTTTATAAATATGATCAGACGTTTGCACTTAGCGGTAGTTCTGTTGTGTGTAAACATGATAAATGCTTTAAATTTATGTGTTTCTGCGCTGACCCTGAAGAGCGAGGTAGAATCGAAAAGCTGCCTTCCCGTAAAGCTTCCTATACTTCTATCCTCGCTTAGCCTGCCCCACTTTCTCATCGCCTCCTCTCTTTGAAATACCTTCAGTGTGAAGAAATGCGATCCCTCCACCACTTAGCTACTTGGTCGTACTGTAGTCTATCATCCACCTCCTTCAGCTCCACAAAGAAGCTATCTAACAAGAAGTGGCTTTCAGTCCTCCGCTCAACATAGTCTTCATACCATCAGCAATGAATTATGAGCAGCCTGCCATAAGGCACAGCATTTCCAAACAGGCCTAATGATGAACACGCTGATCCCCCCACAGCTGAGTGACATATATTCCACAGTCTGTGGAGATCCATGTGTGACATCCTCAGGATTCAGCTCTGCATGCGGAGCAGCTTGCACACTGCATGCAGTAAATTGGCAACAGGAAATCATACAGGGTGCTGGTGCAGGCTTTTATTTGGCCTGTTTGCTCCAGAATAAATAATGTTGCATCTATCAAAACAGATACAACAAGGCATCTTTGTCTCATTTTTCTTCTCTTTACTGTCCTTTTTTTTTTCTTTCCTCTGTTCTCTTTTTGCATCGCCCCCATATCCATAAAGCTCCTATTGATAAAGCGAATTTGCTCGACACAACATGGCAGCCTGACCACTATCATGTAGCTTTAAACACATCGGTGACAACTGCTCTGGTTTATTTTGAATAAGCTTCTGCTAAAACTCACATATTTGTTCTAATACTTCTGGATTTCATAGATTTGGGACAGTTCTTCTTTAACGCTGAACACTGTTCCCATCTTAGTGTCACGAGAATTTTTGACTTTTTTGTTCAGGTTTAAATCTGATTTGTCAGGATTTGGTGTCACTCAGTCATCTGGTTAATTTGCATGTATTTTCCCACTGAATCCATCTTTCAACAAAACACATCCCCTTCATGGTACTGATGAAGTAGAGACTTTCTCATGAGATAAACCATCCAGTTGTTTATCCGTACACATCTTATTGTAAATGAGTAACAATTAAAACCATCTCCATAACAACATAGATTATACTCAGTTTGACTCATATACTGAACTGCTACATTCAAGATTTAAAGTGTTTTAATAAGAATGACCAAATTTGCCATTATTTGCATAAACACAGTAAGGGTTGGATGTATTGGTTGTAATGGGTTCTGTAATAGCTCTTACGTAACTTTGTATTGTCCTCTCCTCTAAAGCTGGCAGCGTAGCCCAGTCTGCTCTTATAAATTTAACATCCATCTTCCCGCATTGCTGTCTCTTTTCCCATTTTTCTCCAAAGCTCTTTTTCTCTCCTCCATAGTTTATGTGCAGATGCTCATTACGACTGTTGCTATGACAGCCTCCCCGACAACTACACACACACACACACACACGCCCACTGCGGTTATTCTTGAGATACACAACCTCCTTTTTTGTTTTTTTCTAAAGATGAAAAGACAAAGACAGAGTAGAGTTGTATTTTAAAGATCAAAGTAAAATAGCCACACCGGCCCCTCCACTGGGCCCAGACCACCCATAAAGCAAAACACAAATAGACCTGTGATAATAGGCTCTGGGCAGCAGTTAAATAAGCACACCCTATGTCACTTAACACTGTTCTCCCTTTCCCATGGCAATTTGTTTCCTTGTTTTCAATTTTAGACAGTTTTTCTTACCTATAAATCACCACCAGGTCGACGGCGATCCTGTAGTACATTTCAAAACAACCCGGTAGAAATGAGGTTCAGACTGCTTTGAACTATGACAGTGGACCTCATGCTGAACCAGTAGTGGAGAGGATCATGCAGATGGAAACCTTGCAAATGGCTTTTTGTGAAAAATCCTTGTTATAACACGCAAAAGTTGCATATTAGGAAAAGAAAAGGAAAAAAAAAACCACAAGATATTTTCCAAAGAACATGTATAAATGTCAGTGCCAGGTAAAAAATGTACAAGTGCATCCATGTTTAGCCAGCACTGTAATTGCAGAAATGGAACAAAAACAAATGCACTTACAGAAAAGATGTCAGTGTTTACACTGCACGCAGTCGACAGACTCATTGTAATGATCTATGGTGCATGTTTCGCTTCTGGATGCTGTATCAATGATCTGAGGCAGAATGCAGATGTCATTTTCAGAGTCCACATTCTAACATGTCAGTGGAAGAGATACAGTGTGGTGAGACGCTGCTGCAGTTTCATACATCACAGTAAACCCTTCTGATTGATGGTGTGCATTGATGAGAGCAGAGAAGATAGTTTTAGAGGGCGGCATGGCAACAAGCAACCCCCTCGGTTGCACGTGCTGCGGTGCACAGCATGCCAAAAAGAGTAGTGTGAGCTGTTACATAACCACCACCCAGGGACTGAAGAAGGGTTGAGAAGGCGGCACGTGCAGTCGGGGAGATTTTCTTCTTTTAGTTTTTTTTTTTTTTTTTTTTTGTTGTCAATAAACTTCTGCCTGAACGTTTAATCTATGATTTCAAACAAGATCTTTTTTGTTGTTGTTTGTGGTTCTCTTTCATTATAGTATCTAGCTCACCATCCTTTTTTCTCACAGTTGTTTTGTTCAGAGTATCCCTAAATATGTGTCTTTCATAAGTGATAAAAGGCTGTCTAAATCAGAATGCAGCATTTGACCCCAAATCTAACAATCTCCTCCAAGTCCAATTATAGCAGGGTGCTGCTGTACGACTATACTGGTTGTGTCTTCGGAAAACTCTGTTCTCGTATTCTCAAACATGGTTGTCAGCACCTCAAGCCAAATACGGCACAAACAACAACAACATGACAAAACCTATTTTGGTCAAACAAGGATTTTACTGAGGAATGCTGCTCCATTTTCCTGACTGCACCCAGTCAATATCCCATCCTCCGGTTCCCAAGGTGCTGTGGGATGTCAGATCTGCAGCCAACAGGCATATTCAAAATTGCATGTTCAGCCTCTTTGCCAGGAAGTACGATGTGCCAGTCATGACAAAAAGTTCCCTGAGACAGCAAGTTTATATAACTTAGTTTTTTTTTTTTTTTTATGGATGATGGGGAGGCTTCCTCCTTCACGGAGCTACGTGAGTATCCTGGCTTGCTGGCTTGACTGTTTTGATCGTGTCCTAGATTTAAAACCAGATAATTCCTGTGCAGTTTATCAAGCTTTTTGTATTTGTTTGTGAATTTGTAACTTCCTGCATGCTGTGCTGAAGGATTTGAGCGTCTGAATGTGTCCCACAGAAGGTACTTTCTTAAATTAATACAAACAAATAATCTTCAGTACGTTCAACATTTTGTGAGCTTTAAATCCTAATCATGAAGGTCCTGTTTCTCCGTCAGTGTGTTGACTGCACCGGTGTAAATGCATCCTTTGCACATGCATCATTTGCATTCTTTGCAGAAAAGGAAATCCAATTTCCTCTCTCAGTTTTATTCCACGCTGTCTGTTTCATACTTTGAATGCTGAACCAACAGCAGAAACAGGTTAATAAATGTGGATCTTTTCCATGTTGTCCATTTATTTATTGCTCTTTTCAGCTATATACGAGTTCCTGTTAGAGTTTAATGATAATACATGGTGGTAAATTAGTGTATTATGGCTTGGTCAGATAGTGAGTTAGTATGGCGAGAGAATGATTTAAACAACTTCTGGAGAGAATTGGACTGAACTGTAATGAAGGCACAGGTGAAATGTAACACCCAACAAAAAAAAGTGTGTAACAGAACAGGTAATGCTGAATTTTTGTAAATTGATATAGAAAGCCAGAGGATGTTACATGAGCACCCTGAGTCATGCAGTACCAGATCCATTAGATTTGTTTCCAGTCTGTCATGTTCTTTTCCTTATTTCAAGTCTTTTACCGTTTTTTTTTTTTTTGTTGTTTTTTTTTTTGTTTTTTTGTAACAGCACATCACAATCTGCAATAACTGTCTGCATTTTCACATTTCACATTGGTTCTTAGTGCAGAGGAATGTAATGGCACCAAATGGTGAGAATAATTAAGCAAGTTTTTATTTGCAAGCCCTAATTTTTAGAATAACGGCTGCTTACAATTATAGCATCCCAGGAGGAGATTACCATGATGTTTGATAATAGTGCCCAAAAGATGATTTTTCAGTTATATGTGCAACGTGAACAATAAAAAATAAGAAACTTAAATGGGCAAAGTGTTGTGGCACTCATGAAAAAGTAGGAGTTCATCAAAATAAACCCAAAACACACACGTTACTTAAGAACATTTCCGTTGTCCTTAGAGAACCAACAACAAAACTCGACATTGTCCATTCCAGGTTTGCAGACAAACTTTTTTTTTTTTTTTCAAAAACATGTTTGACCTCTGAATTTAACTCATGTAAACACACCCAGTGCAATGGACAGCTGTAGGTGATGTGCCCAGGGAGCAGTGCCACTGCAAAGTGTCTTGCTCAAGGCTATAGCAGCCATGAACGGTAATGGAGAGAGACAACGATGATCAGTCAGTGCCCTGATCCACTTTCTTTTTTCTTTTTTTTTTACTTTGTGGTTCTCAAGGAAATAGATCAGGGACCTTTATTTTCAGGGTTTCTTTTTTTTTTTTTTTTTAACTGCACAGCAAGCATTTCCAGAACTGGTTGACTGACAACATTATTTCTCAAACCGCAAAATAAAACAGGAACAATACTTAATGGATTGTGTATTAGGTTAATTGATTAATTGTGATTCATCATCCTAACTGCTTAGTCGCAGGAGCCTATCCCAGCAGTCTTTTGGCAAATGGCAGGGTACACCCCAGACAGCTCACCAGTCCATCACAGGGCTACACAGAGACAAACAACCACTCATGCACACATGGGCAATTCAGAGTAACCAATTAGCCTAACATGCGTGTCTTTGGAGGGTGGGAGGAAGCCAGAGTACCTGGAGAGAACCCACACATACATGGGGAGAACATGCAAACTCCACACAGAAAGGCAACTGTCCAAACCTCGCCCCAGCGGAGAATTGAACCAGTAACCGGCTTGATGTGAGGCCACAGTGCTAACCACTATGCCACCATGCAGCCCGATCACTTGTGTTTCTCCCCTAGAAATGAATGTGAGCAGGAATAATTGTTCCTCTGTGACAAACTGGCAACATGTCCATGATGTACCCTGCATCTTACATGATGATGGCTGGGATAGGCTCCAGGTTCCCTGTGAGCCTTAACTGAACTAAGTAAAAGTATTAAAACATGTAGGCTTGCTTGAGAAGCTCCATGACTATAACAAAATGAAAAAAAAAAAAAAAAAGATTTTTTATGCTGATGCCAAATAAAAAAAAAAAAACAAACAAAAACATGAATAATATGTCCAACATACTTTGATGTTTACTCCGCTATGTAAAGCTGACATAATACTACCTAAAGTCCCTCAAAGGCTATATGTGCTGCTTGATGTAATGAGAGATGACAGTCTACCATCCTAGTTCTGGGAAAAATAAAGAGGCAAATGGGTAAATATGTGCAACATACTAAGTCCATTCCATAAACAATCCTTAATCTCAGAAAGACAGCAACTGTCAAAGCAAATAGAGCGTAAAAGAGATGTTCTGTAAAAGTGATTTCAAAGGTTGCTTGGAGGTTATTTTCATTTGTCTGGAACATGTGGTCTTTTGGTCTCTTTCCCCTGCTTCTTTCTCCGTGTGCATATTTGTACATGTCATGTGAACCCATGGACACATGATAAACCCTCCAAAGAGGCCACATGCTTGCTGTAACCCCTTTAACATGAATTATCAGACCAAAACTAACGAATACACACCAAACCCATCTGTCTCTATGCTCAGAAATGTACCCAATCTTTCATACCACAATGTGTCTGCATCTCACGCTGGTATAAACAGAAAGAATTCCCAGCTGCTTTGTACCATGCTCCTTTTTCAGCCTGCATCGCTACTCTTCCATTTGCTTTAAAGTGAACTTCATCTAATATTGAAGCCCAGTCTCATCTACTCAGAGATGTTGCAGTGGCAAAGTATTACAGAGCAGCTGTGTAAAATTCTTGCTTTGTGGAGTAACCACCTCTTTTCTCTTTTCTCTCATCTCTTTTATTGTATGTGTCCTACCCCCCCAACCCCTCCGCTCCCTCCTCCAACTCTGTCATTTTCTGTCCTCTGTTGTCCTACTCTGTACTCTTACAGGACTACACTTTGACAATGTATTTCCAGCAGGCCTGGCGAGACAAGCGGCTGTCCTACTCAGAGATCCCACTCAACTTGACCCTAGATAACCGGGTGGCTGACCAGCTCTGGGTCCCAGACACCTACTTCCTCAATGACAAGAAATCCTTTGTCCACGGTGTCACGGTGAAAAACAGAATGATCCGACTGCACCCTGATGGAACTGTGTTATATGGTCTAAGGTGAGATTTTAGACTCTTAAAATAACATTTTTGGCTACATAGCATGGCTAAGGGCCTGAACACAGCACGGGTTTATAGTACCAGATAATCATGAATCCATTTGGTACTTTTGAAGCAAACCTTTTATTTTTGAGGATCACACAAACAACCTGAGAGCAAAAAAAAAAAAAGTAGCTTTTATTGAGCAATGAGTCAACAATTGCTGAATTGCTCCTCAGTAATTAGCTCATTAGAGCCAGATGAAGAAAATTACTGATGTGAAGTGCAACATTACCCCTGAGTGCAAAGTGTTTTGTTTTTGACCTACTTATGTGCTCATTTACAGGACACGTGCACATCACCAAGTGAATCTCATGCACACTGAATTCAACTCATTGCATTAATTGCCTGACCACCTCACACTCACACAGAGTCGGCGCAGGTAGAAAACCTTGAATTTCAAATAAAACTGATTTACTTCTCCATTTGTCTCAGCTTCCACCAGAGACGGTCTCCGTGGACATCAGTTTGCAGGCTAATTAGCTGCTCAGCTGCAGCACATTAAACTCTTTAAAACCTTCGTGTAAAAATCATTTCAGGCACTTAAGATGCTGGTTTGATTCTTACTCTGCAGTACGACCACAGTCAAAACTTCCTGCCATTTTTCTTCCAAAGAGATGGACTTAATTTGATTTCATATTCTGGTCAGACGAGTGAATTATGTGTTCACTGTACTGATACTCCTCCACAAGGAATAGGTAATGCATGAGAAGTCATTTTTATAGCATAATGGTTGATTTTCTATTACAGTTTTTTTTTTTATAGATTCTTTAGACCGTTGTACGGTGGCCGGGAAGTGCAAAACAAAATTACATCCAGTGAAACACTTTTACATTTTTGCGATACACATGTACATCTATGCCAAACACTCTACAAGTTTACCGAAACACTTTTACAAAGTTATGCCCCGGAAGTGCTATCGTTGGAGCTACATTTAGAGTGCCAACAGGAAACTCCTCAATTGACAGTAATCTGCAGGAATCTAATAGGCATGTATTGTCCGTTCTGTCGCAGTTCTCTGAAGAGAACGACTCCTTTCTGTGAGTTTTGTGGGCGCTCCCTCCATGTCCTGAATAAAATTGATGAGGAGACAGCTGGACCGGGCAATCGAGGTGCATACGCTCATCGTCTCGTTGGAACAACGCAGAGTTTTTGCACACATTCCTGGAAATTGTGAGCGATGATATTGTGAGCTGGGTTGATATGTGAGGACCCACAGTGGAGCCATAGCACTTTCCGGGAAAAACCATCAATGCAGCCTGAAATGGCAAGACCAAACGGCTTCAGCTTATCATAGCCGTCCACATGCCACATGTAGTTCGGTCCCAAAGAGTGATATGTTCGTCTAACAAATCTTCTTCTAACCCTCCTCTCACAACCTCGATGGTTAAGCTCCCGCAGAAGAGTCATGACCTCATCACTCCTCACGCAAAGTTTATATCTCTGCTTAAGCACCTGAGTCATTGTCCTGTAGCCAAACAGTTGTCCTGGTCCGCGAAGTTCAAATCTGATTGCGTTTTTTTATCTCGAATGAAGATGAATAATTTTTTCAGCGATAGAATCTGGCATCATTTCATTTAAGTTTCACGATCCGCAAAGACAAGCGGACTGTGCAGCCTTTCCATCATGTCAACAATCACACTGTATGTGTGGCATTCGGTGAAATACTTGACAAGACAGTCCATTAAAATAACCTCTTCTCCCTTCACATCAGTGAAAAAACCCAAGCCGTGACTCCAATCGCTTGAAAGTAAACTCCACAAAACGGGCAGAACATCTCTGCTTGGACTCTGCTACCAGATTGTTTCCTGTTTACATGGTCTTGTCCCACCTCACCACGATATCATTTCCGGGACAAAACTTTGTAAGAGTTTTGGTAAACTTGTAAACTTGTATCGTAAAAATATAAATATAAGTATCAGTCCGTCCTGTAAATTTGTCAAAAGTAAATGTCTGTATGTCTAACCTTAGACGAGCTGACTTGAACCTTGAATTTCCCCTCGAGGATAAATAAACTATCTTTGATTGATTGATTTGATTGATAAAAGTGTTTCACAAGATGTAAAATTGTATCGCGAAAATGTAAAAGTGTTTCACTGGATGTAATTTTGTTTTGCACTTCCCGGCCACCGTACCGTTGTGTTGTGGTTTGCAAAAAGTTTATCCAAACACAATTTTCTGGATATTTAATAAATTAAAATTAGACAACTAAGTTTTTTGTTTTGTTTACACACCATGCAACAATTTCGTGCAACTGTATCAACTGCTCAACCAATTCCCTTTGTTTTGGCCTCTCAAAGGTATGATGATGACGCTGCACTTTGAACACCTCACCATTGGCTTCCCAGTTCAATTTGCAAATAGGTCTCTGATGTCTGGACTTAATTAAAAAACTTCTATTTGGAATAGCAATATGTAGACGGCCACCATGACAGAGAATTGCCTCGGCAGCAGAACGCTGGAATTAGAACAAGAGACAAACAGCATGAGGGGGAAAAGTCAGGGGAATTTCAGGTCAAGTGGAGCCTTTGCGAAAGCAAAGTGAATCAGAATCCTTTAGTTCTTTCATTTTTCTTTTTTTTTTCTTTCATTTCATTTTTAATCCTGATTAATTCAGTAATTATCTGTTCTTTTAAATCCAAACCCTTTATGGCGTGTAAGTTTATAAAAAATTATTTAAGTCACAACTCTAATTACAAAGTTCACTTAAGTGAAGCAGACAAAGCTATAGATCAAAATGTTGATTTTCCTGAAAGCTTTTGTACAATGTTAACAAAATCAAAGAGAAACAAAGCAACAAAAAATATGGCATCCTATAAAATGTTATTGGAAAACTGAGACTTTTCATTCTAAGACAGAAGAGAGACATCCACTGAGTCAGCACATTGATCACTGATCTGGCCTGTATGCCCTCCCAATGGTGGAAAAGCCTTCCAGCCGACATAATCATGTTAATGCAGCTTTGAAACAAGCCTGACAATGTGAAACTTTTTACACCTCCTTTTTTTTTTTAATGCCAGCATTTTTAAAAACAAAATAACATCAGTAAATGTTTCCATTTGGGAAATGAAAAATTATGATATAGTTCCCCATATTAATATAGACTGTGGTGATTTTAACTAAAGAGATTGATTAAAAATATAAAATCAATTTAAAAACTAATTCACGTTTCACATATTTGTACGTTCCGCTTCTCACAAAACATGAGTTCTGTATAATCATGGTCGTAAAATGTGTTGCTGTCATTTCAGAGCTGCAGTGTCTTCTGTATTGATCATTAAAAAAAAAAAATGTGGACAAAAGCAAACAGAAGACAGCCAGAAGCAGCAGACTGTGAGGGTGAAATCTCTGAAATAGAACTAGAAGAGCACAAGTAATCCTTGTGTCAGGTCATTTACGTCAAAACAGATAACCCACATTATCGACCAATCCACTGAATTTAATATGCAAAAAAATGACCTATAATTACTTCGAGTAGAGTTTTGAATATTTTGCGTGCAGCGCAGAACTTAGGACAGATAAACATTGCAAATATTGCTTTTGGATGAAGTAGGATTAGACTCAAACTGGGAGAAGAAATCCATCACTCATGACACTCAATAGCATCTAAGTAGGATGACTACATTTTTTTACAAATCCTAAATTGGGTCATCGGATCAGAGAGTTCTCAAAATACACACAGCACACAAAGATCCAGTGCATTACCATCCTCTGAAAACTGACTTCCAATTACTCAGATTTTTTTCATATATTTTGTTATCATGTTAGACAACATGAGACTTCAATGGTTTTTGTGTTGACAGTCATGCCATTGTGGAAGCAAGTCATGACACCATTCATGGAAGCAGTAACATGTGAGAGATAAGAGAGAGGTAGAGATTATGCAAATGATATAAAATGACATTTTTATGAAAATGAACATTAATATCGATAGCTATCTTCAATCCATACAATGTTTATAATGTGCTAATTCTATCGAGTTAATGTGATAGCTGGAAGAAAGGAGGTAAAATGGGTTCTTATAGAGGTCACAATGTCACTAAGATGCCACTCTGCACTCATTTAATGGCACTAGATAAAAGTAAACACACTGTCAAGCATAACTAACCTTCTTTTACCTCAAAAGCACTTTGCACACTCAAGGACGAAGAAAGAGAGAGATGGTCAGTGCATCATGGGAGGTTCTCCAGCAACACAGGTGCACAGCAGCATATCTGAAGGATGGTTGGGAATCACATGACCCAGCACAAGCCAGCTGTGCAAGATCGGTCAAAACTAAAGTTTTAGTTTAAACTTTAGAGTAAAAGGTGTCTGCCTTTCAAACTAAGACCAGGATCCTGTTTCATAGAATTAGAATTTTGTTATGTAGGATACGATTGAGAAGTAGGGCTTGTGTAAGCCTTATATGAGTTAACATCATTGGCAAAAACAGACCTTGTGGCATGAGAAGTTATTAATTCAAAATGTGCTAGCTAAATGGCAGTACCCGCTGTTATGTTCTATTACACTTAAACATACAATATTTTTTTCCTTGTTAAAAAGTGACTATGATAGGTTTGTTTTAATAGTTACCTCCAGGCTTCACAGGTTTCAGGAAAAGCACTGGCTGCCTCGTCCGTCTTCCTGACCAATCAAAGGACATTATTCTGTCTGGAAGTGAATGCTTATTTTTCTATTTTTCCCTTTTTTTTGACACCAAAATGTCAGCTTTTGATTTATTTTGCTCCTCATAAACTGAAGGGAACATAAACCGATTTTGAACTGTCATGAGACGCCTCATATGTAAACACTGACAGAGCAAAGCACCTAACTTGAAAGCTAGACCTCCTTGAGTTGTCAATTACTGCCTATTCACTGGCCTTCCTCTCTTAGTGGAAGCTCAATCACCAGTACTGACTGCTTGACAGGTTTCTTTTTATTTGCATGTAAAAGATCAGGCTTTTATCAGCTTTCACGGAAGCTGCCTGCAATAACTCCGGGTAACGTCAGTCTCCCACCTCCACTTACATCAGCAAAATGCAGCGATTATGATCTGAAGAAACTTTATTAATGTTTTTTTTTACAAGAAAATTGCTTTGAATTAAATGTATATACAATTATTCTTCATGTCAACATATCTGTAACATGTCTAGAGTCTTGATGAAGGAATTCACATATCTTCTTTGAACCAAAGTATCATTTTATTCATTTCTAGTGACTCTAATTAAAATACCGCATTTAGTTACATTGTTAGTCTTAAACACTCAACATATTTATGCTGCCTGAATCCTGCTGACTGTTGGACACCCTTAAGGTTACTTGGCCTTGATTTGACTTCACAAGTTTCATCCATCCAGGAACAGAATCTGTGGAGCACAGGCTAGTAAATATGAAGGGTCAGTGCAGGTGATGAAACATATGGGGCTCTGCTGTTGCAGTTGGCGGTGTTTTCGGCTGTAGCCCAGCAACCAAGGAGGCTACTAAGACTGAGTGAAAGATGTGGCTGTGCATCATTTAATGGATGGGACAAGTGGGAAGGAGGATAAAGGAAAAGCCAGACAGCTGCTAACTCAATCAGGCAATTTGACACACACTCACAAAGTGACAGCAACAAAACAGACATGCACATTACTCCACATAAACATGCAGAACCTTTCCCTTTCCCCACAGTCTTTCTCATCAAAGCCAGCAAGAGGCAGAAGCCCTTCTGGTTCGACATCACCAACTCAATCGTGACACAGAAATCAGAAAGTTGCCAGGAAGTAACCAGCAATTTGCTCCTTGGTTAAACACTTTGAAGCCACAGAGCCCGATCACCAGGAGCAAATCCATCAGAGAAAAATAAAATGCTGACAAAGACAGTGACAAGACAGAAAGAAAAGGAGAATCCATCTAAACCTCTTAGGCTCAAGCAACCTTCCCGTCACACTCTGAGGGGGTCGGAAATCCCTGAGGTGTGTAATATGATACAGCATGTTAATTCTGGAGCTCTTCTCTTTGAACTTCTTCACTGGTAATAAAGGGTGCATTATGATAGCCATTTCTCTCTCAAACTAAACATCATCTGCACCACAATGTTCTTTCATGTGTTGTCTTTTAAAATGCCTTAGTGCGGTAAATGCCAAGAGTGAATTAAAAAAAGGAAAAATAAATAAATAAATAAAACTAATTAGATGTTGGTCAGGACAAATTACATTTTTTTTTCTTTTTTTTTATCTTTCAATTGTATGGATTTATAAGAAGAACAGCAGACCTAAATTGAAATGAATGATGATGGTATGCTGACCTGTATTATTTTTACGTGAAAACAATAATAAGGAAATTAAAATGGCAACATATTTTTTGGTGTTTGAAAGATTCATTTTAACTCGAGGCATTTTTTTTTTTTTTTTTTTTATTTCTTTTGTTTTCTTTTTGACTGAACCTGACCAAGCTCCTTGGGGTGTAAACAAACCTTTTTTTTTTTTTTTTTTTTAAAGTAATATCAGACAAAATGACCAAATAATAAAGACCATGTTCTGATTTAAAGTAAACTTTTTACAAATGTCAACCTGTAGGCTGACTAAAATTGCTGGTATTTACTGCAAAGCAAGGTGATGCCACAAATTCTAACCATAGACTATATATAAAAAGATGTTCAGCCTCCGCGACGTTACCCATAGATTTCTGAAAGGCTGAATTGAAGCTCAGTGGATGGTTCCTACCATTCTACCATCATCATCTTGGCAAGGGCATGTGTGTCATCTGGCCCGGAACATGGGCAAAGAGGTGGACCTGAGAGGGGGGTTGTGAGTGTCATGGTGGATAATTTACATTGAGCGAACTCCGAGCTGCCTGTAGCTAAGAGCTAACCGAACTAACCTGGAGATAACAGGAGATAACCAGCTAACGGAGGTAAGCGGGATAAAGCTAAGTCACGTTGTTAACCGGCTAAAATCCACAGTTGTTCTACATTCTTCTTACTTGAAACTGGAGATCGGGTACCTGTCAATCAAAAGGATACGCCCCTAAATATGCAGAATTGAGTTAGAAGGTATGTTAGAAAAAAATTCACACCCCCCACAGTTGTCATGAAGGTAAACCTGACCTATTAAGCCGAAAATGGATTTTTGAACCAGGTTATTTCTGCTGTGAAGTTGGTCTTTTTAACATTGGAGTCTATGGGGATTCACTCTCTCTGTGTCTCAATTCGTTAGTGTACTGAAATGCAGTGCATAGTGTGCACTATACACTTTTCTCTGTAGTGCGCACTATGATGGGTTAGTGCTGTCCCAAATGGAACACTGGACGTTGTGCACTAACCGGTAGTGACAAACTCGCATTTGACCACAACTCTTCTGCCGCCAAAAGTAAAACAAAGCACTAAATTACGAGAATGGATTTGCTTCTCTCATGAAACTACATCGCATTAAAGGTGACGAAGGATCCTCTTCTGATTGGCTGAACATGAGTTGGTAGGTATATTTATTTACTTGTAACATGTATGACCCGCCTGTATACGTACCCAGAGTGCGTACCTGTTGCTAGCCTCGCTTCATTGTTGGCTTATCATTTCAGGGACAGTTCGTCCCACTAAATTCTTTTTAGGAATTTGTAATAAATAAATGAACAAATCCAGCAAACTTAACTTTATGTATCATATCACCATATATTATGGCCTACACTAGAGTGATCTCTCAGTTGTTAACTGTACAAAGCAACATCAGACTGTCATGTGTCTTTGCATGTCTCCCACAGGCTTATTAGTATAATAAAGTGCAAATCAAAACACTAATAAAACAGCTTTTAAATATGCAAAGATATTGTCAGTATAAAAATGTCCTTTACATGAAACATCTGTTTTAACTGGTGTTTACTCTGATGCTGTGCACATTTGGCAACAGGAAACAGATTATAAATGATAATGTAGGGAATGCAATGCTGTAAAGAAAATGCTCAGACACAGGAATGCAGCAAAGTTGTTATAGAAACATTTTATTGAATACTTTATTGAATCTCCCCTGCTTGTAGCAGTCCATCTTCCTCATGATGCTCCTCAGGCAGCCTGTCTGAATCCACCTGCAAGCTCGCTTCAACTGCTGCCTGTCAGAAGCCAGGTGTGTGTGGAGAGGTCTTTCAGGATCCTAGAGACCAGGTGGAGGTCCGTCTTCCTAAAGGCTCTGGAAGGAGGTGAAATACGTCCACCGTCCTCCACAACATCTGCATGAGCAGCGGTGATCTACAGGAGCCAGATGACGATGAAGATGTCAGGTGGGCAGCTGGGAAACAACCAGAAGGAGAACCAGCAGCAGCATCTCCAGGAACCGTCTGTGAGACTGATGAGAAGCAGAGGATGGCAATGATGTGTTACTCCCCAGATCATGATTGCATTTATATCTAAACAATAAATCAATTGGCGAAAGGGAAACAAATTGTGTCTCTATATAATGAAAATGTACAATAAACTTCTCTTTACATTTTTCAAATATAATTAAATATTTGTAATGATTAATTTATTACCATACACAAAACACACAAAACATTCAGTAAATATTACATGACACCAACTACAACGTAAACTAAACTAACACACACACACACACAATCGATCGATTTTCAATCAGGGACAGACGAGGTGGAGCCATGCAGAAGAAAGTTACACACCTCACACTTTGCACTCTAATAATCAAACCAACTAAATTCACTTCTATGTTTATTTTATATCTATATTTTCTCGTTCAGTCTCAGCAGTTCAGATCTGACGATACGATGCAGATTTATGGCATCAATGGTAACCATAGTAACGGACCGCTCTCTAAAAAGTGGCGCTATATCGGTATTAATAGTTTACGGTATAAACACTACAATGCTTCATCTGGACGTTCAACAAGGATCAACGAACATACAGAACCTATAACATTCATAATTTATAACACATATAACCTGTATACGTCCACTACAGCGGATAAAAACTGCTGACAGTGTGCTAACCTACGGTGCTAACTACCGAGTCTGACAAATGGTCAGATCCCAAACTGTCGTCAGGGATATATTAGCAGGTTGCAGTATACATCACAATCATAACGGAATAATTTAATACTTTACATTTATATACATTTATACAAATGAATCCCCGCCTGGACCGGCGTTAAACTCCGCCATTATTTACCTGGTAAACTGATGAAAAGTCCATCCTGTTCCGCTACGTCAGCAAAATGCGATTTAGTGCGCGAAGTGTCCATCGTTCCACACTGCATTTATGGGCGGGTTTAGGGCAGCATCCGGGTACTGTCAGTTTTTAGCACAAAAGTCAGTGTAAACGCACTATGCACTGAAACATAGTGCGCGAAGTAGTGTTAGTGCGCTCATTGAGACACAACCTCTGTTTTGCAGCCAGCCCCTAGTGGATGAAGAGGCAACTGCTGTTTTATGCACTTCTGCATAGACTTCACTTTTAACCGCTGGAGGCTCCGTCCATCTTTCATATACGGTCTATGATTTAAACATAGCAGGGGAAAAAAAACAGACACACCAGGGAACTCCGGACCCCTTCAGCCAGTGTCCTATGTTTTAGATCCTTGCCTGCTGCAACACACCCGACAAATTTTTGAGGAATGATTTGAGCTGAATCAATTGTGTTGTACCATGGAAACCCCCAAAATCTGAAGGACGATGGCTAAAAAACTCACACAAGTTGGTGATTACTAAGATAGATGAAGTGCAAGTGGGTGACGAGATTCCAGGTTACAGACGGGGAAGCAAAAAGTGCAAAACTTAAAAAAAAAAAAAAAAAAAAAGCTGAATCCTTCTCACCTTTATGTGAGTCACTCACATATAGGCTAAACCAAAATTAGATGAATTTTCATATTACGACCCACTTCATAGCTTCATGTGAACATACCATGTGGTCATGAGGCAAGGCAAAGCAGACAAGAAATGGGGATATGCAGGATAGTAAAGAAAGGTGACAAACTCTGGAGTTTATCCTATGCAAAAACAGCTGATAATCTACTGAAAGCATTTCAAGACAATAAGAACACAAAATGACATGAAAATGATCCAGCAAGAGTAAACTGAAAACCAGGAGTCTGTATACATAGTGAGCTGATTACAGAATGAGCAGCAGGCAAGGCAATCACCAAAAGAGAGCAGATGTGATGAAGAGGAAGAGATCAGAATGCAGAAAGGGATTTCTTTCCCACATAAAACAGTAAACAAGACCAGAAAGTAGGGAACTGAACAAAATCTAATAAAACCCTGAACAGAATGCATGGACCACGACACGTTTAAATGTCCATCACTTACTTCGCTACTCGCTCTAAGTATGTCATTTTGTTCAACATATTTTTAGAAAAATATAAGATGCAACTGAGAAAACTCAAAATGCAGATATTTGGGGGAAATTGGTCATTTTAGTTAATATATTAGGAAATTATTTACATCCTTTTTTTTTTTAATCTCCTTTTGGTTGATTTTGTTTGACTGCAGAATTACCACACATTACAAGCAGTGAGTCTGGTTCAACACAATGGGATCATGAGATTCTTCCCACAAACTGCAAGAGACCTTTAAAAGTAACATTTTTTGGATAGTTTTTAACCTGTTAAGCCCTATCAACCCTTGTAAGTGCTGAATAAGTTACACACATAATCACCAACGATTAAAATAGCAAACATTGCTGACCTTAATATGCAAATAAAATGGAACAGAGGAGTAGAAAGTGGTCCAGAGTCACATGAAGGTGATTATCTTTGCTGTAACAGAGGATTGGATTCAAGATGAGATTCTCCTCTGGCACAAATTTATCTGTGTTGTCAGGTGTGCCAAGCTGCTTACCCACCTTGTTGTGCTGCTCTGTGGCAATTCCCTCAGTGGGAGTCAAGTTTTCACTCATGACGACAAAGAGGGAATGACAGCCTATTACTCACAGCCTCATTCTTATGATCAATACACAAAGTCTGACAAATGGCGTACTTTATTGTCTGATTCACGGCTGGCTGTTACCCTTTATTATCCATCCCTCTCTTTTTGTTTTGATCAGTGTCTGGAAGGCAAAACATTTCTAATGCTAACATATAATGTGCAGCACATACAAAATATAGCAGGCCATGTGAAACAGTCCTTACCAACTCTTATGGAACATAAAAGTGCAGTTATCATACAGAATATTTATTTGTTGTTTTGCTGTTGCATTTCTAGACTACATGATCATAATTCGAAATGGGATTTACGTAGAATTGTGTTAAAATTACATTGTGGTAAAAAAAAAAAAAAAATCACCCGGCATTGTGCAAGCAAGCCTGCATTTGGTTTTTGAAATGTGATGATTTGATGGAGTCAGTCACAGGTGAAACACTGGTTCAATTTAGCTATAAGAGGTTAATTAGGTTAGACCCAAAGCTAGCATCTACTCTGTTAGATTGGGGAAGAAATGGTGGTTTGGTGTAAGAAAGAGGTCCTAAACCCAACTTACCTTGGACCACTGGTGGCAGAATCCGTGTGAGGCTGGACTGCATTAAGTAATACACATTTAAAAGGTTTTTGAGTATTAAAAATAAAAAGTTAAACTAATAGAATCTTATTTTTTTTAATACTTCAATATAAATGGGCTTCTGAACATAAATGTTCTTTTTTCAGAACAAGGGCTTCTCTTGCCCAGTTATTGCTACCAAGTAGAGATTAGTAGAGACTAGTGGAACCTAGTAGAGCTTCTTGACACACAGCTAAGACACCAAAAACTGCTTTATTCTCCAAACCTGTTTCATACAAAGTGCCAGGTGATCATCCTCTTCAGTTTTAGCATCACAGACAACTGCCTCTGCTATTTTTCATGTTCGTTTCATTCCCTGTTTTCTAGATGTGAACAGTATATTTGAGATGCTATCGCACTATGGTTTATGTAAATGTGGTCATGTGACTGCATGACTATGATTGATTGGTCAAAGTGCACCATGTGTGCCATGTGCAGTGGATTCACTGCAGCAAAAACATGCATTAGACAAAAATGCATGCACTGCACTGACACTAAACTTTTAAGTAAAGTAGGGTGCCACAACATATCATGCCCAGGCGCCACAAGTTTAAGACCCATCACGTAAAATAGAACTTTTCATTGTTCCAACAGAGTAAGATCAGAGTGTTTTGGTTTCAAAATGCTGAGAATATTTATATATTCAACTTTATTTGTATAGTGCCACTTTACAACAATGTTGTCACAGGGCATTTTACATACACAAATCAACATACACATCAATTCGAGCCAATTCATACATATCCTATAATAGAAACCAACTGATGGCATCAAGTCATGACTTCGATCCAATTCCCCATCCTGAGCATGCATGCGGTGACAGTGGGAAGGAAAAAACTCCCCTTTAACAGGAAGAAAACCTCCGGCAGAACCCGGTTCAGGGAGGGCAGCCATCTGCCTCAACTGCAAAATCATCCAACTTGATGTTTCCTATCTAGTCCATTTTTCTTAAAAAAACAAACAAAAAAATATTTGAACTGTCAATATTGAACAAAAACTGTACATAAATTGTAATCAAGACAATTACATATGTGGAATAAACACCTTCCTGTTGGTTATGAGACAGGCAGATTACAGTGGCGAATCATAAGCCTATAAGATCTGTTTTCAGTCTTAAAAACTGTACTTTCTGAGCACAAACATGGAGAGATAAAAGTTCCATCATAACACATTGTTTTGTTGCTGTCCTACTCATACAACCAATAAAATGGTGCTGATTACATGCCTGTAAAATGCATAATATAGTCTAAATAGCATTGGTCTATAGGTGGAGGTCTAGTTTAGATGACATGATTAGGGGTCTTGTGTAATTGTAGAAACAAATAATCTGCAGGGTTGTTTGGATGTGAAGATTTGTTGAAATGGGATAATTTGCATAAATACTGTTACATTTTGGTTGAATAAGGCTGTTGGAACGTCCAGTCTGACTCATTTAGCAAATACTGTTCATGTAGACCAAAAATTGTGCTGCAATAACAATGTTCTGAATGCAAATTAGGATTTATTTTCTATCAAGGCACTGTTCACCAAGTCCTCGATGTCCACCTTCTTGTTGATGTTAGTGTGTCCCTGGTACAACACATGTAACTCAAATGAAAAGGTTAACTTCTGCGCCAGTTTGTTAATGAACTTTTGATTTGAGTTAGAGACCACTGTTTTAAGGTTTTTTACCAAAATGGAAAGAATATGGTCATTTTACATCACTTAATACTGAAATGATGACATTTTTACAACAGAAATGGATGTGCTGTGGCAGAATAAGCCTTCTGCTCTGTCTCACTTGCCTTGCAGCTCTCGTATCTGGCTGCAATCTCCCTTGAGGCTCGCTCTGCTGAAATACAGATAACAATCAATTTTATTTGATCTTTTTGTTCAGTGTGCTTTGTAAAGTCAGGTCACCCTGATTTGTTGACCATCAGGAGTCACAAATGAAAGTTTGGCTGTATTTCAGCCTGTGACGCTGCTGAAAGTGTGGATTTGATAAAACTGTGGTTTTAAGTTATGGCTAATTTCCCCACTTCCTCCACTGCAGGATTTGACTGCCTGTCTCCCGCTTTGCCATCCTGAAGTTTTAATTGTTTTACCAAACAATAAAAAAAGAAACTTTTGCACTTTTCGCTTTCCTTTAATGTCTATTTTTAGTCAGGATCAAATGGTATTTTGTGTTTTACATTAACACTAACATAATGCTGAAAATGGCATATCATCTAAATCTCTCAGTTCTAATCATGTTTAACTGAAGGAAGTTAAACATGAGACATAGTATCCATGTCATTAAGATTAGTTAAACATCAAAATTGTTAAGCAATCACATATAATTAATGCAAGAAATTCAGATTAACATAAAGGATTTGTAATTTACTCTTTTATCAGTTGTGGCATCAAAATAAACATAAAATAAAATACTTCATTAATACCTACAGGTGGAAATTAGAATAGAAAAAAATAAAGATAATGAAAATGGTTATTTACATAATCAGTAAGATAACTTCCGATGCCAAAAATTCTTCATTAAACTTATTTCTTGATTATTTGACAATCAGTCTAGAAAGTGCAAATAAGATCACTGTTATCTCATGTGCTGCTGTCACTGCTCCTCCACAGCGTCTGAGCCCTGCAGTGACATGCATCTCAGGTGGCAGTCACACAGAGGACCCACAGGAATCTCCAAGTAATAGTAAAACTGGAACAGAGAGATCAGATTAGGTCCTACAATCGTTGATGGTGTCCAAGCCAACATCGGCTCCATCACAACAGTTTAGCAATATGACCATCTTTCAGATTAACAATGAACTCACCTGATTATTTTTTGGCCATGAAAACACATTACCACATTTATTAGGTAATATATTAAAAATTAAAGTTCTGAATAAAACCTTGCCATATGAATTTAACCTTACTCAGTCACAACAGCACAATGTCGCTTTCAGCTTGTGAATCTGCTGGATGGTGAGGAAACACCAGAGTTTTAGACAAACCTTGAGTTATTCCTAAACCTAACCAGGTCATCTTGGTGTCTAAACTATCAAACAATAAGTGAAAAATAAAAATAAAAACAAAAACGAACGGACCTTTGTTGCCACCAGTGGAAGCAAACCATTGACCAGATGCATGAAGTCCATTTTCATTATTAAAAATGCGCCTCGCTCTAAACGTATCTGCTCTATCTGGGACTAAAATCTTCTTTTTCCTCTCATTCTGCTGTCAGAAATAAACAACTGCAATGATCAAACAGGTTTATTCTCACCAGATAAAAGTGAGGAGATTTAAACTTTACAGGCAGGAGAAAAGAGGCACCCATCTATTTCAAACACGTAGCGCTTTTCAGATGGTGAAAAGGAATTTCATGGATTTAGACAGAGGTTTTGACCACCAGCACCTCTCTTGTCTCAAAGCTTGTACCAGCTGACAGTTCTCAAGTTTCTCTCTGTTAAGACAGTACTTGCAGTAAACCATTGTTGCCCACATATCTGTAATTCGGTATTTGTTACACTTTTGTCAAACAGTTGTCTCGCGGTATCATTTCTTCAAATTAAAAAAATATTGTTGCCTTTAATGTCAATATCATATCATTGTATCATTCATATATAATAATCCATAGCATTGAATGGATGGTAAGTTAACTGTCGTTATCTTTTAGGATTACTACTACAGCTGCTTGTATGATGGACCTGAGAAGATACCCTCTGGATGAGCAAAACTGCACACTTGAAATCGAAAGCTGTGAGTAACTGATTTATTTATTGTTTGTTGGTTAGTTATTTATTAAGCTCAAAAGATACACATAGCTTCTCACTTGTTTCCCAGTCATCTTTTATACTTGCAGACTGACAATGGAAAATAAGTGTTCAGGCATCTGACGCATAACTGAGTTTGCCCTAAAATGCAGGATTTTCTTTTTTCAAAGATTTGTTGAAAATTTTAAACTTTTCTACAACAACATTGTCTATATAGAGTATATATTCAAGTATTTCCTCAAGTAATACAATACTTTTTTTTTTTTTTTTTTTTATGAGGACATTTGGGTTGCGGGCTTGTTATTATGAAGAGAACGTCTTGTGTTTGTTGTAGTAAATGCTACAGAAGTGTTTTTGTTTTTTAGCTGGCCCAAAATTTATTGACCTTACAAATAGTTCAAATTTGGTGTACCATTATGATTTTATTTGTTGTGTATGTGTGTAGAGTGTGTTAGTGTACACTCACAGCAGCTCTCACAGTATGTTTGGAAAGTCAGGTTTATTTGGGGAGCTGTAAATGTGTCACCTAACTCTGCGATGCCTCAAATAAGCAAACTCTGGTCTGCTGAAAAATGTAGGTTTACATTTGCTTCAAGTAGAATCAGAATCTTTTTTTTTTTTGTTTTGTTTTTTTTTGTTATTGAGCCAGCGTCCCGGCACAATTAAATAAATTCCAGTACAACCAGTCCAAGATTAGACTAAACGACATCCATATGACATAAAGACATAAAGACGATCAGGCAGACTGAGGCAGCAGCAACAGAGCAGCACACCTATTTAATGCAGAATGAGGAAAAGATTACATAAGGAAGGATGGGTGGGTGGTAAAAAAAAAAAAAAAAAGACGCATC
The DNA here is from genome assembly GCF_933228915.1 of Telmatherina bonti. Classification (NCBI taxonomy): domain Eukaryota; kingdom Metazoa; phylum Chordata; class Actinopteri; order Atheriniformes; family Telmatherinidae; genus Telmatherina; species Telmatherina bonti. The sequence goes on along the minus strand of NC_136628.1, from coordinate 16,100,434 downwards.
TCTACCAAATCCAAAAGTATACAAAATCCATGAAGTGTATTAAACTTTTGTGACCGAAAAGGAAGTTGACCTGCAAACAGATGAAAGAGTTTTATGGTTTGTCTTTTGTTTCCTTCAGTGATTCTTGCTCCAGTGTTTGGCTGAGGTGGGGAAAGAATATGTTATTGAAAGGGTTCAGTTCATTTGACTTATATAAACATGTACTTATAGATCACAAAGTGCTTGACAATGAAGTACAAGACAATACAGAGAACATAAATACAAATGAAACTTAAACAAAAGGAAGTTTACAAAGATGTGTTTTTACTGATCACTGAGTCCACAGATCTCAGGCTGAGAGGAAGGGAGTTCCAGATGGAAAGAGCCACTGCTGCAAAGGCTGTGTCATCTTTGGTGTTTGCTTGACAACCAGCAGACCTTGATCATGTGATCCCAGGAACCTGTTGGGAAAATAGAGCTGTAGAAGGTCTCTGACATAATAAGATCATGTGGGGCTTGATGCGTGCAGTGTGAAAGGTACCTTGGACCAGCTGAATGTTTTAAACACCAACCGAGTCCCCAGTCACCCAGTGACTATCTAGACAAATAGATATGAAATTGACTTTGGTCAGATACCGGTCTACAGGACTGTGGTCCTGTAAATGGAGACCAGCAGAACAATAACCAGGATTCTTCCCTTTAACAAACATTTATTTAGATGTGTGTCTGCAATGAGAACAATGGATCCTCAATCCTGCTCCCTGAGGACCAGTGTACTGCAGGCTTTCCAAGTGTCCCTGTTGCAACACACCTGATTCAAATCAATGTTTATTTAGCAGACATGTACAGAGTCTGGTGTGTTCCAGCATGGACATTTGGCAAATCTGCAGGATACCGGGGCTCAAGGACCATGATTGAGGATCCCTGAACTAACCTTTAGTTTTTCATGACAAAAAGCACATTACATTGACAAAGTGTGCAGAAAAAGACCCATCAAAGCCATGAGTTTGAAAGCGTCACTAAACATTTGTTTTACGTTCATCAAGTTCTTACAGATTTTCACTTATTCAAGAATAAATACAGCCACAGCTGCAACAAACACTATTTCATTACATCAGCTGACCACTCAGTTCCAAATGATCTATCCTGATCCTGATATCTTATGTTCACACACTACCAGTCAAAAGTTTGAACACACTTTCCCACTGGATTTAATGGGACAGTGTGTCCAAACTTTTGACTTGTAGTGTACATTATGGAATGTCAGTCTTTCTCTACAAAACAAAATGGTTTAGTTTAAACAAGCTTTAGTTGGATCTTGGCTGGACAATGCTGCATGCATTTGCATTCAGAGTATGATATGTGAAATGAGTTAAAGGGGCTACATTTAGTTATGCATCTGAGCTGGAGGGCTTACAGCTGGTTCTGCTGCACAAATGGAATTGGAGCATAAAAGAAATGAGGGAGGTTGTTGAGTTTTTGTTTCAAGATCATGATACTGAAAATGAGGCAGTGAAAATTAGTGGATTTGATACTTCAGGCATTGGAAAATGTGACAAATTTTGTCTTTTTTGTGATATCGAAACCAAAAGAGAAATGCTTTCAATTCCAGATTTGAGTTTTCTCTATGTAAGGCTAAAGATATTCACAGCACAGTGACTATTTCCCAAACGATTTGCCATTCAAACGGAGGCCATTTGTCCAGCAGCAGCTTGCTACGTCCATTTCATTTAGTGTGGTTACAGTAATGCACAAGTGCTATTCTACTCCATACTGAGCTAATGGACTAGAATGTGTTTTGCTTGGTTCATGATGGGTACTCAGGGCTCCCCATTTGCATTAGCGATGCATGGTGCTTCTACCAAGATTTATAGCAAATTTCCATTAAAACAGACGGCCTGCTGAATAAAAAAAAAGGACAAAGAAATGAAAAACTTAAGAGAAAAACACTACCAACAATGACAATGAAGCTGTTACTATAAGAAGGAGTGGCCCAGGTTGGCTTCAGTTGGCTCGAATCCTTGGGTGATTCCATAGCATCGCAGAATTTTTTAATGAATTCAAAATGTCCAGCAGAGGAACATAATCACCATTCTCTTCTCAATCACAGCCCTATGAGTGCTGCTTGTTACAATGGATTTGTCATTCTGGATGAAGTAGGAGAAGTTCTTCAGCTTGTCTGCAATCTAAAAGTAAACTTTAAAAGAGTTGGCACTGCAACTGACGACATGTTTTCTCCAAATCAAACCTGGCCTAGGAATGCTTCATGTAGGATAGTGCAGTCTTTTCTTGTAAATGTTCCATGCTTTGCTGCGAGAGCTTAAACTGCTTGTTTGAGCCGAGCTCAGGGTATAACGGTAAGCGTTTGAAGAAAAGACAGGGAGAGACATTGACTGTTTACAAATGAGTATGCCTCATAACACAGTTATCAGTACTCTGAGCACACAATCTTCTGTTTAAACTCAACAGGCTTTTTCACCACCAAGCTTAAAAGATATGGATCACAGCCTCTGGTAGATGCAACTGTATGTATGCAGCCACTGACATTGCCTTTTGCTCCCAGAGCTGAGATAAAAAAGACTAAAAGACTGAATTTTTTTTGTGTATATATATATATATATATATATATATATATATATATATATAATAATAATGTTGAATCAAATTAGATCTAACTTTATTTCTTAAGAGCTTTTTATGCCAGAGGCAACACAGAGTGCTGTAAAAGATAAAACCAAGTCATAAAGATTAAAAATAAAGCAAACATTCACACACACAAAATGATAACATAGCATATAAATACAATTCAAAAACAGTCTCATGTTCTCTTTCACATTCATTCACACAGAAGGACAGACAGGAACTACCCTAGCCTCACTCCCTCCAAACAGAATGACTCCCAAACTATTGTCTCATTAATCAAATGTAAGTAAAAGAAATATAAATGTGATCAAATATCAAATTAAATCATCAACATTCTGATTTGATACCGATGTGAAGAAACAATATCTTTGGGAACACACATACTGATTGAACTAAGTTCAATCAGTCTCAAAAAAATTTTAAAGATTGGCAAATATTTGCTGCATTTTACTCTACATCTATTTTTGAGTCAGTTATGGTTTTTGCAGGGTTTTTTTTAACATCATATAATTAATAAGATTTTTCTGTCCATAGACATTTAACAAACATTAATTCTGGAAACATCCTTCAAAGTAACATTATCAAAGGTTTACAATTATAAAATACCAATATTAGACACTGTAGTATAATTAACTCACACACACCCATCAATGTGTGTGTGTGAGTTGAATTCTTTGTATGCAAAACATTTATTTTCATTGGCCAAAGTTTCAAAAGAGTAAAATAAGCAAAAAGTAAGTGTGACTTTGCCACCACAATATCCCATTCAGCTGCAATTTGTACTGGAAGCCCTGGATGTGGCACCATACAAATTCTGTCATGATTTGGGTTTTTCGGTGCCTTGTTTTTGGGCTTCCTGTTTTATTTTGTAGTTTTTCCTGTTTAGTTCCTCGGTTGTTGTTTAGCTTCATTGATTTCCCGTTATTGAGTTCACCTGGGTTCATTTAGTTAATTTGTTTCACCTGTCTCGTTTTGTTCTGTGTATTTATACTCCTCAGTTTTCATTCCTTGTTGCTGGATCATTTTGGTTGTAGTTAGTCCCTTGAGTGTCCTTTGTTGCGTGCCTTTGTAAAATAAAGCCACTAGCATCTACATCCCTGTTCCCCTCATCTCTGCGTTTGGGTCCACATCTCCGCTGCCACCTTAACAAATTCAAGCTTTGTCACCTTGTATTAGTCTTGTCTACATGATGTATGCATACTATGTAGCACTGCAGCAAGCAGAGCAGACCAGAGAAGAAGATCTAAGTGCAAGGAAATATCACGTCCTGCAATATTTAAAAGGGTTAAACCTCTGATGTCCTGGGTCAGTCCTACAGTATTTCTCTTAACAATGTACAGTGAGTATTCCTACCTTTGCAGGAAGCTGCTTCTTGCAAAAGATGTAACGATCATGTTACAGGAAGAGCAGCTGGTCAGCTTTTCAATAAATCATAGCGAGATTCATCTCACACAGTTGTTAAACATTAAATATTACATATATGCATTGTTTTTACTTGATTAGCTTTATTTTAGAATATGAAACTCTAAAAAACATCTTTGCAAATTTTGGAATAAGGATGAAAAAATACTCAAACATGCAGTCACCAACATATCTTCCCATGTGCGTCAAATCACATAAAAGAAAATAATAATAATAATAATAATACTTGTTTGTTCCTGAATAAACTGAGATGGAGGAGCCATTGCCATCAATATCTCACATAGTTGCTGTGAACTCACACTGAAACTATCATTTCATTACAGCATCTCTTCCAAGTAATAGTCATATTTTCTGCACCAGCGATCCACATCATATGGACAGAATCACCTCTCCACTCTGTTGCTATCTCAGCTCAGCCCATTTTTAGAAACTGCAGACATCCTCCAGGGTGTGAATGATTTCTACACTCGGGCTTGCATGGCTTTTATATTTATTTTATCTTCAGATGTTCCGTCTCTGTCCAGGCATGCATTCAGCTGCTGTTTGCTGTGCACTGCAAATGTCTAAACGCCTTCTTTAAAGTGAAACACCAGGAATAGCAGCAGATACACAATGTATTCTGTTGCAATTAAATTTCATTTAAGACATTAGAGCAGTCTTAGCTTTTAAGTAAGGTAGAGGGAATTTGAGAAAGGAATAAATGTATGTTCTTTTTTTTACATTTGGAAAAAGTCAATAAAATAATTAGAATGATAATAGAAAAAAATTTTGCTTTCCCAATGTCCGGTGTGTTTTCTGAACCAACATGCTGATATGGGAAAGCAAATATTTTAAATAAATTCCATACTCATTATATTGTAAAGTCATGGTATCTTTTAACTTTGAGGTATTCTTTGGCAACGTGTAAAATAACGTGTTTTTACCATTCATTTGAAGGAAAAGAAAACTACTAAACAAAAATAATTGCTTGTCACTTCAACTTAGAATATGAACCTTTGTAGTTTTTTATTATAGTTATCTACTTTTTATTTTGTATTGAAAAAATAATTAAATACAAACAATGAAAAATAGAAAAAAAAGAAAAGAAAAAAAAAAAAACCTTTGTTAACCCTGATTATATTTTTCCCAGAGCAATATCAAAGCCAATGTTTTATCTCCCGCCAGAATCCTTCTTTGCCCATTAAAGCAAATCAGCTGGGACATTATTTCATAAGCTTGATAAAAAGGCCTGGAGTCAGATTTGGTCAGGGAGATATGCCAGAGTCCCAGTTAAATAGCTTTAGTATTGTACTGCTATCTCCTCTGATGTTATCAAGAACAATTTCTTTTATTTTGGTTTGCCATGCTCTGGACTCCATAAGAAGCCTTTGTAAAAAATTTTTAATTTATTGTTGCACCCACAGATTAAGATTAACTATATCCATCTATGTGATGCAGCATCAGTTAAAGGTCATAATCTGTGAGAACATTAAATGTTAAAAGTAGGAAATACTGAGTCAAAAGAAGATTTAGTTTTACTATTTGATTGTAAGTACAAGTCTGTATTTAATAGTAAAAAATTGACATGGTAAAATAGGATCTGCGTTGATAATTGGATAAGTGGAAGGGAAAGAAAATGTGTGTGCAAAGTTTTCACACACCTTAATAACTTATTACATTAAAAACAGACTTATCTTGCAGAGACAAAAGTAAGACTAATCTACAAATCTTTTTTGCTGGATATTTTTTTCTCTCTGCTTTTCTGTCATTTCATTCACATTCACATTTCAGTTCATTTCACGAAGGGCAGGAATTAGGGCAGTGTATCTGTGTCAAACCATGTGACATATTAACTGTATTATGAGAGCAACTTGACGTAAAATTACCAAGACTGGCCTAGTGGTTTAGAAAGAGTAGAGATAAGTGGAATGGATAAAATGGATTCGGATCAATGGCTGTGATATTATACTAATAAATGCAAAAACATTTCCATTTGTCTAAGATAAACACAGTGTTGGTTAGTATTAATGTTGACACACACTGACTGAAAGAATGCCAGACGCAGAGCAAACACTTTGGACATATACCGTGTTGACTTGATGACGAGGTAACCAGTACATAAAATGTAGGTATTGGTTTATTTAGGTTTAAAGAAACAGGACTTCTTTCTGTGGTTTCTTTGTTGACTCATTTAGTTTTACCCATAAAATTGTTATTTAGGTCACTTGTTTGTCCTGTGTGATAAAAAGTGAGTAATAATTATTACTATACTTATTACTCACTTTTTATTATCATCTGTCCTGGGTGTTCAATGGCTTTTATCTGGTTGCAACTGGGACCAAAGTGATTTTCAACAACCCTTTTCCTCTAAGTTTCTGGAATGTAGAACATGGATGGATGGATCGATGGATATTTGCATTGCTTGACTTAAAGAAGCGCAACTGAACTTAAACAGATTTTCTCAGTGAGGCACCCCCAGCGATAGTAAATTTGACCTCCATTTTGCATCCTGGATTGCAGTTCTGGTGACAAACTAAAAACTATTCTTGAAAATGTATGCTAGCTGTCTCGCAACATAACAGGATGTCATTGTTTGGTTTTTTTTTTACATTAATTAAAATAATCAGGATTCATCCAACTGACAACGGTCGCTTGGAAGATGTTAAGCATGTATAAGAAATATCTGTCATGAACATCCTTTGGAAAGAATGATGCAAATGAATGTAAAGATAATCTCATTCTGATCTGTCCTGTGTACAGAATATTATTGTAGCACCCGTTCAGTCTCTCTTGCCTATGGGAGTAGCAGGTGCTTGGGTTCGTTTTAAATAAAAGGTGGATACCAAGAAGGTGCACCTGAAAGTGGATTATTCCAAATTTAAAAGTAAACTAAGGTTATAATAAAATGTTTCTCGCACAGATATGACCCGGAGATGGTTTAAAGCTGAACAAACTGCCTGGCCTTTATTGAACAAGAACCCAATTTTGTCAACAGGAACAGTAGGCCGAGCTGGTAAACATAAAAATTTAACCATAAAATAAAGCAAATAAACAAAATATTTGAGCTGGTTTAAAGCCTACAATCTGCACAATAAAGTGTCTTTAACTCAATGGTTTCTTATTTCTGTGTACCTGCATAAATACCATCAGTATCCACAGTCTTACACATACAAATATAAACCAACGTTAAACCACATCAAACCAATTTAACCGTCGGTCGTGGGCCCACACACACACACACACACACACACACACACACACACACACACACAAGCGCGCAGGTACTGAACTCACGGATCCGAAGTTTCAGGAAAAAACACGTTGCAGGCCTGTAAGTCTTGCAAAACATTGAGTGCGTTGAAATATTCCTTGCAAAACATTGAGTGCGTTGAAATATCCCTTGCAAAACATTGAGTGCGTTGAAATGTCCGACCGTGGAATGGCGAATCTGTGCGACGTCAGGCGGGTTGCGTTGTCCGCCATTAACTGCCTTCTCGCGCGCCTTTTTTCCTCCTTGATACTCCTTTCCCGAATGTCCTCGCGCTGCTTCGAGTCTGAATCCACGTCTTCCCACTCGTAAAACGTACGAGCTCCAGCCCTTTTTCTCCCTCTCGCACACTTTAAGCAAGAAGGCTCTTTGTATCGTGTTAAACTCCACGCGGCAAACTTTCTTCTTCCTCCACGTCTCTTTTCCCCAGTCCGCTCTCTCCTCCACCCTCACCCTTCGCTCTCCCCTCGTTAGTCCCTCCCCCTCACTTTGATTACCAATCAAAAGGCACAAAGGTGAGCGACTACATCTCCAAACCAATAGAATTACGGATGCGGAAAACAACCCGGAAGTGTCGCCAGACTAAATACAATTTAAAAATTATTATTTTAACGAAATAATATTAACCCTTCATGTCTGAATAAAATAACAACAGTGAAAGACATTTATAACAAATGCATTTGTGTCTTTTTACAAATAAAGCAATAAAAAGTAAATAAACTTTTACTTTATGATGCTATTGTGACTAAATAAACTCAAATAGGTTTTACTTTAGCCCCCTAATTACTACAGGGCTACATTATGTTCGCCAGTATCTTAACAGGAAAGAGAGCTTTCATCCTCTGCGGATGATCTGCTGGGACTGAGCTCATTAAGTCCAATTTAAAATTTGAATCTCAAGTCGAAAAGATGTTCGCCTGCAATTTATTTCACCCAAGAAATGTATCTAAAATGAAGGAAAACATGTCTGCCCTTACTCTGACCTGCCTTTGTTTTGCTTTCCACTTAACTCAGACACATTTAATCTCAACAGCTGCATTTTCTATCTCATTTTAGTCTCCCTACACAAGTTTTCATTTATTATGAAGATAAAATGGATATGTATATTTTGTAATAATGACAATAAGAATTAATAAAACTCAGTCCTTTTTGTACTTGTTTGTTTTGGATGGTTACAAGAGAACCAAGCTCTGTTTTCATCAGAAGGAACAGGACCCTTCAGAGTGTTGAAATCAGTCAGTGAATTGTCTGCCTTTTACACCAACTTACTGGGTCACATATTTATTAATCAAGGAGAGAAGGGAATGGGGAGGATGAAGAGGCGGGAGGGTAATGTCAAGTCTAGATGGACAGATCATAGTAGTTCTGAGAGACAAATATCAAAGGGAAGAGAGGGAGATGACTATAATTGGAAAAAAAGTGGTTGAAGAAAGATAAAAAGACAGAAACTTGGGGATTGAGGACTAACATAGAAAACTGCAGAAAGGAAGCATGTGTAGTCGAACAGTCAACATTTTCTACATTGATTAATAAAAATGCACGGATTTTCCCTTTAATTGTTTAGTCAAACATGCTGGTATGTTATCGAGCACAGATTAGATTTTGCTCTTGTTCTCTACGTATATTCATGCAAATCAAACCCATTCATTCACTTAGAGCATCATCAGCTTTTGAGAAGTATTGGTCTCACACGAAATTATGCAAAACAGGGTCAATGTCCGGCATGCAGTCTAATACATAATACAATATTCCACAATTATAACCCAGGAAAAAGAGAAAAAAAATCTATGTCCGTTCAAGTAAATCCCTTTAGGAAACAATACAAATAATTATCTTGCTACATACTGATGTGCAGAATAACGTTCATGGTTGTTGACATAATCCTGCTGTTATGATAATGGAAAAGTGCACAGAATTAGAGACTGGATTGTTTCATCGATTTACTAATGCAAACCTACTATATAGGCTCTTTTCTCGAGTCGGTAAAGCATATTGAAAGTTTAGCCTTTCCTTTGCATATTAAAACAACTGACCTCTTTCACTGTAATTCCTTTGACCTAGGTATGTTCATGATGCCTCGGTTTTGTGAAGTTTCCTGGTAAGCCTCCATCTTGAGAGGAATGTAGCCATAATCGTAACAAATGATCACAATGCAGTTTGGGGACTTTAAAGCACTTCCAAGATCAAAATCACAACAAGGTTGATCTCATCAAAGTGCACACAGCATTTGTGGCCAAGTCAGAGAGCATCAACCAGTTAGCATCCTGCAGAGGCAGGTAATGGCAGATGTCAAAGGGACTGAAAGGATACTCACTGTAAGACATCATTATCTTCTGTTTCTGACATCCAATCTAACCTTGAACGTTGGACGTTCATTAAGAGATTGCTTTGTTTTTTTTTTTCCTTAAATAAAATGCTTGCTGCTGTTCCTGCTAGCTTTGACCATCATCAAACCTATTTTACCAAAAGATATTTTCAATGAAGGATCATGAAAAGATTCTGAATACACACACACACACACACACACACATGTATATATATATATATATATATATATATATATATATATATATATATATATATATATATATATATATATATATATATATATATATATATATATATATATATGTGTGTGTGTGTGTGTGCGTGTTAAATGTTTTATCATTATTAAATTGACTTACAAAGCTAGTCATCCTTCTTTGTTATTCAATAACATCCACTCTATCTTGTTGCTTTTTGTCTGTTCCTCCTTTTCATCTTCCTCTCTGAGATCAATGCTCTTTTTACCTTGAAGTCAGCAGACAAGAGAGTAGCAAGAGAGTTTTTATAAGTGCCGTTTTTATAAGTGCCAATATTCATGGTCTATTGAATGAGAATTTTTTTTTATTCTTATTATTCTTTGTCTTGTACTTTTCCTAACAATGCTAGAAGAGTACCGCGTTACTTAATCATTTATTCTTTCCCACCCACTGGCCACTTTTCTGTCCATGTCTCTGATGATTTGGCCAAAATGAGAGCAAAAGAGAGTTTAACTTTGGTTCAGATTAATATTAATGGCCACGCTTCTCGTGTCTTTGCAGATTTTATCGAGTTTTCATGATAAAAATGGATGCAAAGACTGGTTATTTAATCAAGCTTGTTCCTTGTATTAATCATTTAGGTGCTCAAGGGACACAACATAATAAAGTTCCTTCGTGTATATTGAACCACACAAGGTCTGCCTTCATTTACTGCAGAGTATGTGATAAAACCTAACTCATAAATTTGAGTTTTTACATGCAGTTTTCCTTGCGATGGACTGGCGAGCTGTCCAGGGTGTACACTGCCTTTCGCCCAAAGCCAGCTGGGATAGGCTCCAGCTTCCCCGCGACCCTGAATTGGATTAAGCGGTTTGGAAAATGGATGGATGGACATGCAGTTTTCACGATACTGCTACTGTTAAAAGTACAGCAGTGAGACATAAATATGGACTCAGAGTATGTAACTATAATAAATTAAATACACAAATTTTAAAAAATTATCTTAAGGCCACAAATCTATTACAAGTGGGGCTAAAAATGAAAAATAATGAAATGAAAAATACTTTATTAATCAAAAAAATGTTACTTAAACATTTAAAAAATAAATAATTAATACATTTTTTAACATTTAACATTTCTCTAACATTTAACGTTTTAACATTTTCTTTTTAAAATGTTACTCAAGAAAAGATTATTTTGATTGTAAAACAATTAGAATAAATTTAAAAAATGCAAACTGTATCAAAAAAGAAGCTAGACATGAAATTAGGTTGTTTTTATCTTAACAAATTTTTTTCAATAAAGCATTATCATTACCCCGTTTCCATATTACAGTGGTATTGTATTGACAGGTTTTTGTACAATTGTTCCCTTTTTTTCATCTTTTTAATACAAGCAATGACAGAAAATAATAATAATTTGGCACTTTGAATGTAAGTTTGTTGCTTACTTCACATCCCAACATTGAGAATCAAAGCATCATTCAGTCCTTGCGGATTATCACTCATTTTCAGGCAACGACCCCAAGAGCAATTAGGATTTCTGCCTCGAACGTTATGTTATATGGTGACAAATAGTACCCTAATCCTGCTAAGTGGTTAATTAACAGAATCGCTTAAGTTAAAGATGGGACATAATTATGAACACATATGTAGACCTATACTAATCCCCAGTGATTCTTGTTCCTCCTGTTGTTTCAGATGGTTACACTACAGATGACATTGAATTCTACTGGCGAGGAGGGAACAATGCCGTAACAGGGGTGGACAGGATTGAACTGCCCCAGTTCTCCATCGTAGATCACAAGCTCATCTCAAAGAATGTGGTTTTCTCTACAGGTGATGTTAATTCACGTTCAGGTATCATATGGCTGCTGTTATTGTCTACACACCTCAAAGCTGAAAAGGATCTTTTGATAATTAAAAAAAAAAAAAAAGCAAATGGAAAGGAAAAAAAAAAAGAAAGTAATGAAGACATTCCAATTTTCAAATGTACTTCTGGATGATACGCTGCCCTTTGAGACCAAAAGAAAAGTTGTGACTTATTTAACAGCGATAAACAAAAAGGAACACTGTCTGATTCGATGAAATATTCATTTCTTTAGCATTTCCATATTCATGAATTCGTCATGCAAGTGAGCATTAGCAAGCAGAACAATGGTTCTTCTGAGAAGGGTATCTGAGCAAGCTACTTCACTGAATGACAGTGTGCATAAATACAAAAAAAATATATACAGACTTCTGCAACCACAGCTCATTTTGTCTGCAGGGGTCACAAATTCAACACAAGTCCTTTAATAACAATGTTTGCAAGAGAATGTGTAATGTCTGTGCACTTGTACAGCATTAAAATGCTAGTATGTTTACACAAGCACGTCCCCGTAGTATGCTCAATCGTATTACCTCATCCGGAGACAAGGTAGAAGAGGGGATTCCCTTTAAACGTGCTGTTTACCGCTATATAGCGAGACCGACCATGGGGTCGCTCAGAAATGCAAACACAGCACATGTGCCGGGGCATTTACACAATGCAAGGGCCATGTTTCCCTTCAAGGATAAGCAATGTCATTGTTGACCTTATGAATAAAAGATATTCACTCAGACTTCTCCTGTCATTGTCTACTCAAGCTGTTTCCGTATTTCACAGAGAAATAATTCAGTGATCATCCCAGAAGTCCATGTAAACATTGACTATGTAAAAAAACAATGCAGTTCTCTGTAGCTACATTGCTTGAGGTGGCTCATTATTTTATGCTTCCATGAACCAAAATGTTGTCATTTTTCCTCACCCAGCTGAATGGTGACATCACTTTCCTGTTATAGCTAACATTACATGACAATATATGCTAGCTCCACTTTGGGGTATCAAACCCTCAACTATACAAAAACAAAAAGAACAATAACAACAAAAAGAACCCCAAGTAAAGAAATGTGTGGTTTAACTTAAAGGGGTGCTATTATGGTATTCCGAGTTTTCTGAGCTTTCTACAGTGTTACAGTGTTGAATCCTCATCAGACATGTGAACGACACATTTTTTATCACCTAAACACATGTTTGAGTTTGAGTTTGAGTTCCAGCACTCTCTCCGTTTGGTTTTCATGGCGACGAAAAACGTGTCGTTTTAGAGAGTTTTTTCTACTTGGAAATCCTTGTGACGTCCCGGGGGATAAGGTTCAGTGATTGGTTACCTTCTACTGGTTAACAAGGGCATGTACAAATACATCAGGTAGCTGGAAAACGTCGGATAAAGTTATTTCCAACGATGGCTGGTGAGTTTACCAAAGAGAGACATCCTGCTGCATTCGTTGCTGTGGGTTGCTGTTTTCCACTTCGTTTTCAGGGTCTGATTCAGGTTCCAACATGTAGGGCTGTATGCTATGTGTTGACATTGTAGTTTTTTTTTTTTTATTGAGTTCATATTAGCCTAATCCTTCTGTTTATGAGATGTTACAATGACGGCAAAAGCAGGTGTGGTGCGCGCTCCCAATGTAGCGGTGGCGGGAGGCGGGGCTTAATGCGGAAGAGTCTCAATCCACTCGTTTTGCCCGCAGGCTGATCTGACAGCCTACGGAGAGGGTCGGTCTGAAGTAAATTTTGTGACAAGTAAAAGCATTTTGTGACAATAACTCGATCAATCCCAGCCCTTCTGGTCTCAGAAATAAAAATAAATTAGCCTGAAATGCACACAATAGTTCCACTTTAAGTTTCATTTTATCTAGAGCTAAACTCAAAGAGAATCCTGAGGCAGAGCATGAATCTACTGTAATACCTCACGTCAAAGCTTGTTATATGTGACTGAAACTCAAATCGACCATATTAACAGTGACATGAGGGGAAGTCAGTTAATTGTGTTTTGTGCTAGCCTATGAGTTTGTTTATTTCCTGTTTAACCGCATTAGACATGAAATCTGGGCACTAGTTTATTCATATATTTTATTTGACCAAGCCCTAAAATGATCATGAGAAACACTATTGTTAAAGACAAAAAAAAAAGGTATATATAAAGAGACCATAAAACTTGTAGAAGTATCCTTTTCTTTCCAGCTCTATGATGTTTTCAGTAAAGCTTCCAGTAATTGCTGCATAATGAAAATCAATGGGCTGTCCATAGTGTCAACCCCCAAGGTGGCAGAACACCAAATGATTCAGGATCACCAGATGTTGTGTCGCCTTTCTGTCAGTTCTGACCCTTATTAGTTTCTCAGACAATGTGACTTTAAACCACAAATAAAGACACTGCAGTTTCTATCCATGGAAGTATAAATTCATATAAAAATCTAAAACTGTAATCCAAGTTTTTTTTTTTTTAATGTGTTTTCATAGGAGATGTGTTTTCTTCTTCACAGGTTCTTATCCTCGTCTCTCCCTGAGTTTCAAGCTAAAGAGAAACATTGGATACTTCATCCTGCAGACATACATGCCTTCAATCCTCATCACCATCCTCTCCTGGGTCTCCTTCTGGATCAACTATGATGCATCTGCCGCCAGAGTGGCTCTAGGTACTAGACACACCACCGCGTATACCACTGCCAAAGGTCAGACCTTTGGCTTCTGAAAAGTTAACTGAAGCTGTGTGTTTAAGCACATGCAGAGCTGAAGAGCTAAAACTATAATGAAACATTGATCATCTCATGACGAGGGAGCGCTGTAAAGTAAATCCTGCAGCTTTAAGTTTCCTCTTCTTATCTTGATATATTCATGTTTTAATCATTGTGAACTGTATCCTTATTCCTACGCAAGTTTTCTAATATCACATCCTATGTTGTTTTTCACATCTTTTACAATCGCTGTGGGTGGTAACAGGATCAGAAAGTCTTCATGTGTTTAGTTCACAGCCATATAATGATAGATGACCTTTTGATTTGCTTCTGCTATGATTCTGAAGCCTCTGTGCTTTCTTAGAAGCCACGATTCGTCCCCTGAGTCATCCTCCATTATCCAAAACCCATGTAGCCCGTGACGCTTTTATTGAGCTTGTCTGTGTTTATCAGAAGCACGCTGTCTTCTTTTTACTCAACTCCATCCGCCTAGCTTCATCCATCCCTCTGCCCGTCCTCTGGTTTAGTCGACAAGGCAATTCCGTTGATTGACGACTGAGCTGCATTTAGTGAATCCAGGGGGAAGGCATGCGTGGGATGTAATGAAAAAAAGAGAAGGCAAAAAGAGGGGAGAAAAAAAAAGGAAAAAGGTTAGGCTCCATAATAGAGACAGGTCAACGGTGTTGGGAAATGTTTGGTCACGCCCCCTTCAACAGTGGATTGAGGAACCACTTTACTCTGACCTGGTTTTCCAGGCATTAGAACGAACCTGTTCTGGCTGAATCACATGGTAGCTGTTGAGCAGAAATCCTTTGTTGCTATTGTTAAGCTGTTGCAGTAACTGCGTGGGAAAATTGCCTGCATTCCAGATTGAGCAGTGGTTACCTGACAGCTCTGCAACAGCAGTGCTCTAGAAACATTAACTAATCGCTTGCCGGCGATCTTAGTGGAAATTGCCCTAAATAAAGATGCGTTTTTTCAACGTAGAGAGCACAGGTGCACGTGGGAGGATTTTGAGGGCCGTACGAGCTTTGAACACAATTATCTAATCATGCATAAAAAGTACTCTAAGCTTCTGAATCAGGCTTCTCATGCCATTTGTGATACTAGCCTGGAAAAAAAAAACACAGTGGACTCATTATTGGGAGGACTTTACAGCTTAAAGCTGTGATTTCGATTAAAAAAATAAAGACAAAAATATTAAGTTATTGCAGTAAATGCTATGTTAACACAGTTGAACTGTCAGTACCGGCAACCTGTTCTAAAAGCTGTTTGCAAGTTATTTCTGAAAGAGTTCTGTGCAAATTAACAAGAGGAAGGTTGATATTAAAACTTTAAACATCGGTACCGATTCAGGTCAGATGCTCTGCCTTGTTCACCAAAGCCTGGATTCAAAACATTTTTATGTTTAATTTATTTTGGCAGGCTTGATAAATTATTTCCAAATAAGCACAGAAAAGCCTTGATGTCTGCATAATTTTACAAGAATGTGGTCAGAATAATGCATTGTTTGACTTTTTTTTTTTTTCCTCATGAATTCATTATTTTTCACAGTGAAAGGAAAACAAGGTCACCACCACTGTTTAAAATGAAACTTTTTAGGATTCATTAACATGTCTTCAGAGTATTACAACCTGATCTTTCTCTACCAGGTATCACCACTGTGCTCACCATGACAACCATTAATACACACCTGAGAGAGACCCTCCCCAAAATCCCGTACGTTAAAGCCATAGACATGTACCTCATGGGCTGCTTCGTCTTCGTCTTCCTGGCCCTGCTGGAGTATGCGCTGGTGAACTACATATTTTTTGGCCGGGGTCCACAGCGTCAGAAAAAGGCAGCTGAGAAGACAGCTACAGCCAACAATGAAAAGATGAGGATGGATCCAAACAAGGTAACAAACATTTAGATCAGTGTGTCACAGCTGAGAAATCTGAAGAAGTCCTCCTTCCAAACCAGGTGGAATGTTGCTACATAGATTTAAAGTGAAAATAATTACTAACTTTTTAATCAATTTAAAAAAAGAGATGACATGGGCTGACAAAAGAGATCAAACTATCTTGTTTTCATTGACTTTATTCATTGAAAAAGAGACAATAATATCCCAAAGCTACCCTCACAGCAGATGCAAGACAATATGTCACAGTCCTCAGGAAACCTATATTCACATGCAGTTCTCGCAGTTTAAAAGAGTTAGTTTAGTCTTAATATCATCCACACTATGGAAATTATTCTGTGACATTACCTGATAAACCTTATAAGGAACATGTGTCTTTGAAGAAAAACAAAACTAAACAATCTCCTAGATGTGGATCATACAGAGAACATGACTGAACAAGAACAAGCCTGTCTGCATTCGGCTTAAAATATTGTGCAAAAATCAACCGGCTGTTAGAGAAATTATTTTTGGATAAATGTAACTTTTTTTTTTTTTTTTAATTTAAAGAAGAAATGTTATGTTGGGAAATGTCACACACTGAGAACATTAATGCATGTATTATGTAAATATGGTGACATGGCTTGGCCCTGTTTTGCTGCATGTAAAAAAAAAAAGGACAACTTGCCATTCCAGCTTACCTATCAGGACATGAGTCCATTTCTGAACCTCAACATAAAGTATATCACGCAGGAAGACAACAACACTCAATCCATCAAAGGTAGGTAGGTCTGAAAATAAATTTATTTGGTCTACCAGTAAAAAGGGTGTTGCAATGAGCCAATTTTATAGATTTGAAAGTATGCATGCTGGCATACTGGCAAGAGAGAGAAATGGGTGGACTCTGGTGATGTTTTTATGATAATAAAATCCTTTGTGATATTTCTATTATTTGGAATAAAATCCAGCTCAGAATCAAAGAGGACATCCAGATTTCTCACACTATCAGAAGGTTTAAACTATGGGGAAGCTGGAGCCTTTCCCAGCAATCATTGGACAACGGACAGGTCGCTAGTCCATCACAGGGCTGCCCTATACTTGATTTAATAGATTCCCGGGGACCATGTATCCAGATAGGAGTAAAGCCATTTAAGAGATGTCCTGGGTAATAAAATCTGATGACCTACTGTATCAAATATTGCACTAAGATCAACTATCACCATGACAGAGAGTCCATATTACATTTGAGATTATAAGATATCTTTAAAAAGACCATCTCAGTAAAGCGGTTCGTCCCAAAACCAGACTGATAGTTTTCTAAAATATTGTGTTTTTTCATAACTGAATAAAAGCAACTTTTTCAATACCCTAACTTAAAAACAGTAAATTAATGTAACTATTCTTGATACATTCCATATGTCTTTTTTTTTAACACAGAAAACAGACATCACCGCTTTAAATTGAGTGGTGCACTTATGTTTGCTACCTTTACACCACTAAATGATGCCAAACAAATCAACTGAAAATACAACAAAAACAAAAGAGTATCTGAACTGTAACTCTGTAGTAATAATCATTCATTTTACTGCTTATCTTGTTTTTTTTTTCTTCAGTTAAAATCAAGCAAATGCTTTGCAGAGATGTAAAAAGGCTACCTTAACATGGCTGGAAATGGACAGCTAATGTCTTTCTAATACAAACTACAAAGGAGAATTTATCAGGAAAACAGTTGCATTAAAATTATGTGCCATCATGTGAAAAAAAATAAATCATTTGTAACATGCTAAAATCTTTTTCATAGTATGTTATTCAGGAGTGAAACAAAGATTGTGCATGGTGAACTGTGTAACCCATTAAAAGTGTCTGCATTTTCTGATATGCATTCAGCACCTGCACCCACTTCCTTCTATTGAACAGGATCAGTCTTATTGTTTGCTTCTGTTCGTAGTGGCTGGTGGGGAATGTGGTTGGAAGAGACGACACTCTGTATGCAAGAATGAAACAAAGAGAGCTGGACGGCCATGACACAATGTGGGAGCCGATTTTTATGGACGATGCTGCCATTGGACTTGGTGATCAGAAGAATAAGGTACTGCAAAAGTCCACTGTTGTACATGTGGGTCAACTCACTGACTTTGAAAATAACATATTGACAGCTTCTATTTAAAATGAGCTCAGTTTTGGGTACATAGAACCAAGGCAATGCTGTAAAAGGTTTTCACCATCCATAGCTTACTCTGTAAGGTGGACACGTAACAGTAATTTCATTCATTGCTTATCCATACATACTGACGAATACTTTCTAATTGCCTCATATGTTTTTAAAATCTATTTCATTCATTCATGGTATTGAAATAGACATACAAGACAAATACAATGTAATTTAATCATATTACTATACTAGACACATTTACCTGTTTTCCTTGGACAGATGGACTCCCATGAAAACATCCTCTTGGGCACTCTGGATATTAAGAATGACATGGGCGTTACGGAGCTCGCTCTGGGTCTCAATGACCCCCGAAACACCATGTTAACGTACGACAGTTCAACTCTACAGTATCGCAAAGCAGGTCTGGCAAGGCACAATTTTGGCCGAAACACACTGGAGCGCCACATGACTCAAAAGAAGAGCCGACTACGGAGGCGGGCTTCACAGTTAAAAATTGCCATCCCAGACTTGACTGACGTAAACTCTATTGACAAATGGTCAAGGATGATCTTCCCAACGGTTTTCTCCTTCTTCAACGTTGTTTACTGGCTTTATTATGTTAATTAGAAAAGGACATCAGTGAAGGCAAGTCCAAACTGCAAAATATGTTGCTTATTCCTTCGTATGTTTTTTTTTTTTGTTTCATGTTTGTGATCGTATGATGATAAACTCGATTACTGTATCCGAGACTGGATCCATCATAGCTTGGAATACAACAGCTGGCTGACACATGAAAACCTTATGAGATTACTTTCATATAAGGTGCCTGTTCCAGAGTAATTGTTTAAATTTACTGCTTTTATAAATGGTGTATATCTTTTTTTTCATGTTTGTTTGAAATTGTATGTATATTTAGTTAGAGTTATGGTATACATAGTTAGTTGCCAAAACTTTATATCAGATATTAATTGATTAATTGATATTATCATTAAAAGATATTAATTTCAGACTCATTCAAAGTGCTGGAGAAAATTTAAGGTCAACATAGTATTCTTACAAACATTTTGTCAGAAAAAACATAGAGATAAAATTTCGTTCCAAAATTCAGCCTTTAAACCTTCATTCAACAGAAATAACACTGGGCACACCAGGTAAATAATTCCAAAAGCCTTTATAAAAATGATAAATTAATCAACTATTTTAATTAAGTGATATTTATTAAGAATGGCCATTCCATGTTAACTCAAGTTATAGTCTAGAGGGATTTCATTTAGCTTGCTGAATGAGGTTTTACATCAAGAGGGGTACAAAGAATAACCAGTTTGGATTTAAATTGTTTCGTTGTACCCATTGTGTCTTAAAAAATTTTTAAAAAGATAGAGAAATTAAGGAAAATGTGAGATAAAAATGACAATTATCTTTCCTCAGCAAAACCTTGTTTTTACATTAAAGCATGAATGGCTACTGTGTATGGATGTTCCCACGCAAGACTGAATCTGAATAACCAAGACTAATCATTAAACTTTATATGTAAATATAAACTGTATAGCATTTATTATAGAAATATGACTAAAGATTACATTTTAACCCTTTATGCTCACCTTCTTCAGGAAATATACACATAGTTAATAAAAAATGTTCACAACTGCTCAAAAAAAAGGCACTTTAAATCAATAAATCTGATTAAGTCTTTTGTTGTGGAAGAAAAGCAAAAGTTGAGCTTAAAGGACCCCTGTGGTAAAAAGAAAGGCAAGAAAGCGGAAAAGTATAAAAGCACAAAACTTATTGTAAATTTTTTTTATTTGTACCAGTTATTGATATGAATTTATTTATATATTTATTGAGCTTCAAGATTTTTTTTTCATGTACGTCGTCTGCCTCACAGGGCATTTTAGTTTTTCTAATTGTTGCAGATTTCAGATTTGTTAGTCATAAATTTCCGCATTGAGTAGTAGTTTAAATCCAAAACAAACCTACTACACGTCGTAACCAATGACCTTGTGCGTTTGACTTTAGGAAAAGGTAGATTTTCTAAGTGGATTTGCACACATGTTCTTAAAAGCCATAATGGCTGAACCGTACTTCTTCTGGTACCTGGTGCTTACAGGGCTTGTCTTAAAGAGGTATTTCCTTAATAATAATAATAATAATAATAATAATAATAATAATAATAATAATAATAATAATAATAATAATAATAATACACTTTTGTCTTCATTTCTTTAGTTTAAACATTTAAAAATAAACCCACCTTGTGGGGTCATGCGCCCATTTCCAGAGATCTGACAGACTGACCAGTAGGAATGACCAGTAGTGTCATAAGAACCAAATCAAACCATAAAGTGTGAAACGTAAACTGTCAAGTTGGAGGAGCTAATATAAAAGTCTAAAAATGAATGCAAAATGAATATACAGTCTAATAAAAGACTGCTGCTTTGGGAGAGAACATAGAAAATGTTGATAAAAGTTACACTTAGGTGGGAATGCAAACTGAACCTTCACCTCATCTGTTTCACAAACCTTTATTAAGTTTACCTTACGCAACAAAGTTCTTACCAAGGTGCTATGAAATCTGTAGAAATGAGTGAGTATTATTAAATAAAATAGCAACAGACAAACTGCTTGCTCTACTAAGCAGCAACTCTTTTGTCATTTGTCAGTTTCTTTTATTCTCATTCACCTGTTTCCTTAATCGTTCAGAGGCAACAGTTACCATCAGATATTGATCATAAACCTATTAAAATATAAAAACATGTTCCAAAAACCTTTGAAGGATTTTTTTATAGTTTCATTCATTTCCACTAATCCTGCCAGATAATCAACACTAATGTTTAAACAATGTGCACAATGTGAACTAAGAATGAAGTTTAGAGCAGGAAGAACTTTCGATTTTAACCTCAGTGGTATTTATGTTGTTTTTCAATATGTGTTTAATCTGCTGTGTTTTTGTTCTTGAAAATTGGACATTTAATCAAAAGTATTGTATCATTTTTATAGTCATGGTGAATATGTCTGCAAATTGGATCTTTTTTTTTTTTTCCGTTTCATAGAGTATCGTGAGGTGTTCTGAAAACAATGGATTAATGGCATTGTGTTTTGTTTTGTTTTTTTTTAATGGTTGCTAAGGCCACACACAAGGCAGAGGAGAACAAATGGATACAAAAATACAACGTTCTGTGCTTCATATGAATTCGCTGATGTATAAAAAAAATTCAAGCAAACACTCAGGACAAGTTTAGGCAAAGTTTTAACAAATGAGACGCGTGTAGCAGGCTGGATAGTGGACATGGAGAGGGATGCTGAGAGGCTCCAGTGGGTAGAGAGAGGAACAGAAAATATCAGACTGAAAACAGAAAGGAAGGAAATTCAAATATGTATATATTAGATAACATATAAGCAGTCCTATATTGGAACACAATTTTCCTGTAAATAAACACAGAAAGAACTAAATGTATTACAGTATTGTTTATACTGCAATGCTATGAAAATACAAATGGTGATTTTAAACTCTGTAAATACACTATAATGTCACTTGATCACTTTTGGATCGATTGTTGCTCTACTCATCAATGTATGTCTTTATTTTTGCCAAAATGTTAACGTGTTTATGAATGTATTGGATTCTTTTGCAGCGTATATCAGCTGTAACGTGTCAGCAAAAAGAACAAGTTGTTGCACCTGTAGCTAAATACAGCCTAATGTATGCCATGTTTTCACACACATACACACACACACATTCACTCAAAGGCTAAAGTGATAAGGAGACAAAAAAAATGCATTTTTATCAGGTCAAACACTCAAAAGTCTCAGGTCTGCATGATTCACGAAAATGGAACCAGATAACTGTATTTAAAAAGAGGAACCATGAGGTGCTATCGCATGGCTCTGGTTCTGGCACCAGGGCTGTTGTGATGTCTCAGAATCATGTTGATTTCTGTTAAAATGGCATGTGTTCACACCAGTTTAACCAGAACTAAAGTGGGCAGACAATAACATGATATTCAGTAGAATCCAACCCTTAACTGCATGACATCACAGTTCACAAGTGAAAACTACAGCCTCCCAATGAGAGACAATTTTTCATGCTTTAAAGCAACTTCTCTTCAGAATGAGCCAGCTGGTTCAAAATTAGGCTCTGGAATTTCTTTTAGATGTTTTCTCTTCTTATCTGCTTTCTGTGTTTAACACAAAGCCCGAAAGTACTACATATAGTACACAATTATAATACTTACAGCACAGTATAGTTTGACACAGAGTACAGTCAGATGAGCATGCACCAGGAATATTTCAAAAGTCTTCGAGATTTTCAAATACACCCCAGACACACACACACACACACACACACACACACACACACATATATATATATATATATATATATATATATATATATATATATATATATATATATATATATATATATATATATATATGTATATACATAAACATATATATATATATATATATATATATATATATATATATATATATATATATATATATATATATATATATTCGGACTGAGTGTGTTGTGAATGAATGTTAGCAAGACACTGACATATTTCCAGAGCATATCGCCATCTGACAAGTTCTGCTTCATAAGTTCTACACTTTGGATATGTGTTTTTACCCCACAACGCTTTTGTCGCAAATATTTTTATACTTCTATATCCCGTGTAATGATATCTTTGAAAAAAAAAACGAAAAAAAAAAAAACACTGTTGTTTGGAAAATTGTTGCTAATCCAATTTTCATATTTATACATTAGAGAATTATTACATAATCTGAGAGGGATACAAAGTATTTATTGAAATGTATGCTGATGAACTCCTTTCTTAATATGTTGTATCAAATTTAAAAGAGTTGTTGACGGTTTGAAAATGATGGGGTTTTTTTTTTTCTTGGTTGCTGAAAAGCTGAGGGTTTTAGAAATGTAAGTTTTCAGTCGACAGCAGAGTTTCCTCTGGAGAGTCAGGATAGACTGGCATCTTAAAAGCCTACATGACACATTTTGGTGGCAGTGTATGTTTGCACACACTCACAGAAGAAGCCTTAGCCTCCTGCTGCCCTGGACCCCACTCTAAGCAGCTCCAATCCCTCTTACCCTCTCGACACCCATCACCTAGAGAAATCCTACGCGCCGCTCACAAGAACATTCCCAGCAACCCAGAGCTTTTCCCTTCTCAGAGATAAGCCCTGTAAAATTAAGTCTCTGTCTTTACTATGAAAAACAAACAGGAATTACTACATTGTCAATAAAAATTGTATACAGTTCTGAATCTTTGTGTTTATTTCCATGCTTGACAGAAAAATTACATACTTTTTTTCCTGTCTACGTTAGCTAATGCTAAGGTTTGTAGGGGTGAGTAAAAAAAAAAAAAAGAGGTATTTTGCAAAAATTATAACTAAAAATGCCCCCACAGTGCAGACCTCTGCCAAGCAGCTCATTCCCACATATACTGTGATTTCCACCCTATTTTATAGTCATACATTTATTCTATATCACTATTAGATTCCTGAATATATGGATAATGAATCCACAGGGTCTTGGCTAAACTGTGGTGTTCGTAGCTTGATTAAATCTTAATTTGTTCTCTTGCAGAAATTAAAATGCCAATAGCCTAATTATTTTACCTGTTCTGGATCGCAGCATCCAGAATTTTGCCAATAACCAGATCTAACTTAGATATCTTTCTCAATCTGTTTGGATTTTCTCCTGAATTTTTGGGCTATGCACCATAATCATCAATTGTGTATTGAGTTTTATGCATATATACTAAAAATGGGCTAACCAGGCATTGATAAAAAATCTTTCAATAAATTCCTGGATCTAGATGGTCATCCAGATCTTTCCCAAATTTTAATGGAAACTAAGTCAGGCGAAGACCCATTCTTAGAAACAAAGAAATGCTGAAAATCTGTCCACTAGTTTTTGCATTAGGTTGCTAACAGACAGTTTTCAATAAACTCGAGTTGTATCATGGCATAATATATGTGGGGAAATTCGGTTAAATGTGCTTTAGTTTTATTGATCAGGTGTAAATTATCAACTCAGAGATATGAAGGTTTTTTTTCTTTTTTGGCCATTATGACTTTGTCCAGTTCAGAGGAGCAATTCTTAAAAGAGCATTTCAGTTCTTTGTAGTCTATAACTTTCTAATGGGAAGAGTTTGTGTGGTGTAGGAACATTGTCACACCACATGAAAAGTTTTGAGGGTGTTTCTGAAGGTAAAATGGTTTCAGGTAATACCTGTGAGGTGCCACGGCTGGTAAGTGTTAGTGCAAAGGTGAGCTCATGTTCCCTATCGTCACGTGTCTTAATATTTCTACATTTGGAGTTTTTTCTTATGAAGGTTTAGTATTGAAAAGCTAAAAATAACATTTAATAATCACCTCCAGTCTCATTCATTACCAGCAAAAGAAGAGTAGTGATGTTAAAGTGTATGCATACAGTTATTTACAACATATTTTTTTGTTTGTTTGTTTTTTTTTTCTCTGATAAAATGAAGCATCTTAAGGTGAGTTTAGCAAGCATGATCCATTCGCTTTCATAACTCTCAGCAAATCTCACAGATTAAATGGGTGTGGTTACACAGTGTTTTTTAATTCCGAATTAATAATTCGGAAATTTAAAAAATTTGGAATTAACTTATTCCCTTATGCTGGGCGGACACTGTGCGATTTCGAGGGGATTTCACCACGATTTTGCTGTCGCAGACCACGCTGCGTCATCGTGGAAACATTGCAGCGTTGGGATGTCCAGTAGGGAGGTCGTGAGCCGTACAGTGTGAGAACACTCACGAGGAAGGATTAATTGCTGCTACGTTCTAACGATGATGTTGCAACCTCCCGATCAAACTTCTGGCATGTCAGAAATCATCGCCGTAGCTCGTACAGTGTGAGTGGTGTTACGTCACGATTCTACGTTCGCGCTGCGCAGAAGACACCGGTGGAGCTTTAAACAATGGCGCTCAACCCCAACTTCTGACGTGTGCGGTGGACACGGCTGCTAGAAGAGAGATTAGCAGAGCTATGGAGAGAACACGAGGTTTTCTTTTTTTATTTTGTTTCAGCGCACAAGACAGCACACACAACTGCAACAACTTGCTGCCTGCTCGCCATCTTGTTGTCAGGCACGCTGTGGTTGTCATAGGAACTAGGAACCTTTGTTTTTCGTTGTTCACACTCGAGCACGTCGTGCCGTCACACACTAGTCGTGGTTGTCAATAATGGTGGCTGACAGCAGTCGTACAGTATGAGTACACATGTCGTAGGGTCAAATAGAGTACGAGGAACAAACCCGGTCGTGCAGTGGGAGCCTTTCCCCGACAGTCAGAGTTCTAAAATCGCACAGTGTCCGCCTGGCATTACAAGTTTACATAAACATAATAATTCCGAATGAGCGTTTACATGTAACACGTCCTCACTTAATTCCTCTTTAGAGCGGCGGGTTGGGAAGGGTTCTGATTGGACAGAGGGTGTACATGACGTATGATGTATACCGGAAATAAACAAAGTTGGCTCCCTGCTTCTCGTCTTTTCAGGTTTAACTTGTAAAAACTATATAAGAAGTACCAGTTTCGCCGCTATTTTTATGATCATTTTGAAGTACCAGCTCAACACAAGCATACTACTTCACTTTTTGCAGCAACTGAGAAGAAGAGGAAAGACAGACCATCAAACACGGGAGGCAAAACAACGCACATCACGGGACAGGACAAGATAACGAGCATGTGCAGAAAGAATTAACTTAGAGCGAAATTAAGGTTTAAATAACAGAGGAATTAAATAGTTCGGAATTAAAACGCAAATCAACCAGCCACTTACATCAGAAAAAAGTTTAATTCTAAATAAAAATTAGCATTAGGAAATAAGTGTTTACATGGTCCTTTTTCATCAGTTTAAAGTGGAATTCACTTTTATTTGGAATTAAACAGGAATTAAACTCCCATGTAAACACACGGATTGAGTAATCAATCACTAAATCTTTGTTGCGGTGGAAAGAAATGCATTCTGACATGGTATTGTCATGTGTGACGTGTGGGGAATCAAGCAGGCATTGTAATGCAAACTAGGAACCATTCATCTATTTGTATGTTGATTCATTTTCATCCAGAACCACAATTTAATTAAAAGCCAAAGATCTTTATTTTGTGCTTTTATATCTACACTGCAACTGCAGTAGTTCCCTTTATTTTTGTTTATTCTTTCAATGATCAAAAACTAAATGTAATATTCTGTTAGAACTTTCCCAATGCCACCCTTATGTGTAGGTGCTTTTTGAATATATTGAACCATGTCCAAAAAATCTCAGAGAAACCCCGTTGTTTTTTTTTTTCTTTTGTTTTTTTCATATGAATGTATGTAGACCATAGGGCACATAAATAAAAAGAATCTGTATCCCCTGTCAATGAAAATCTCTTCAGATTTGCATAGCCTTTCTATGCAAGCATTGTGTGATGCACAGAGTGTGTGTAGAAATAAAGCTGGGATGGCTTTGGATTGTAAGGCATGAGTCATAACACACAACTGTAGGCAGCTCTGGCAGTGCAACAAAGACATTAGCATCTGATGCAAAATGTTCCTTTTTATCTTTCACCCACAACATCCTTTTTGGTCATCACCCACAATCCTTAGTTTTACATTACACTGACAAATAGGAGCAACGTTTGAGTCAGAATATCAGTTATATTGTAAAGGGTGAGTCACTGTTTATGGGCACTTGTAATAGACAAATGTAGTAAATAGTATATAGAACTAATGGAGACGCTACAATATTTTGACTCTGTGAGTGTGTGTACTTTTCACTTTTGATGATAGCCTAAACCAATATCTTAAAGTACAAATTGTGTTATAGTAAACTGGTAAATTCTGCATTTATTATTTTTAATATTGGATTAATCATTCTGGTATTGTTTGAGCTGTGCTCAGTAAGGTATGGTACACAGCACAGTCAAGTTTCCAATTTAAAAACCTTGCAGTCGAATGTGGTTTGTTTTTCACCGTCCAATGTTTTCCTTCCAACCTTTCCCGTCGACTGCATCTGCAGCTGGACTTAACACTTTGACTCTGTAATTAGAAAGGCTACACGGGGTTTTTGAAGGATGAAAGGAAGAAGTCGTCACAAACTCTAACTAACAGCAAAAACATTTTTACAAGAACTTGCCAGACTTGGTACAATCTTAGCGTGACATTGACTTCTGCTATTGTTGTCTGAAATTAGAGCTAAACCAGTTTGTTCTCTAGACTTATCTGACAGGAAATGGAGTTAGATATAAAATGTTGCTGTGCTATTTATGATTGATACATTTTGATTGTTGTATCCAGACAAACCTTAAGTCATGGTAACATGCCATATGTTGCACCTAGTTTTGTGTCTAAAATGACTGTATCTTCAGTATTATCATATTATTGTGTCTAAAATACAGTATTAAGTATACAGTTTGTAGTGTTAGAGCAACTGAAAATGATTACAATATTTGTAACAAAGCATTTAAGTCATAATCAACATTATTTAACCCATGGCAACAGCCTGATAGGAGCAACAGCCGATGGTGTTGCTAGGCGCTAAGCCCCCTGATGCTTTAAAACCTAGTGGTGGCCCTGGATAGTAAATAAAATGTAAGACAGCAGAGTTGAAAAGATACATGTAGGTGCACAGTTATAAGTGTTTATGGAGACAAAGAATTTTGTTTCCAAGATCAAACAAAAACAGTTAAATGTGAACAAAGTAGCAGAGGACTTCTGGAGCCTTGTCTTTGAACATGATGCACAGTGTAATTATTCTGGCTATGAGTCAATGAGTGGACCAATAACTCGTCTGTATACCAGAGTTTCCTCAAGTCAAATTTGAGGCCAGACAGCAAAATCTTTGTTGTAGCTGTGTGATGCAAGAGCATGATAATCCCAAGGACAACATCAATTCTACAACAAAATGACTGAAGAAGAAAAGAAAGAAGCGTTGCTAGGATCCTGTCCAGACTTAATCAGAGTGAAATGCAGTGGTGGAGCTGTGGAAAAACAAAAACCTGCACACCTCAAAGAAAGGAAGCAACATACCGACGCAAGTCAGATTTCATAAAGAAACTCTCATACAGGGAGCAGGAATGCATAAGGCTATGGAAGAATGATTTAAGCACATTCCAGACTCCACTCTTTCTATCTCTGACACACACAAACACCTACATACTCCCACACAATGCATATGTCAGAAAAAGAAACACAATTTTTTTGTTGCAAAAGCTGACGCTACAAAGAATAGAATGAAGTACAGGATCACACACTGCTTCTTCCTTTAGCTTAGATTCTGTTCAAAGAGCGAGTAATACTGTGTGTTGTTTCCACTTTTATCTCCTGCAAACCAAAAGTTTGCTACTACCATCATACTCTACATTTAATATAGCTCTGTTGATGTTTTTCCCAGTATAGGAGATCCAAAAGTAAGCTCTGATGCAGTGGACGAGTTCATAACAGCTACCAGTCTCAAAATTCAACATCTCAGATTAGAGTCTACAAAAATGCCTCACAAAGTTAAAGGGTCATATTGACCACAGTGTTTTTAAAAAAAAAAAGAGTACTTGAATCAGACTATCAAGGTTGAGATCATGAAAAAAAACACTACTGTCAGAAGCTAAAAAGAAGAAGAGAATTGCAAGGGCCAAAAGACTGAAAGATTGCACATTAGACCAGTAGATTTTTTTTTTCTTTTTTGGGTCCAGTCACTGCCTCTTTATAAAATACAGGGCATGGGAAACAATTGAATCTGAACAACTGGTTATCACTGCCAAGCATGAATGAGGAGGTGATTGTGTAGGTGCTTTTCCGTTTCATTCAACTTACTTGACCAGACTAAATGGTACTTCAGTAAAAAATAAATTCATTTAAACAAAAGCTTTGTTTCTCTTGACTTTGTCTTGCCGAATCTCTCCCTCCAAAGCTACAGAGCACAGCTGAACTGTTTCTGTCAGCTAGCCAGAAAGCGGCTGTCAGATTAAAGCTTTACACCTGCCTTTCTGTTTAGGTAATTTATTTTCTCATCTCAAGAACTTCAAGAAACATCTTTCATTTCTCTGTCTCTATCCCCCCCCCCCCCCCCCCCCCCCCCCCCGTATGTGTGTGTCCCTGCCTAATTAGGAGGAATATATGTTAATGGGACGCTGCTAGCAGACTAATTAAGATTCTGATTAGAGTGAAGATATTGCAAGCCCAAAGTCCCAAAGTGTGAACTTATTGAATGTGTGTGTGTGTTTATCTTTGTGACTTGCCATTGGCTTACTTCTCAAGGAATCATCCAAGCTCTAACATAACTGGAACACATTATGCAGTGGAGTGCACCTATTTATTTTCTGGTTTGCAAGTGTAACTGATCTTAGTTGTGATTGTTATTTATTTAATCATAATATGAACAAAAATTATTCATCCAACAGTTTGTCTTGTTAAGACAGTGGTCAGAGCTGCTATTTGAACCTTGGTGCTTCAAACTCGAATGCTTTCTGCTTTGTTAAAAAGAATTTGAACACATGTAAAATGAATTCACATGTATGAATTCACAGACTTTACAAACTGTACAAAAAAAATACATTGCATACCGTTTTTCTTCCTAGCTTTAGAACCATAATAGTTTTGTGTGAAAAAGTTTCATTTCCATACAAACTAAATACAGGCATCCAAACGCATACAATCGTATGTAGTACAGCCTGCAAACACTAGATTGAGTTGAGGTGGTAGTGGCTCAGACTATTTGATGACTAAATTCTGGCAGTTTAAATCTCACGGCCTCCATGTTATTTTTACATGTTATTTATTGTTATTTAATTTTGCTAAACATTCAGTTATCATGTATTACACATTTGTAAACACTTCAAATCAATTTCACTTCATACATTTTCCTCTCATTTATTCATAATGAAAAGCATATTACATGGACAAAGGCCAAAAAAGGTTGTTGTTTTTTTTGACAAATTAACATTGACACATATTTCATCACTTTTTGGTTTCGAAAAAGATTGTTATTCTGATTAAAAACTTATCTGATATTTGGGTTTAATCTACAGTTATCTTAGTTACTTAAACAATATTTTTAATGCTTTACTGCCCTGCAACCTGCAAGAGTTGAGCGCAGTTATCTTAGTTTTACTGTCAATAAAGTTTTGTTTTGTTTTTTTGTTTTTTTTTTATACAGTATGACAAGAGTTTTTCAAGTTGGAATCCATTTTTAATGCATATTATTTTTGTTTTGGAGTGATTAACAATGGTTCTGCCCTCATCACAGTCATTATCACTTATACACCACGTAGGCTTTTGCAGGTTTTTCTATTCTGCTTCACTGCCTGTGAAATCTCTCCACCGCATCCTCCATTTGTCAGGTTTGCTATTGTGCAATGTTATTACTTTCTCAGTGTACTTAGTGCATGTCAGGATGTTGTTAAACATGCTCACATCAAGCTCGGTCAAGAAATACTTAACTTTAAATGAGGAAAATACCTCAACTAGATTGTGAAAACTTACAGTCTTGATTGACTAAAGCTATTTATTATAATTCAATTTTCTTTCTTTTTTTTTTTTAATGGAAAAAGTTTCAATTGTTTTTTTGTTTTTTGTTTTTTCCTATGGTTAAAAACACACAAAAAAAGCAAAGAGTTACATCAGGAAAGTAACTATTTATTTATTGCTGTCAAGGGGTGGATGCTGCAGAGTGGACCCAAATGCAGAGTACAGAGGCAGGGATGCTGAATCTAGAGGATTTATTGCAAACCAAAGAAGTCAGGGGACTAACACAAACACAATGAACCCACAAAACACAACAGAACTGAGGGCTAGAAATACTGACAGAACTTAACCAGACACAGGTGTAAAGAATTAAATAACAAGACCAGGTAAAAACTAACAAGAACAAAGACTACACAGGAAACAGGGAAAACTCCAAAATAAGACAGGAACCTGAAACAAGGAAACCTCACATCATAACAATTGCTTTGACAAGTCAACAGGACTCAATAAATTAACGCACACTTATGTGTAGATTTGCAGAATAAATCTTAACTTGATCCAAAAATATAGTCATCATGCACATTCCACAATAACTTAATGGGAAAATGATGATCTGAGAGAGGTTAAAAGGGTTTTATGGGGGTAGAGTAGTTTCTCACTGCAGTCGTGACATCACAAAGTGATTCATCTTGTGAGGCTTCAAGCTAAACACTTGCAGCTAAATGACTGATTCAAATCAATTAGCACCAAATGAACAATTACGGCAAATACATGACAGCATTGTTCACTGACCTCATGAACATTTTAGTCCACATAACACCCCCTTCATCATCAGTCTCTCAGGCTT
Organism: Telmatherina bonti; assembly: GCF_933228915.1. Taxonomy (NCBI): domain Eukaryota; kingdom Metazoa; phylum Chordata; class Actinopteri; order Atheriniformes; family Telmatherinidae; genus Telmatherina; species Telmatherina bonti. Next base: position 16,068,716 of record NC_136628.1, on the reverse strand, counting down.
CTTGTCACAGGGAGTTCTGGATTTCCTGTCTTGGCCACATATTGCTCCATCTGTATTATAAAGATTCAGTAAGGATTCAGCACTGATACCTTTAAAGACGTAGAAGATTTTAAAGAGATTTTTTTTTTTCTTTAGTGTAAGAAGCTCAAAATATTGCAACCATTAAGTACCTCTCAAAATAACTTACTCTCACACAGTACCAGTGAAGGGAGATGGAAGCAGCTACAAAGATGTGATAATCAGTTAAGTTAAGTTCAGTTGCCATACTTAAAACTTGAATTATAATGAGCTTCCACAACGGTGTTGTGAAAAGGTGAAAAGTACAATGAGGGACAAGATCCGTAGGAAGCATAATGACATCAGCAGATGTGATCACTTGTGTTGGTGGAAGTCAATGAGTGATGCAGTCACTGAAATCGTCTGAATCAGTCCAGTAAGGGACAGACGGGTATTAAAAAAGTCTGCCCAGGCCTTTTGGGCTCAAACTGCTCCATCTACAATCATGCACACTACAATATAAATATGGTCCTGAAAATCTGAACAATCATCCGCTCAAATCCTTCAAACCACTAAAACCATGCTGTGAGTTCCCATGAATCAGTGAGAGTTGATACATTAAAAACCCCCAAAAAGGGGAATTTGTTCATAAACATTTAAATTTAAGAATAATGATTAATACCGGAGCAACATTTATCCTACTTTATAGGAGAAAGAGAGCAGAGCAGACATGACAAATTGACAGATCAGATAAAAACAGCTTCTGGACAAAGTGCAGAAGCTGTGTCTCTGTGCTGCTGCCCGATTTTTTCTTCTACAGATCTTATCTCAGCCAGGTTCAACCAAAGACTGGATGTACTTTTTCTTTTTCTTTTTTCTATAACATACCATTCGGTCAGTTCCAGATTTATTGCATTCTTTGGTAAAGATGCAAACTGCATCAGTATTAACATAATGAACTAAAGCAAGGGCTTAAATATTTTAAAAAAAATTATTAAATTAAATTAATTAAATTAAATTACAATAACAAACAGGCCAATAAGTAATATCAAAAAGCTTCTGACTCACTGCTAATGTTGATAAATGATGGTTAATCATAATGTTCTCACTTTTAATAAGATCATTTAGTTCAGAAAGACATGAAATGATGGAATTAAATATCTGCTGTTTTAAGCATTAAACACAACCAGTTAACCAGCTGTTCTCCTGCTGGAAACTTTGACTGCATCAACTTGTGTCATAAATGTAAGGACACAAACTAATGCAGTCATGAAACAACTGTTGTATTGATGCGTTACCATAGTAACACCTAGCATGTTCACCACTAACTGGCTCATTTGGATTCAACTTACTGGGTTTAATGGGACTCTTTATTCAGAACAGAATCTCAGTGATGTGAAAGGATTGCATCTACCATCCTGATCATCCACAGCTGCAGATGAAGGTCCCGCTGTGGTGCTGCGCTTAAACTGTCAATCCTTTTTAGAGATTAGGCAGTGGTTCTTTTTTTTTTTTTTTTTGGCCAAATGTAGAGTTTCTATGAACCTCATCTCCACTTTTGCTCCTCATTCCTGACAGAAGCAAAATGTATTTGGAGTATATGACTGGTTCAACCTGGTGTCAGTCAAGAGAAGAACCAATGTGCCATAAATCAACATGTTTACTGGGTTGGTGTTTAGGAAATAACAGTAAGTCATTTTAGCATTTTAGGTTTAGCTCTATCTGCCTTTCTTTGATGTAGCTTAAATATATAATCATTATTCTATTTTGCTTCTTATACATTTAAACTTCACCTGATAAATGAGGCCCACCCAAAGCAACTGATTGCCTATCCTCTTGGCATGTCTTGGCAAAGGCATGGTGCATGCATGTCATGAAGACTTTTTGTTGTCATAAAATGATCTTATTTGACCCAAAAGGAGCATATACATGATAAACAGAAGAGGTCCAAGGACTGACCCCTGATGTCTCCACTAGTCATGGCCACTCACTTCAATTCATAGCTGCAGATTGTAACAAAATAACTCTGGCCTTCTAAATAAGACTTGAACTAATAAAGGAACAGCCAAAAGCAGTTTTCCAGCCTGTGCAACATGATTGTGATCTGCTGTATCAAACAGCACTGAAATCCAGCAGAACCAGTATTTGACCAGAATCAGTATTCAACCTAATGCCATTTAAGACTTTGACCAGAGCTGTTTCAGTGCCGTAATGAGGTCGAAAGCCTGAATGGAATTTATCAATATTTCCACTTTCATTTAAAAAGACATTAAGGTGGTTAAACACAACTTTCTCAATTATATTGGCTATAAAAGAGAGGTCAGGGACAGGTCTGTTGTTGTTCATTACAGAGGCATCTAAAGTCCTTTTCTTTAGTAGTGGCTTAATGGCAACTTTCTTCAATGACTTGGGAAAAATACCTGATGACACTGAACTATGCACAATAAGATAGTTTATTCTTTTTAGTTTTTCTTATTTTTTTAGAGTCCAGTCAGGAGTAACTCATTTATATAAAGGAAATAATCACTTTCCAATGCACTTTACATTAATTGTTTCCGAGCAATATTTCTGAACCATAGCTGCATTCATGTGAATGGAACATAATGGATATTAGGACACCCATAATGATACTACATGTCCCATTAAGCTAGCATGGACAATTTGCACAGACAAAAAGGGCTCAAAACTGTAACGTGGTTATCATCATTCATTTAAAAAAAAAACAAAAAAAACTGTTCGACTCATTCAAGAACAACACATCACTACCAGGTTGTGCTCCCCAGCAGGGGGGGGGGGGGGCTATTTTTAATATCCACATCAATTTCTAAAAGCATAATATGACCTTTTCTAATGAGTCAAACTTAAGGAAAACGAAACATGAAGATATTTTCTACATGAAAAATACCCATTTTGCATATCCACTCGTGAATGGAAGCAATATGTTTTCATCAAAATGAGGGGCCACAGTGACTCAAGGGCAAAGCTGACGAACACATGGATATATGCATTCGCATGCGAAATACACATGATGGTCTATTCAGCTCAGCTTTTCGTCCACGTAACATTGGTCCCCTTTGGTCATGCAAATATATCACATGCCCTTTGATATTAAACATTTATCGTACAAGCATATCTGTAATAGCATGCTTAGTCTTATATATTTGCTGCCATTCATGCATGCGAGATTGCTGTTTACAGTTTATGGAAATACGCTATTTCTCACAGCAAAGAGCAAAAGGGTGGTATGCATAGAAAATTAAACTGCTTCATAAGTGAAATTAAATTATCAGCACACACGCAAATTACATGATACAGATTTATTGTTTTTAAACTCTGTTTTTCAGAGTTTTGGAGACTTTCAACATCTTTTTGATATATTGTTTTTAAAGGTTAGATAATTACCTGAAAAAAAGTGATTTCTCCATAACTCACTTTCAGTATGGCCTAGATGTATTAGTCTTGAAGTTAAACCTATACTTTCAGTGTCAAGGAACTACATAGGGCTAATTAGAGGAAGTCAGGGGGAATTACTATTTCAGGATATCATAAATTATTTAAGCCAGGAGATGAAAACCCTTTTCTACACCAGTCTCCTCAGTAAACTCTCTCAGTAAATCATCCATCAATAGCTTCCTGCTTTATCCTATTATCCTATTGTGGGTGACAAGGGGGTTGGGACTAATGCCAGCTGATAGGAGCACTGGGCTAGAGGCAGGGTACACCAGTCCATCACAAGGCTAACACAATGAAATAGAAAACTGCACATGTTCACAGACAATTAAGAATAACCACTAAACCGCTAAAATAAATGGTTTTTGACTGTAGGTGGAAACCACATCATTCAGAGAAATTGCCTATAAAGTCAGTACGGTGAGTGTGAGCCGGCCAAACACAGAAAGGCCAGTGGATCTAACCGTGGAACTTCTTTTTCCGACCAATGTTTCTACCGTTGGTATAAAACAATGACCAGGAAAAACAAAAACCCTTTTAATTTCCAATCACTGTTGTCACTATTATGAAAACATCATAATACCTTAGATTTCTCAGGATTGACAGAGTCAAAAATGTATCTCTCCACAGTTAAAATTATAAAAGTTACATAAGAAAGGCCGATTGAATATCATAGTAAAGTTTAATGAGTGATTTTGCCCCCAAAAAATCAAGTTTTCAGCCAACAACTAGATATAGATATAGATATAGATAGATAGATAGATGGCACAAGATAAAGACAAAAGTCTATTAGACAATATATTAGATGTCAAAACTGGGGTTGTAAACTGTTTAAAACTCTGGCATGACATAAAAAATGATGTGTTTTGATCCCACTTCAGAGCTGGTTTAGAGTGGGGAAACATTTAACAAATATGAAAGAATGAGATTGATTATTTGGCAGCGATCTTAATGGAATGCCAAGCTTGTTGGATACATTGAAAAATGGATTTGAATATTACAAGCGCATCAAATAAACTTTCACTTCACTTGTAATGTGTTTATTCAGCTCTTCAGTGAACAAATAATGGGTTTGGGTAGCACCAAGACAGACGCGGCAAGCATTGCCGGGTGTTTGATGATGATCATTATTGTATATATAGTCTGTTTTCACATAACCAGATATTTACAGGGTCGTTTAAGATAGAAAGTAATGACTGCCCTTATACTCAGATGATACCATGCCACGCCTCTGTGCCCTCATAAACACATTTCAACATAGACACTGATAGCATACAGGGAATGCTGCTTGGCAAATATGAACATTCAGCACAGATGGAAAATTGCATATCATGTTCCAGCCTGTGGCGCAACGTTCTAAAATAGACATCAGTGACGCTGTCATTACTTGCGTACACTTTATAGTATACAGGCCAACAGAGCACTTTGAAGATGATGTCATCATTTCACATGACCCCTACTTCTTTAAATAGCATGTGTAGAGGAAGAGAGGTGCTGTGAAACCCACACTATGGGCTGCTTACACCAGGTGGATCCCACAGGGTGCACTAGCTGTGCACAAATGTTGTATAATTATGTGTTAATTTGCATGTGTGAATAGGAAGGACAAGCAGAGAAAGGAGCAAAACCTAACAGACTGGAATGTCTTTTAACACCAAGGAAATGGCACATTAACCACATTAGCCCTAAATTATATAGCTTGAGGTGTCTAAAAAAGCTCCACTTCCACCTAAAAGCACTAAACTCTTCATTTACACAACATTAACAGCAAAAGGGAGAGACTGGCTATTTAAATGATTGAGGAAAGCAAACTTTGCTGTGCACATAAGTCAACAACTATATCAATCATTTATTTATTTGAATGGGATGATGCATTTTAATGAATGTAAAGTTGTCAAAAGAAATGCGGGATTAGGCAGGTTGCAAATTTCCATCAGACGTTACATCAAGGAAACACATAACAACAACAACAGCACAAGAGTGTAAATTAAAATGCAAAAATATAACAAAACCATATAAAACTAAGTCAGTTTACAGAAAATAATATAACTAATAAAACCAGTAAAACCAATAAAATGCTGCCGTTCAAACGCTTTTTAAGACTACAGTCTATCCTTTTTATCAAATGCCAGAGTTGTAATCTTATATTGTAAATAAATAAATGAGATATATATATATATATATATATATATATATATATATATATATATATCATTCATTCATTCATACATTGATTTTCCTAACCGCTTATTCCAATTCAGGGTCGCGGGGAAGCTGGAGCCTATCCTAGCCGGCTTTGGGCGACAGGCAGGGCACACCCTGGACAGCTCGCCAGTCCATCGCAGGACATATATATATATATGTGTATGTATATATATATATATATATATATATATATATATATATATATATATATATATATATATATATATATATATATACATACATAAATGACGGTAGCACCTAAAGCCTGCTTTGAAGGCAAAGAACCTCAAGGAGAAAATGATTGCCATTAATTAATTGATAATTAATTCAGTCAAATGTTTAGGTTTTGTGGGTGATTCACGCACAGTGAATCAACAATGTATGGAAGACTTTACCATTTTGCCAAAATATGACTTGGATGTTCTACTACAATAGTGTTGCACAGGTATTGCCCCATGCTATGATTGCTATGAAGCTAATTATATGAAGATTTACCTGAAGAAACACTTGCTTTAAAAATTGTTCATAATTTCTTTTAACATTAAGTGTACAAGACAGTTTCCTGCAATGAAGAAAGACATACAACAGGATAAGTCCTGGTCCCATACCAAGGTTCTGATTAATGCTGCATCTATGACAGATAACACATGTAGCATACCAGCTTTTCATCAGATAAGACAACCATGCTTCCCACCATTTCCATCTCCAAGAGAAAAAGGAATGCAGCGGAGTGACAAATAGTATGATCATACATATTGAAAAGCTGACACATCATCACATGTGGGGATGTAGGTACTGTCATGGTGTAACGTTTTCTTGTGTTTTTCTCAGTTTCGGTTTCCGGTCTTGTCTTGTAGTGTTCCCTGTTTAGTTCATTTTCGTGTCTTGTTGCCTGTATTGATTTCCTCTTCATTTAGTTCACCTGGTCTCGTTTAGTTCATCCATTTCCCCTGTGTCTCGTTTTGTTCCCCAGTATTTATAGCCCTTGGTTTCAGTTCTGTTTGCTGGATCATGCTTGCTGGATCATTACCCGTGGTTACTCGTTTCTCCTTGTGTTCAGCTCAGTGATTAAGTCTCCCAAGTTCGCTTGTATTTTTTTTCTTAGTTCTGTTATTTTTTAGAAATAAACCTCCTGTCTTTGCATTCCTGGCTCCCGTTCTCTGCTTTTGGGTCAACAGCTCCACCACTTCTGTAGTGACAGGCACTTTGTAAGCAGTTAGAAAGGAAAGCCCAAATCGGACTAAGTAAGAATGGCTGAATAGAAGGGAACACTTACTGCAATCAATACATAATGTTCTTTTTTTGTTTGTTTTATTTTGTTTTGTCTATTCTACCATTAGGCAACTCCCACATTCACCTACACAATTGTACACAATGTACAGTGTGATCGGAAGTCAATTTTCTGCACCAATGTTTTAAATTATTTATTTTACCACTGACGTGTCACTTTAAAGCTTAATTAACCATTGTTAAATAATATTATGTTAGCTAACTTAACCTATACAATAAGTAATTACCAATAACTACCAGTACAAAGAAATTGAATTTGCTAAAGTAATTTGCAGAGAACTAGAACTTATAGCTGATTGTGTTACCAAAAAATGAACAGCTACTCTTTGCAGCACTACAATATGAAGCTGTACGTGCTGATAACAGTGATAACAGATGCACCATTCTTTTTACAATGTTATATATTCAGTACTAATTAACATATTAAGAACATATTAAATATATTCTGAATTAGTTGCTGACTTCCATATTTAATCAACCACACTGGGCATGCATCAAAAAATTTGCATTATGTCTCACTGCCAGTGTAATTACATGTCACACCACTCATGACAGTTGATTAAATCAGCATATGTTGATGACAAATTATAAATAAACAAATAAATAAGTAAAGACACTTGTGAAAGAGTTTATAAAGAAGATGCTCTGCAGTATTTTAATCCACCTACAGCCAAGTCCTGTCAGAAATATTTCACATTTCATGCTTGTAAACTATGAGACTGTAATGCATCTGTAAGTTCTCCCCCATAGGGGAGCATCCACATGACATATCACACCTGTGATATGAATTTAAAAATATTGTATAAACGAAACTAACAATTCTCAAAGCATGTATTCCTATAACATCTGCGCAGAGCTACTTACTGTAAATGCTCTGTAAAATTCCTCAACTACCTGAAACTGCTATAAAACGTGTTGTATCCACATTTGTAAGATTTATATACGATGCTTAAAGCATAGCTAGACTCCTTATCAGGGTTGCAACATTCTTTCTGCAACTCTGACCAGCTAAAGCAGCTAAACCTTTGATCATACCAGTTCCTGAAGCATAAAGATGATAAAGTTACACATTTATTTTCAAACTGTCGTGTTACTTTCACTGTGACTCTCTGTAACCATCCACTGCCACCAGTGCATATTGATTGCCTTGCTGAAAGTGAAGAACAACTGATTTAATGTGCATCTGCCATGGCATCCAGCCTCATGTTTGTGTGCTCTCTGATTAAACCATGTGGCTGTGGGTAATGAGTCACTCACTCAGTCAGTTATCCACCTCCTCTTGGCTCCTCTTGAAGGCCATTTGGTTATTGGATGCCAGGCCGTTTAACTGACCAGTGCCACAACGGTACCATAGCACAGACGGTGCCCGCTGAGTAGCTACTCATAGCTCATCAGTGACAGCAGGCTCCTGTCATTCTTTCCTTTTATGCTCACTCTCTGGTGTCCAGCAGATTTTGATTATTAGTTATTGCCCATTTATATAGATTTTCATACCTCAGCAGGATGGAGTGCAGATGGAGGTGAACATGTTCATCTGGAAGGCATACTGAACAGATTGGGCAGGGTCACCAGAGTCGTCCTCATAGCAATTTCTGCTTATTTATGTGGACTAAAATTCAGCTATGACTATCTTTTTTTTTTAATTACCATCACATAAAGCTATAAAATTTTACATGCCATCAAATGGAATTTTAAATGCTCATCACAATCACCATGTAAAGTATAAACTTTAGGGCAACTCTACAGAAAATATTGTTCTTGTAGCTTGCAAGCCAATGAATGGTGATGTATCAGGTTTGCTGCATCCAAGTCATCCAACATTATCGGAGGTTTCAACCAGTCTGATTGCAGTATCAGTTTCCTTTTAAGTGTTGAACAGAGGAACAGAAGTTGGTCGGTAGAACATTGACCATTTATATAGATTGGTGAGTTGGAAAATGTCAAAGTATACCAGGGTTGATCTGATAAGTGCAACTTTGCAGTTCAACACTTTAAAGAGAAAAAAAAGTTAAAGCTGCTAAGGACAGAAGCAGTTGGGGCAAGATGTGTTCCCAGTAAAGCCAGACTCTTTTCATTCTGACACAGGTGAAAAAAAAAGGGATCGGTGAAGATTACAAGTTGCTTTTGTTGTTCTCGTTATTATTTTATTATTGAAAGATAAATTAATTTTCTGTTGTTTTCCTTTTCTTTTTACAAGACCATCAAATTTCTTTTAAAAGGTGCTTAGTTAAGACCTGGTATAAAAAAATAAAAATAAAAAAAAAAACTATATGGTGGATGAGTTAATGTCCCAGCTGCTATCTAGAATGCTAAAACAAAACTATTTTTTCCTAATTAGTCCTACTAGAAATAATTGGTCATTTTTGGCTGCTATACAAAGATTACAGCCGTCAAGAACTTGAGGTTTATTCATTTTGATTACACCAATGAAAAAATTGGCATAATGAACAATTAAACACAAACCCTTATCACCTTTTTTCAGTGTCTGCTTAAACTAATTTCCATGATATTGATACTGAAAAGTCTGATCAAGGGCAAGAAGATTTAGCTCTCCAATAGTATTATTATCACCCCACTTTAAACCACAGTGGAGGCAGTTTTTAAAATTAGGTTAGAAAAAGAAAATCTGGTTGAGCAATAACTAACTAAATAACTAAATGGTGCCCAATACCAGCACAATCAAGACTACAAATATATAACATCTTTTTACAGTGTTCCAAAAGTTAATGTTTCTGCCTCTGTAACTTTATTTGATGGGATAAAGTATACTTCAATAAATTTTGATACACAACATTTATTATTTGAATATCAGCTTTACCAGTTATTATTTTATTTTCAAGTTCTTGTTTATTGTAAAGCTCAGAAATGAGCAGTACAGAGATCAAAAGATTTGAAAATTTGTAAAAATTGTCTGGAGAAGACTACAGGATTTTTTTCAACATTCACAACTGATGCTATTTCAGATTAACTGACGTGGTGTTATAAATTTATTTATGTCCTGTGCTGGCACCAAGAATGTGCCCAATCATCATGTGCTGTTGAATACCTTCTGAGGGAACAGGGCATGAAAATGGGACACAAAGCTGTCAATTAATCATGGCAACAGGCGCACTTTGAGTGATGGTGGCTGTAATCTCCTCCAAGAGAGCTAAGGAAAAAAAAAAAAAAAAAAGAAGATGGTGGACTCCTTCCTGGGAGGTGGGGAGAGGTTGTCATGGGCTGTCTAACCGGCAAACAGAAATTGAGGTAACAATTTTTTTTAAACATGTTTAAAACACTGCAACGTTATCTAATGCTAGCTTGTGTTCAACGTGACATTAGCTACACATGTGACTATAAATAGGAGGATAAAGTAATGAGGATTTGGATTTAATATAAACAAATGCATCACAGGCAAAAAAAAGACAAAAAAAAAAAAGAGACTTGCAAGACTTGTTTGTGCTGTGGTTGTGAAGCGTCCTTGGTGTCAGACTGACATTATCACACTACATGGGGTAAAGCTTGTTCTGAGCTCTGACAACGCACAATCGCCCAACCTCTCAGGATACCTTGTGTCTGAGTTGAAGTTAGCCCATGCACACAGCTTTACCAAGATTGTTTATTTCGAAGGCACAAAAAAATTGAAATGACAGGTATCCGATCTCCCTCTGCAAGTAAGAAGAACGTAGAACAACCGCAGTTTTTAGCTGTTTAACAACGTGACTTAGCTTTAGCCCGCTTACCTCCATTAGCTGGTTATCTCTTGTTATCTCTGGGTTAGCTCTGTAAGCCCTTAGCTACAGGAAGCTAGGAGTTCGCTCGATGTCAATCATCCACCATGATTCTAACAACCCCTCTCTCAGGTCCACCTCTTTGCCCATATTTGTATTTTCCTGGCCAGATGACATACATGCCCTTACCAAGATGACGATGGTAGGAAAACCTATGGGTGACGTTGCGGAGGCTCTGTCCATTTTATACAGTCTATGGCTGTAGCGTTGCTTTGGTTGTGTGTGTTTGTGAGTGTGTGTGCCTGTGGCTGAGGAGAAAAATCAGAGCGGAGCCACCTAGCAGGTTGGCGGAGCAGGTGGCACCTTAGTTTAAGAGCATCTATCTACAGTGACTTACACTGGTTTTGGGGTAGACGCTAAACATCCAGGGCTAAACCGCCATGAAAACCGCCTGGCGGCACCACTAGCTATCTGCACTCCGATTGGCTCATCTCATAAGAGGGCAGGACTTAGCAATACAGTCTCCAGCTTTTGTAAATGAAATAGCTTGGGGAGGGTCGGAAAGTTATTGCTGAGTGACTGGTTGAAAGACGAAAACAAAAAAGGGGCACCCAAAAGATGAAGGAAAGAAATGAGCCAGATTGGATTCAGCAAATGACCAAACAAGACAAGAATTTTACTCAAAACCATGCAACCCAGGAAAAGGCTTGCATTAATCCAGAGGTTAGCTGTAGCATGCCTGCTAGCTCCACAAATGAAGCGGCATCTTGGACCTAAGCAGCATTGTAGAGACTCTGCTGAGTGTAAAACCCATGAAAAGTGAGCTTTTAATGAGTGAGTACAGTTAATCTTTGTTTTAAAAAAAAAAAAATGTTTGCATTAGGGCCTATGACCATAAGGTTATGCTATTGCTGTATATTTAAAATGGACTCCACCCATTCAAGTGTGGTTTTAAAGCCTTAAGTTTATCATTTTAGATCTTACTGGCTTGCTATTTTAAAAACTCATCATGTTCAGGATCCCCCTGAGAACTGTAGAAATTATGCATGTACACTGGGTATATTGGTCACCAGTCTATCTTAAGTTAGCCCTTCTGTGAAGTCTATGCTCCTTTTATTGACTATGTAACTCTAAAAGAGACAATATTATGGAAAAAATTAACTTATAAACTTAGTCTTCACCAAAGTCATAGATCAATTGAGAACCCGGCTGGTCACTATTCTAAATGTAGTTCATTCATTATCCTTAATTTTAGAGTGCGTCAATGAAATGATCTGTTATTTCAAAGCAATTCCACCAGGTTCTGTGCTAACTGCACTATTATGTAAATAATGTAAGTTCAAAATATTAAACAACCAGATATTAGAGCACTTTATACTTTAAAATAGTCAACTTCAACAATGTGATCCACAGAAATAAATGAGTCAAGAAACTCTGTAATGTACAATAGGTGCTTTGTTGTATACTGTATGTTGTGTATCATTATGGTAATGAAGGTATAAGAATTAGTGTAAGATTGTCATACTTCTTTACACAACTGTCCAATGTCCTCTCTAGCAATGCAACTTTATATAACATAAAGAAACACAAATATTCTCAAGTGAAGAACAGGTGTTAGGAATCACTGACTGGGTGCTTAAAATGAACTATTAGCTTCAGCTTGTCAGCAACATGTGACATTGTAGCATGACAGAAGGTAATAACATGTCAAAGAAATGTATAGTTTGTAATCAAATTGCTAAAATTGATAGAATTTGGTTTCCTGAAAATTATTTCTGATCTAGCTGCTGTGTGGGTGTCTTTTTTCCTTATATATTTTCTACAATTGAAAGGCTTTTCTTTTATTCTCAATTATGACCCCAAACTGAAATCTCCATCACACAAATGTTTTTGCTCACATTGTCCCATAAATCCAAGCTCAGCAAGCATACATCGAGCTAAATGCAGATAAAGAAACACTATTGGAAATAAAATAATTTCCATGTAGTCTGTCATATGGCCAAAAACGGGAGAAATCATAAGAAGTGGTTGTTGACTCATCCATCTATTTCAGTGTGCTGTTTGAATTGCACCGCTGTGGTGGCAATGTTGCGTTTGTTCATTGGGCTGCTATGAGAGACTGAAATGAGAAGTCAGGGAACAAGCTTGCAATAAGACGTCTTATACAGAGTAAATCCCTCATGAGGATTGTCAGAAAATTGAATCAAAGCCACCTTTTATGGGTTAGCACTACTGAAATATTTCCAAAGCATTATACATTTCTAGCAGCACATTTCTAGCAGCATTTTAAATGCAAAGGGGCCATAGTTGCTGTTCTCTGAGGGTTGAGTTGGAGAACTTAGGGGATCTATAGATTTTAATGGGATCAGTCACATCCATCTGGGGTTGTTTTTTTAGGCAGTAACAAAGCAGCTTGACTCACAATGACAGCAAAATGGCTGCTGATGGATTAGCATGTTATAATGTCACACTAATGCACAAAAGGAGCAAAGAAGTATAGTAAGAAGTATTACTATTATTTAAAGAAACATTACAATGATTATTGCCAACTCAATAGAAAAGATTTTTTGATAGTTATGGCTAGAAGACACCTTATTCTGTTTGTACCAAACAACTCTACATGGGTCATTTCTGTCTAAAATATGTTGTTCTACACATTTCATTGGTTGGTTCGGATATAATTTTGCAAACTTAATCTGTGCTGCCAAAAATGAAAAAAAAAAAGTGCTTTCTCCAAATTCTAGCCATGCTTGTTCAGTCCTTTTTGTCGTTAACATTTAATATGTATCTGTACCCGAGGCTTGTAAACCCATAAATGTAGCATTTGGGTTATTTTGATTATTTTGAGTTTCTATGAGCATTGCACAGCCTAAGCTTCGGGTAAAGTTGTTTAGATGCCCACTCCCAAGAAGACTGTCTTTACTGGTGGATCTTCATTGACCATATAAAGTAAACCACAGAGTCAAAGACACTCTCAAGAGCTTGCATAAGTCACAAAAACCTTGCCCTATTAAATGTAAAGGTAGCCTGAATTAAACATTTTAATAGAAACAGAGCATCTCATCATGGTTTCATTATGCTTTTTTTTCATCTTCAGGTATTTCAGGCTTCCTCACATGCACATGTGTTATCATTAAAAATTCAGACCATGCATGCATTATAATTTTGTTGATGAAACACCAGGTCAGCCATGTGAATCTTACCGGTAGGTTTTTATATATATATGTGTAAATATATATATATATATATATATATATATATATATATATATATATATATATATATATATATATATATATATATATATTCTGTGACCACGTCATGAGCGAGGGGTGGTGTATTCACTTGTCCCTGCAGGGCAGAGTGGGCCAGTTCGTCAGGTCCATAGGGCTGAGTGGAGGGATGTTCCAACGACTAGAGATGGAAGAAGTCTTGAGGAGGGGATGGAAACTAGGGAGGAAGGTGGCTTTAATGAGGTGTCGAAGATGAATGAAGGAGAGGTTAATGTGGTTGAATCAGACATTGGAGAGAAGGGTGTGGGTGATAACACTGAACTGGATATGGAAGTAGCTGTTTCTAACTCACCAGGAGAAGTTGATCTGGATGAGAGATCTGATAAGTCTTGAATTCTTGTTGTCTGAAAATACCCTAAATGTGTTAGGTGATCCTATGGCAGGAAAACCACAAAGGTCAACTAGAAAGACTGCTGGGCAGCATTCTAATCCTCATAGACTGCCAACTAGAGTGTGAAAACACAATACATGGGCGGTGTTTTTAAGTTTCGTTTAGATTTTTTTTCTTTTTTTAGTTCATCGTCGGGTCGCTGATGCACTTTGCAGGTGGCACTGGATTGTAACCAGTGCCACCTGGTGGGTGGAGGCTGTCTCTCTGAGTTTATAAAAGGCAGGAAGTGTGAGGAAGTGCCAGGTGTTTTTGAGGCTGTTGATGAGGTGAGCCTCATGTGGAGAGTGAGCTTGTGTGGCCACACAAGATTTTAAAGAAGGTGCAACCTGTTTATGGCTTCGCTGTGTGGGGGCACTGACGTGGCAGTTGCTGAATGTTTTTTTTGTCACTGTTTCCTGCTGTCCTAAGATTTTGGTTTAGGTTTTGGTTTTGTTATAGTAGTTAGTCCACCTGGTCTTGCATGGCATACTGAACGGTATTGGATTATCTGCTGTGAGGCGGACTAACTATTTTTGTTATCTTCATTTAATTTTCTTTTGTTTATTTGGAGGTGGTCAAATAGGCCTTGATCTCCCTGGCTCCTGAACCCTGACATCTGAGGGTTGGTCTTCATGAGTGAGACCTGCAGTGTTAGCTGATTGATGTGCTTTGTGGTGCCACCCTGAAGAACACCGTGTGTTCTTCAGGGTTCTGGATATGCTGGGGTTATTTGGAAGTGTATGACCAGTCTGGGTTAAATTGAAGTGGGATTTTCTCTTAAGTCTCTGTTAATAAAATAGTTTGTTTATTTAAATACTGAGTTCTATGTTTATTCTTAGTTATCCCTGCAACATATATATTGTTGAAAATGTGGGAACATTCTCCCACATTACGGTTTTGCTTTATGCATACCAAGCCCCATAAAGCTGGGGTGGGTAATGTTGGGGAGCTAGCAAGATTTTAAAGTGGCACCTTGTCTTGACTCCTCTCCTTCTGGTTTTGCTCCTTGCATGAGCCAAGGCTTTTTTATTCGCAACTTTTTCCACCAAAAATTTCCTCTTTCTTTGCTTTTTAGAGGGAGGAGGCAAATAAACCGAGCAGGGTCAGGAATTACTTCCTGCGTTTTCTCAGCCATGTTTGCCTTCCAAGTTTCTTCTTCACTACTTTGGTTTTTTTTTTTATCCTAACATGCTATTTATATGCAGGGTGTGGCTATCAGGTATACGCTGCGAGAGGGGGAGGAGGGGAGCCACGAGAAGAAGCTTGCGAAAGATAACAAATGAACAACTTCAATTCGGCCCAAACATTTTGATTGGTCAGAGTTTTTACAGATTTACAGTAAACTGAGAGGTCTAACTATATTTCTTATTGTTAATGATTACAAAATGTATAGACTGCTTTCAGAAGGAGGAACCACATCGCCCAGAGTAAAAAAAAAACATGTCTCTGAGCACGATTACGTACCCCAACTTTAGGCACTTTGCAGATAATACAGGAACACAAAAAGTGCTGTTTGTAGTATAGTGGGACACCATTATGAAATCCCTTCAAGTTTAGGCATAGAACAACACATTTTATACAGTCCAAACTCTTGTCATTGTCATCTTCATATTGCTTTTCCAACAGTGTTTAGAAGTTTATATATCTGGTCATGTAGTTACCTGTTATCTTTAATAGCATTGATAGTGTTCACAAGGACTGTTGCTTTTTAAATGATCAATGACTCTAACATATAAGTAGGAGAGACTTATAGTACATCAGGATAATTGTGATATGTCTCCCTGAGAGATTTTTTTTTAAATTCTATAGAATTGTGACTTCTGTTTCACTGTGATGACTGGATGATAAAGAGACTACATCAATGAACAGACTAAAGGCTTGCACACTTTCTACACATTGCTGTAATGAAACACTGGATAATGTGGTCTATAAAACATAGTCTAAAAAAATATTTATAATAATATAAGAACATTTCTTGAATAAAAAAAGAAACAATACACAGAAACACTACTTTAAGATTTGACAGGCTTGGTTTTTTTCTCATTACATGCAGCGCTATTAATGGTCTATGATAAATATATTGAGGTCAAAACATGTCAGATTCACTGAGATTCAAAACTTACGCTCTGATTTTTCCAAAACAGCTCATATCAAAGTACGATGTAAACCTTTGATGTTAAGACTTGCGTATCATTTAACTGTACAGTAAATAACATTCACAATATTGAAATAAAAGCACACAGGACATGCAATATTTATACACACATCAAATATTTGATTGCAGGTTTAAAAGTGAATGCTTTTAAAAAAGCGTGAGCTGGCACTGAAACCCAGTTGCCAAACTGAGGGTACCTGATTTCAAGTTCAAAAGAAAATTCTTGTCCTGCTGCCAAGTTAATGTGCTAAGGCCCGGCGTGTCTGCTTGTCTGATTAATGTTGACGCATAATTAAAAGCATTAACATTAAGTTGTTTTCAATAAAGTTTTCTGTTAAACATTGTCCAGTCTGGTAGAAGTGCTTGTTGTTTTAGCACTGAAACTTTGTTTTTTGGGTGCACACAGGCATAATTACACAGCAAGATTCACTGTTTGATTTAACATTGTTTGCATTGTGTATGTGTATGTGTGTTTTTGCTCATCTGCTGTTTCTGCATGAAGCTGTTTACTGCAACGGGAAGGTCCCGAGGCATCCAGTCAGTTTGACATGCATTCCTTTGTGTTTTCATGTGCATCCTCATTGGTATGCTGGGACTTTTTTAGGTGGGCGAACAACCTCGAAGGGGGCCACAGCACCTGAATCTGAACATCCACAATGCCTCACTCTGTTTACAGTCCATCATGTCATTTTCTTACCCTGCAACATACTTGGTTATACTTAGCTGTGTGTGCACTTCAGTATAGTTTTGCATATAATTTAAGTGTTTCATGTTTTGTGATTTCTCTCGATTTTTTGTAAAATTTCAAGATTTGGAGCAACATTTGCACCAAAATGTATTTTCCCTATTTGTGGAAAGACTGATTGTGCTTTTACATATTACTTTCCTAAGTCCTTTGATGCAATGAGTGAATGAATGAATAAATAATAAATAAAAAATTATAATGCAGAATCTTATACCTGATGACAGTTAATTTTTTTGTAATTCATCAGGTCATTTCATCAGTCTTATACCTACTTGTTAATAGTTGCCTAATGCCTTATTTTATTTGTTTATATTGTCTAATCTCTTCTGTACTACTTTAGACAAAAGACAAATAAAAGTATTGGTATGACAAGTGAAATAGCCCAGGTGATACTGCATAACTTCCTGCAGATCGCTTTGACACCTTTGTTCCTTACATTTTTTACTTAAAATACTTATGTGAATTTTTCAAAAGTATAAAATGCTCATTATTTACTGATGACTCAGCTTTGTTTGTGTAGGAAAAAAAACACAAACTGTTAAGAAGTATAAAGAAAGATTTGGAAAATGCCCAAATATGCTTGGACATAACTGTCAGGTGGCATGTGATAAATTCAGAAGTTGATCTGTTTTGTTGATGCTGCTTCATAATGAAAGCGTTGCATAATGGAAGCTATATCCAGTGTCAGTACCCGGAAACGGTGGTGCACCGTAGGGTCGAGCTCCAATTACTGGTTAGTGACAGCTAAATTGTCACTGCAATATCATTATTATTATTTTATTTATTTATTTATTTTTGTGGTGGTGGGTTCTTTTTTTTTTTTTATAACTATGGTTGAACCGTGATTCATAAATATGTTGGTGTTTTGGAGTGTTTAAACTAATGGTTTACTATGATTCAAATTATTTTACCCCTTTTTGTGGGGGATTGCTACAAAGTGGGAACATTTTAAGGGTCATTTGTTCTCCTCATGGTCAAGGCCGGATTATCCAATGGGCAGTATGGGCACAGGCCCAGGGGGGCCCATGCCCACTTAGGGTCCATGTGGGGCCCACGTAGGGTTAACACCAGCAGTTTGGACATGGACAAAATGTACATTTAATGCCAGATACTTACACCACATGTATTGCTCTTGGTAACATTGGCTGCAAGATGTTAGAAATGTAGTTTCACAGTGTATCATTCACAATTTTCACAATGTGGTGGGGAAGGGGGGCCCCTGGAAGACTTTGGGCCCAGGGGGCCTGTGCACTTTTAATCCGGCTAATCCTACTGTTCTTGGATCCCCATTTATTTAAGAAAGTTTTAAAATTTATCATAGCTACGTGTTGTCTGTTGCTCCAGGATCTCGTGTTTGAAACCTTGACATAAACAAGTTTAACCAGATCTGAAAAACAAAACAAACAAAGAAACAAAATCAAGCTTCTCATATATTGGAATCAGTGATTTCAAGCATTAAGCTTATTCTGAAGGAAATAGGATACTAAACAGATGACATCAGAAACTACAGTATTACACCAGACAGGTGAAGATAAAACCTCACCAAATACTTCACAACTAAAATATCATCATCTATTACAGCTTTATGTGGATTTTAGACCCTAATACCCAGGACTTTCTGGATCTATACTATCCTTATTGTTGCATTGTTAAATTTTTTATATTGAGTAAAAGAGTCAGATACACAGGCATTTGCTTCAGTCAGTGATTTACAAACCTCAACACTATCCGTCTCCTGACCTTTTTCTCATAAATGCTGTTTCCTTCTGCCATATGTGGCTGAAGAAAATAAAAATAAAAACAGGAAACTGTAGATTAAACACAAAGAGTCAACAAAGTTGCATTTGTTCTGTCCTCCTGTCCTGCTATGCTTGATGTGATCAATTTTCTATTAAATGATCACATTTTTTCTTTATCATCACCTATTGTGGTGATTGATAATGCTGATATTTAGGGAGTTCAGAAGTTCTGTACAATTTACATTCTGATTCAGGTAGATTTGCCAAAAACTTAATGACTCGAATGAGAAACAAGCAAATCAGACTGAGCCATCCTTTGCATGAACATCGTCACACATGTTAACATAAACATGAGAGGACAAACAATGGCCTGTACCCCCAAGTACATGCGAGACAATATCACATGAAGTGCACACAGAAACACGGTTCGAGCCACTCTTTTTTCACACCTAATCTGTGTTTGGACAGAATGCCTAGACTGTCAGCAAAGGTGATGCTTCACTTGTTTGAATTCTCTCTTTTTTGCTTTAAATGTCTTTTAAAAGGGATGAAGGGATGTGGCAGAAAAGATAAAAGAAGCAAAGACGGTATAGTGGTTGTTCTTGATGCACACCCAGTCAGAGACTTTTGCTTTGACTTGTTTTATACTTTTGTTTCCTTTGGGTGAAAATATTGGTATTATAACAGTGGAAATAAAAAGGTCCATGCTGTTTGTATTTAAATTTTTCCACGGCCAAATTCTTATCCTATTATAGAAACCAACCATTTCATGTCCTCCCCGATTTCCTTCATATTGTGATTAAATATGCATTTTCAGAAAATCACCATATTTTCATTGGAATCCGTTAAAAGGAGGGGGGCGGCACTTCCATTCAATACTCTTGTCTGTCAAGCTCCAACGGTGGTTACCTTGGCAATGCTACAACAAAAAACATTAAATAGTCTGCTCCACAGCTTCTTATTAAAAACATTTTTTTTAACAGTAAAAACAACATTAGTAATTGATCTTATTTTATTTCCTTTGTGAGTAACCATGGTATAAGCGGGATAATGCCCTCCAAGGTGTCCATTATAACGCCTTCGTGTCGTCCATTAATTTCTGATAATGGACACCTTGTCGGGCATTATCCCTTACTTAATGGACACTCTGCAACCAATCAGAATCAAATTTTTATTAAAGGGACAAAAGAAAGAAAAAAAAACTAATTTAAAAAAAAATTTTTTTTTTCAATTTTAAAGGATTAGGTTTAAATTTTTAAAAGAAAAAGTGAAAACACTATACTTTATTAAATCCTACAGTCTAAAAATGGCATTATACATACAACTGAATATTTGAAATGAACAAGGAGCAAGAGAAACTGCCATGTAGCTTGTTATTGCTTGTGAAAGCCTGAGGCATTCCTGAGATACATACAAGGCATTACTTAACAAGTTTGCTCTGGCACACTGCCTGCAGTAGTAGTTGCTTTTACTGGCATTCTGAAAAAAGAAAAAAAAAAGCTTCACAAAAGGTTCCAGAAGAGGTGGTGGAAAATCACATGGCTAAGAAAACAGATAAAGATGTATATAGTTTTTATTTGATTTCTTTCTGTTTTATTTTAACCCACTGTTTAGGTTGGTATCAAAAATTTGATATGCCATCCATCCATCCATCTTCTGCCGCTTATCCGGGGTCGGGTCGCGGGGGCAGCAGCCTAAGCAGGGAAGCCCAGACTTCCCTCTCCCCAGCCACATTTGCCAACTCTGCGGGGGGGATCCCGAGGCGTTCCCAGGCCAGCCGAGAGATGTAATCCCTCCAGCGTGTCCTGG
Source organism: Telmatherina bonti (assembly GCF_933228915.1). Taxonomy (NCBI): domain Eukaryota; kingdom Metazoa; phylum Chordata; class Actinopteri; order Atheriniformes; family Telmatherinidae; genus Telmatherina; species Telmatherina bonti. The sequence continues at coordinate 16,047,953 of NC_136628.1, read as the reverse complement.
GTCTTCCCCGGGATCTCCTCCCAGAGGGACGTGCCTGGAACACCTCACCAGGGAGGCGTCCAGGAGGCATCCTGACCAGATGCCCGAGCCACCTCAACTGGTTCCTCTCGATGCGAAGGAGCAGCGGCTCTACTCTGAGCCCCTCCCGGATGACCGAGCTCCTCACCCTATCTCTAAGGGAGAGCCCGGCCACCCTGCGGAGGAAACTCATTTCAGCCGCCTGTATACGAGATCTCGTTCTTTCGGTCACGACCCACAGCTCATGACCATAGGTGAGGGTAGGAACGTAGATCGACTGATAAATCGAGAGCTTCGCCTTCTGGCTCAGCTCTTTCTTCACCACGACAGACCGGCGCAGAGCCCGCATTACTGCAGACGCCGCACCGATCCATCTGTCGATCTCACGCTCCATCCTTCCCTCACTCGTGAACAAGACCCCGAGATATTTAAACTCCTCCACTTGAGGCAGGACCTGACTCCCGACCCGGAGAGGGCAATCCACCCTATTCCGGCTGAGGACCATGGTCTCAGATTTTGAGGTGCTGATTCTCATCCCAGCCGCTTCACACTCGGCCGCGAATCGCTCAAGCGAGAGCTGGAGATCACGACCAGATGAAGCCAACAGGACCACGTCATCCGCAAAAAGCAGGGACCCAATCCTGAGGCCACCAAGTCGGATCCCCTCAACCCCTCGGCTGCGCCTAGAAATTCTGTCCATATAAGTTATGAACAGAATCGGTGATAAAGGGCAGCCTTGACAGTTAACCAGGATGGAATCGGTCAGTGGCAACATTAGTTAGGTCATGCAGCAGAAGACATCACCTCCTGATCTGATTGCGGCTTGAAGCCGGATGCTGCGTGAAGTACAAGTTTCTTGTGTGTTATTTTGGACAGGGAGGAGCTTGTGTAACCCTCCCTTGCCTCTGTCACCGTTATAAAGTGATAATTACTAAGAAGAGCAAGGTCTTCTATTCTAGGTTCAAGGAGGAGATTGACTGGTGTTTACCTTTCTTACGTATTAACTTAACCGGTAAAGTAAATCTTTAATAACCACCCCAAATAATGCACAAACAAGAATTAGGGTACAAAGAAGGGCAAATGCATTATAATACTTCAATGTCAAGGACAACAACCACAGGAGGTTTATGAGGCACAGTTTGTTCCTGGGTTTGGTTACCAACTTTTACAATTTGCAATTATTTTCATACCAAAAATCAACCCTCTGAGATCTCAGGGAACCATAAAAAGTAAATAAAAGAAAACAAAAACTGAGTGCACTCCAACTGTCCTACCACCCTCTCCCACAACGAGTGTCAAGAGATGTTGTTGCTGCAGGGATAGACGGTGGTGATGTGGATAGGTCCTTTGATGAAGGGAGAAGAAGTTGAGCAAAGATGAGAAGGATGCAGATGGACCAGAGCAGAAGACAGTGGATGAGTCGCAGCCGAAGACCAACTGAGGACTCCACAAAAAAAACCAGCCTGCACAGGAATTTTACTTTTCCCAAGTCCATATGTGTTAATAAATGTCATTTAAACTAATTTTAAATCACTGTAATCCATACCAACATGAACTTTTGTAACATTTTATTAACTATGTCCTCTCTTTCTTAAACTACAGTTGAAATTATGAAATTAAAATAAATGTTATGCTCCAGCAGTGTGATTTAACTTAAAGTAAAAATATTTTCTTACACATAAACTTAACAACGGGGAAAATATATGCTGGTTGAGCACGTGTGTGGCATTGAGCAGGCCAGCATCAAGTAACAGAAGATAATCTTGCAGACAGAAAAATCACAAAATACATTTTAAACCGACAAGGCTACAATATTGTACAATCAGCATGTGTATCCTTATTCATTTCTGATCCTGGCTGGTTTTGATCAAGAAATACTGATACAAGAAATTTCCCTTAACATAACATTTAGTTAATGATTTCTTTGATGCTAACTTTTTTTTTTTAGCATGCTAATACACAGCAGTGTGGCTGCAGTTAACTCACCAGGATATTTATCTCCCAAAATCAGTATTACACCCGGTCATATATCGAATCACAGCTCCAAGTTATCCATAATTCCACAATTTGTATGCTTGGGAGACTTTCTGGCTTTATATTTTAGCTTCTCATCCGAACCAGCTCGAGTGTTCGCTATCAGAAAAAGTCGCTGCAGCAAGCAGGGCACGTAGCAGGGAGGAGTGCAAAGATAGCGTGAAGGTAGCATAGACATCATATATACGTAGACGCCGCATTGTCTCACGCCGCCTATACGAGCTGACGTCTCATCGCGCCGCCATCTTGGATGGGTCTCCCATGCGCCTCCAATGCATTTATTTGTAAGGTGTAGGTCCAACCACGACAAGAACTCCACGGATTTTTACCTGTTTTTCCTCACAGTTTGGTTTGTTACAAAGGGCAGAGATATTGTTATGATACAGATCACTGTAGAACATTAAAAAACAACGTGATTTTAAGTTAAAACATTTTGATAAGTCCAATAGTTAGGGATCACTATCTATCTAACTATCCCTTAGTTATGCTGCGGAGGCTGATGGCTGCTGGCAGGAATGATCTTCTGTATCTTTCAGTCTTACATCGAACCTGAAGAAGCCTCTCACTGAACACACTTTGTTGTTTCATCACTGTGTTGTGGAAAGGGTGTGAAGAATCCTCCATCATCTTCATCAGCTTGTGCAGCATTCTTCTTTGGACAATCAGCTCCAGCGGCTCCAGAGTTACTCCAAACACAGAAGCAGCTTTCTAGATCAGTTTGTTGATTCTCTTCAAGTCTCTGGTTCTGATGCTACTACCCCAGCAGATGCTGCAAAGCTGACCGCACTCTCCAGACTTATAGAAGATATGCGACATCTTGGTGCAGACGTTAAACCATCTCAGCTTCCTTAAGAAGTACAGTCTGCTCTGACCTTTCTTGTAGATGTAGTCAGTGTTGCATTTCCAGTCCAGTTTGTTGTCCAGCTGAACTCCAAAATACTTGTATTCCTCTTCCACCTCCACCTCCACTCCCAGGATGGAAACAGTGCTTTGTTTATTCTTGTTCCTCCTGAAGTCAACAATCATCTCTTTTGTTTTGCTGCTATTTAATATGAGATGATTGTCACCACACCATTTAACAAACTGACTGACCAGTTCTCTGTACTCTACTTCTTGTCCATCACTGATACACCCCACAACTGCAGAGTCATCAGAGTATTTCTGCAGATGACAGGACTCAGAGTTGTACTGGAAGTCTGAGGTGTACAGTGTGAAGAGGAATGGTGAGAGTACAGTTCCTTGTGGTGCACCAGCGCTGCTGACCTCCATCTCAGACACACAACCTTTCAATCTCACAAACTGTGGTCTGTTTGTGAGGTAGTCATAGTTGTGGTTGTGGAGGTATCCACCTGGAATTTATGGAGCTTCTCACATAACAAAGTAGGCTGAATGGTATTAAAAGTACTTGAGAAATGAAAGAACATGACCCTCAGAGTGCTGCCTGAATGGTCCAGATGAGAGTGTGCTCTTTGGAGCAGGTATATGATGGCATCTTCAACCCCAAGTCCATTCCGATATGCAAACTGTAATGGGTCCTGAAAGGTGTTTATTTGCACAGCACTGGGATTCTATTTTGTCTCAGACTGGTGTTGAAAAGTATATGATATATATATATATATATAAAAAGTTAGGGATATTTGGCTTTCAGGTGAAATTTATGGAAAATGCAATATGTTCATGCTACAGTGATATAATATCATAAAAGTAAGACATTTAAGTAGAAGGATGCACTACTGATTTCCTCATCTCAAAAAATTCATTCAACACAAAAGGTAACAACAATGGTAGTTACACCACAACAAAAAATTTGAACGTCTCAATATCTCGTCATGTGCCCTTGAGCATCAATTACAGCTTGACAACGACGTCTCATGCTGTTCACAAGGCAACTTATTGCCTGCTGAGGCATGGCATCCCACTCTTCTTGAAGGGCAGCCCTCAGGTCATTGAGGTTTTGGGGTGCAGGGTTTCGAGCCTCTACACGACGGCTCAGCTGATCCCACAGGTTTTCAATGGGATTCAGGTCTGGAGAGAGTGCAGGCCATTCCATTTGAGGTACACCAGTCTCCAACAGCCGTTCCCTGATGATGCGGCCTCGATGAGCAGGAGCATTGTCGTCCATGAAGATGAAATTAGGCCTGTGCTGTTCATGTAGGGGCACAATCACTGGATTAATGATGTTATTCAGGTAGTATGGGCCACTGGCCCACTGGTTCCTCGTCCAGCGTAAATGCTCCCTGGCCCATGCAAGACGATGATGCCTGTGCCTGGTGGTGTGGTCAGGTACCCGTGCAGGTCGTCTAGCACGCAGACCACGCTGATGGAAACGGTTTCAAATGGTCTGACGTGACACTTGGGTGCCTCTAACCTCTCTTAAACGTGCCTGGAGTTGAGTGGCATTCATCATCCGGTTTCTCAGGGCAGTGTTCACAATGTAGCGGTCATCAGCACGGGATGTGGCCAAAGGACGTCCACTTCTAGGCCTTTCTGTGACTCTTCCAGTCTCTCCATATCTCTGTTGCAACCTGCTGATGACACTCTGTGACACTCCAAGCTCAGTGGCCACTTCTGTCTGAGAACGTCCTGTTTGAAGCATCGCAATGGCAAGGGACTGTTGTTCCATTGTTAGGTGTCGTCTTGGTCTCATGATGTCAAAATGTGAACAGCATGATGAGGACAACTGTTTAAACACCAGCTCTAATTGAACCAGGACATTTATTGGTCAATTCAAGGATCACACACCTGCCGTGATTTTTGCTGTTAAGCTCCTTGTTAGAGAACAGCAACTTGTGCAAAATTTATTGAAACATTTAACAGTTGGACATGTACATTTAAAAGCTTAGAGAAGATCACATTAAGTTCACCTGTACAGGTTTGAATGCATTTTAGGCTTGTTGTGAAATTTCACCCAAAAGCTGAATATCCCCAACTTTTTGTGAATAGTGTATATATATATATATATATGTGTGTGTGTGTGTGTGTGTGTGTGTGTGTATTAGTGTTAATTTAGGTTTATTTTATTCTTCATTCATTCTTTGTTAAATGTAATGTCTTCTCCCCACTTGTTGTCTCATGATTGTCCTTTGTGCAGTACATTAAATCCTCCAGCGCTCTGCTTCGTTACTCACATATGCTACGCTTTTTTTCTACTTCTACTTTTTAATCCTGTGTTGCCTCTACTGGGTTCTTGGTGTGTAGGAATAATTCTAATACTAATATCATAATAATTCTAACAATTCACTTGCATTCAGGAGATTACTCACTGTGTTAATATTATTTATCAACCAATTATGTAGTAAAGTGTTTTTTTGAGTGTGTAATATATACGCATTGTTCCACAAAAAAGTTTTGTGGGGAAACGACGTTGACGCTGCAGCAAAACTCGACAGCGGAGACCCATCCAATATGGCGGCGACGCTGGTTCACTCTCCAGCGCTCAATGAGGCGTCTACGTATATATGATGTCTATGGAAGGTAGGATGCCCCCTCCTACCTCATTTCCGCACGTTAAAAAAATCATAACGTAACTGTCCACCTTATTTTAAGGAACAGGTTCTCAGTTGGGAGTTCATGGTCAACATTTAAATGAATTAGGCGTGATACCTATCTACGACACCTTGTGGTCAGACCAAGAATTTCCTAATCCTGATTATGGCAGATAACACACGCTAAGGCAAAAAAATAAGTGGGTGCAACTACCTGGGTTACACTTGGATAGCAGCCACTGCTCCTGGAGACATGTAAATTATGTGTTCTTTGATAGTACTTGCTAAAAGTCACCAGTAAGACCAGAAAAAGATGCTAGACTTGTTGACAGTCACCTTTTCTTTAAATATACTCACTAGAAGGCTTTCAAAATTAATTAAATATTGGGCCAAAGTTGCTAGCTGCTACTGGAGGTCTACCCTGTGCATCAGTTTAATTGGTATACCAGGAAATTATGAGCAATATAATTAACATATATATATATATATATATATATATATATATATATATATATATATATATATAAACTTTCTGTCTAGTGTTCAGCCTAGCCAACAGAGCACAGGTAGAGCTGAAGTGTTGCTCTCCTGGTGGGGAGGCAGGCCATGAATGTGTGGGTGTGCAGTAAGCGCACAAAAGACAGAGCCAGGGATCGTAAAGGAGTTAGATATGAGAGAGGAAAATCCGAAGGAAATCGTCTTAAAGGGAAACGAGCCAAAAACTCAAGCTGCTAGCGGTGACAGATTTTCTTTCATTTATCTATTTATTCATTAGTTGCACGCGTAGCTTGTGTGTGTGTGTTCTGTGTGCATGCGGAGTGGATGAGTGTTATTGGGAAAGCAGCTGGAGGTAGAGAGGGAGCTTTGGTTCTCTCAACGTGTGCCAGCTGCTGCACCTGTTTCAACTAGTTGAAACTGACTGAGGTGCATTTACATCTAGCGAACTTGTGCACTGGCAAGCATATAATCCCATGCATGTTGAGATTTAGTGAAAATAGTCAGATTCAATACCTGTCTGCAAAAAATCTCACAAACTGGAGAAAATACCTGATGCTGGATATCAGAAAAAAGCTAGAAAAGCCAACAATTATTGAAAATACATCATTAACTCATGTAACAAGTCAAAATGTATTAACCTGTATAGTTTATTCAGTGCTTTCAGAGCTGTAATTATATGTTATTGTCTGGTAATAGCTGGTTGGCTCAAATATTATGTTGGTTCATGCTGTTTATCATTTTGTCTGTACAAAATGACAGACTAACTGACAACAAAGATGCTGATTAATGTTATTTTTACTCTTTGTTGGCAAAGCCCTACCTGTCCTTTTTGCAGAAAAGCTGAAGAAGAGGACTGAACATATACTTTGTCCAATACTGTTGTGAAAGGGACTCGTTCCCCAGATAGAGTGCCAGTGATCACAGGGGTTGTTCAAGGCATCATTCCACAGCAGTTTGAACAACCTGATTTGCATAGATACAAAACTATAACTCATTTAGTAGATCTTCAGTAGTATATGTGCAGCTGCAGAACTGCTGTTACACACTTATGCATGCTGATTGTGTATTTTAAGTGACTGCAAGAAATCAAATTATTCTTATATTACTGCATTTGCAACTCTGTGCAAACAGCCGACTACATGTCGTTAATTAAAATGTCATGCCTTCTGGAAACACCACTTTGTAATGAAACCAGATGCAGGGTCCTAAATCAAACAACAGGCTGTGCAAAGATGCCTTTAATGTGCAAACTGGAAGGCAGAGTTGGAAAAACTTTAACTGGAGAGCCACAATATTACTCACAGCAGATCAAACAGGCTGGTTGCTCTGTGTGTGCCTCTTCATGCACAGATTTGTGCACTTGTTTGCTGAACATTTTTAAATTGCTTTAGGAGAGAATACAAAATCATTTTACCAGTGTTATTTGATGTTAACTTTCATGTTGATTTTTCATAAATCCTGTGCGTTTCTCTTTGTAGAATTCTCACGGTTTTATTTCAGAGGCTAGCATTAAGAACTGTTGCTTATATGAGCTAATATTCAGTGTGCAGTTTTTGTGATGGTGCATATTGATTCTGGATTTAACAAGTCATATTTATGTTTTCATAAATCAGGTTGACTTTGGATTTGTCTGCATTGAGTTGATTTCCTGATTTCCTTTATCAAAATTAAATTTGTTTTCCTTTACACTTGCCTAGAAATAAGATGAGCCCTGCCAGAGCAAGAAAAAAAGTTAAAAAAAGACAAAAGGACACGACCAAAGTAAATGAAGAATTCCGTCAGCATTAAAAACTTTGCCTTATTGCAATAAAACAGTAAAGAGGAATTTCTTTACTCATCGTCTCTCCTGCAGAAATGAACACCATGCTAATAATAATTACATGCACACAGATACAATTTATCACCTTCAGCAACAAAACGATGTCTAGACATTCACATTTTCACTAAAATCCCTTTCCAGTCTTGTTTTTTTAACACTAGGTTCTAAAGTTTAAACAACAGCCTAAATAAATAAGAAGAAATGGGCAAAATGTTTCTCCCATATAAGTTAATCATATGTTATATATACTTTTTCAGGCCTTATAAAGAGACAGTCAGTTGGCCTTTTAGGGTTGAAACAAGGACAACATAAGATAGCAATGTGGCTGTAGCTTTTATTATTATTTATCTTTTGTCTTATGATTATTCCACGAATTCTACCTTAAAAAAATAGGATTACCAAGTATAGCAACATGTATTTAGAAATTGAAACTGGTTTCTGCAGTGTTACACAGAAGCATGACAATCCATGAAAACACATTAATAGCAAAAATACAATCTTTTACAACCATTACAGCAGAAATGTCCCTCTAGATTTGATGCAAGTAAGAAGCTTAAAATGTAATTTTGCGGTTGGGTTCTGGAGACTGACAAAAGTCATTCTGACCTGTTCAAAGCTTCAAGGATCACATTTAGCCTCGCAGATTTGATGTGTTACAGGAGTAATTATTTTCCTAGCAGCTTTTAAGACAGTCAACATGACAAGCCGCTTGGTGTTTTGTTAGCCATGCAAACATGACTTGTTTTGTCAGTAATTTTGTTGTCAAATCCTGCATCCAGAGAGATGTCGGGAGTGTGACATGTCTCAGCTGCTGGGTTTTGGCGTTCTGTAAATACAAGTTTATTCTAGCTTCAAAGCTTCAAATCTTCTCTGCCCTTTTAACCATAGATCAACCCTGAGTAACACAAACATTTAAAATTCATGTTTGATTTTTCTCCTACATGCCATGAACAAAACAGCTTTTGTCATCTTTTCACACACTGTTTTCTCCTCTATAATCAATAGCTGAATGCTGAAGACTTCCCTTGGAGATACTTTCTATTCAAAAGGCTGAACGCAACTGGACTTCATCACGGGTATTTAGAACACAAAGTACTTTAGGGCAGTGGTGAAAATTGCACATTTCAGGTTGGATAGTCTCAAGTGCATGGCTAGAATTATGCTGCTGTAGAACATCCATAGATTTATTTGTTTTTGTGCCCAAAGCAGTTCATAATCCTGGAGGAGTCAACACTAATGCCAACAGTGTTTTGAGCGTGAATTGAATGCCGCTGACATGACTTACTTTTCAAAACGGTGCCATGCAGCATGATAAATGCTCAGTGTTTTGGTGTAAATTGTCCAGAATTCCTCTGATAAATGTTGGCCTTAGTTGGAGTAGAGAAAAAGAAATTTAAAGCATTTCTAACATGTCAGAGTTCAGTATTTGTTTATTCAGTCTTAGCTTGTAAAAACTGAATTTTGCATTTATATCTTTTGCAAAGAGACATATATTTATCTTGGTTTTAATTAGTATGTTCATTGTAATTGGCATGCATTGAGCACGGCTTATGACAGCATCCCTTTTAATTGTGTCAATTAAGCTTGTTCTTATTGAATTATTAATTTATTCTCATTTCCATGTTCCTAATTAAATGTCTTGGGATTTGATCAGCTTTCTTATGTCACACCAGCACATTCGCATTGAAGCTGTGTTTTTTTTTTTTTTTTTTCCCCCTTTCTAGCAATCATTTCCACTGCTTTCTGCTCTACAGTCATAAAGGAGTTTAATTAATTAACAATATTTGACGCTTGGGATTGTTTTTTATTTCATGCACCATAATCACAAAGATTATTGTATCAGTTCGATCATGTCACGTCCTTCTCAATGTGAGATGTAAAAGTTTGTCATTTGTAAAGTTGTAAAGCAGAGGCTTGTGTGTGTGTATGTGTGTGTGCACTTGACAACTTTAATGAGGTTAGGAAGACCTTTAGAGCCAGAGTGAAAAAGCTTGAAGTGAAATGGAATGAAACTGCTAAACTATTCATCAGCCGAGTTTGTGTTAAGTGCGAGGATGTGAGCATGCACACACACACACACACAAACACACACAAAAATCAAAGTGTGCTATTCTCTTTTACCTTCCTTGAATCAGCATGACAGCCTTCCACATTAAGGCAGTCGTGTCTGGGCGTTAAAACACTAGATTGCGCTACTTTTACTTCCAGAGATGAGTCATGCTCTAAGGAGATTTTCTGCTGGGTTGATGGAGGAGCAGCTACAGTATAATATTTGCACATATCTCAGCATCTGCCCCAAAACCGTTTCCTTAGCTGTGTGCATTTTGATGTAGGTTTGTGCAGCCCAATCTAAAAGCAAGCGTACGTCCACTGTGTACTGTTTATCGTGGCCTGTCAGTTTTATAAATCAGGTGGGCTCAGGATAATTTCTCTTTTTTTCCTCAATGTTTGAGTTTTTGAGTCTTTTACTTTGCTTTCAGTGTTATTTTCCATTTTTGTATGTGAGGAAAACAATCCTTTCCATCAGCCTGGATTCTTTTAAGTCTGCATCTGTTGCAGCCTGGAAATAAGGCATTATTAACATCTAATTCAGATGTCAGTCAGAAGTGTTATGGACATTTTATTTTTGTTTTTTTTTCTTCATGTCATGTGAGAAGCTCTTGTTTTGTTCAGTTATTATTACTACTGTTGGGACATGTTGGACTGGTGGACAAAAAGTACGTCATCAGCCTGCGCATAGTGGGTGTGCGACGCATGTCTGTGGTTGCTAAGTGTAATGTGGTCATGTTGCATGTCCTGGCTGCCTAAAAAGAATCCCTGGGATTGAAAAGATCCACGCAACCCGGGGTGAATAAAGTTGCCAAAATCGAGACGGAGTCCTGTCTCTTTTAAGGGTGCAACACATCATTAGAAATGTTAACAAATGCATTTCTGCATGATCTGCATGAAAAAAAAACTCACTAGATTTTATTTTATCTTTTATATTATGAAACAAACGTGGAAATGAGAGCACATCTGATCGCAGGGATGAAACATTTGTGCCTGACCAATCCCAGCCAGGCATTGATAAATGTGGCAGCTGAAATCCGACGTCATTAACGTGCATACATCACATTATATTTTGCTATCTTTAAAATATAACATCACAGGAACATGAGTATGTGTGAGAGGTGCTGTTTACAGCAAAATGCCAGTAAAGTTTCATTTGATTTGATCTGATCATATGCCCCTTTAATATTCATGGTCGGAAGCCTCACGCACTGTGCTTAAACCATGGAGCGGAGGGTTTCTGTCAAAAAAAAGTAACGAGATCAAAACCTTCACTTGTGAGGTGTAAAAGAAAAAAAAAGAAAGTGCAGTTTAGCATCTTAAAAGCGGAAGTCAGAGGCCTGTATGAAAGAAGAGCACAGAGACAGTCTGTAGCATCACTGTTGTTAAATGAACTTAAGATATGAAATGTTAAGGTATGTTAAGGTATGAAAAATACTCTCAGTAAGTCCCCTGTATATGGCATTGGTTTCTTACTATAGTTTTTAATTTTGATAATAGCTTGTGCCTGATAACTGAGTCATCTTAACTTTAAGGCTAAGAAAAAGAAAAAGTGGTGTTTTGTTTGTAGTTTCATCCATTCTAAAGACCCTCCACAGTCTGTGTAGGTGTTACTCATTCATTACTTATTTACCAGTTCTTTTCTTGATCCTCTGGTTTAAAGATGTTTCTCACCTTAGAAAACTTTGCAATGGTTTTTAGCAAAAACAAAATCCAATTCTCATTTTGGATTGCAGTAATTCTTATACTATAGCTTTTTCTTGAAAGTTATGGATAGACTTAGGTAAAACTGCATGTCACAGATTTTTACCTCCCACTTGACAGTTTGGACATATTAATTTATTTGTATATTCACCTTTTTCTTTCCCACATTGTTTTTTGCTTCCTAGATGACAGGTTAGTATTTGACTCTGAGTTGCAAATCACATATATAATTTTGTTTTGGACTTTCAAATATTTTTAATATTTTAGATTTGTGCTGTTTTTGAAAAGAAGGATAAGAAGTGGGGAAAGGCAGAAAAGGACTTGCTAAAATAAACAGTCTTCCAACTTGTATAATATTGCAACATCTTTGGCCGGACACATGACACACACAGAAAGTCAGACACGTGTTTATATACTTTGTCTTTTCCCTGAAGCTGCGCATACACATGGCTCAATTTCGCATGTCCAAAACTAAAAATATATTTTGAAAAAAGGCATGTATGAATGAGTTTGATTTTTTTTTTTTTTCCAAGTGATAGCAGTCAGTCGGTCATTATCCTAACCGCTTAATCCAATTTAAGGTCGCAGGGAAGGTGAAGCCTATCCCAGCAATCTATGGGCGAAAGGCAGGGCGCAGGGCCGCCATGGATTTGCGATGGTGGCCCAGCGCCAGTTCATCGTAGAGCCACCAAGTGATATGTCAGTTGAAAATATTTTCCACATTTTTCCCTAATAACTGAAACTACAATTAATGTCAACAGAAGAAAAAACATAAAATAATGCCTGTGATACTCTTTAGTTTATTCCAGGGTGTCCAACCTCAGATTTAGTAAGAGTAGTACTGTTATAGACTGCTGGACCAACTCTTTACCCTCATAAAGATAATGGACGGTGTTTATGACCCTCCAGGTTTCATGTGTTTTGGGGTCTTAGTGCAAGTTATTCAATTCATTTAAATTCAGCTTTACTTGCACCACTTCACAGCAGTGTCATCTCAGAGTACGTTACAGACCCAGCATTTCCAGCCAGTTCATAATACATAGCAGTTGAGGAAAGTTAAGTTGTGTTCCTTGAGGTCTCCAGTGGCCTCAATAGAATGCGGCACCTGCCAGGGACTATTTAGTCCATACTCAGTTAGCTTGAGGACACCTTAGTGTCCCTCTAAAAAAGCAGGGACATGTCATGTCATGGATTGATGGATGGTGAATTTGTCCAAAATATTTGCCCCTGTTCTCCAGATGCAAATAGGCTAATGAATGCATCGCAGAGGGCTGGCGTTCCCTACTTGTGGCAAACTGTGAGTAAGAAGTGGTCAATGAGAATGCGAAAAGGACAGATGGCATGACTGTGAGAGAATGGTTAATGGCAGATGGAATAGTTGAGAGTGGGAGGATGATGGTGATCGAAGCAGAAGTATGTGAGAAAGTGATTGCCTTTAAATGAGCTGCGCGTACATGTGTGTGTGTATGTGTTACAGCAAGGGTTGGCTGCCCTGACAATCTCTAATTGTCTTTGTCTTACATTGCGATTTCATTGGTGTGCCAGTGGACCCATTAAGATGACCTTCAGTTTCTAATGAAGGGAGAATGGAAACAATGTTGTCCGTCATAGGGGACATACAGGACCAATGATGTGTGCAAAGAGCAACTAAAAAAAACAAACAAAAAAAAAAAAACAAGATTGCTAAGAGTTGTGGGTAAGGGTCTTCTATTACAAATGAAAAGAGAAAGAAAGGAATGAGCCTATGTGGCCTGAAGCCCAAGCTCATTGAGGACAAATGGTGGTGGAAAAAAGAGACTGTGTTGTTATTTCTCTGTTAAACCTAACATACATGCACTTCACTGGTAAGGGTCCTCGATGATAAGGCTCTCCATGTAGCTCCTTATAATATCTTGACCCTCACTCTTATCTGAACAGAAAACCTCCCTGAGGAGTTATCCCTCCTACACTGGATTACATGTCTAATACCTCAACAACACTGAACGTAGGAACACTATTTCACAAAGGGGTATTTACTCTAAGTGTAAATTTTTAATGTACATTCAAACATTGACACAAAACAGTTGTATGCAGAGGCAGAGCAGTATGATGTACTCGCGCTGAACACATATGTGTGTTCTTTTAGAGACAAACTTCCATCAGTACAAAGCAAGTCAAAATAAATGTGCTTCCACAATGCGATCAACGTTGGACAAAGTATGTCAAAGTATGTCTTTACGTCCTCTCTGACAAAATACAAATGCTTTTATGATGGCTTGAGCTTCACGTAAGGAATCTTGTTTCTGAAGGGCATTTAAAGTTAACTAATTTTCTGCCTGCAATCAGACGAGATGGGGTTTTCTCATCATCTTTCATTCATGAGTATGGGTACTATTGAGGCATTGTGAAGCACAGCAAAATGGGACAAAATTGAATCTAGGTAAGTGCCACTTGGTCTAGAAAAAACACAAATAGACACACACAGGTGCACACACCCCTCTCAGAGATAGAAACGTTGCATTATTTTTGGAGTCAATGGGCTGCCTTGTCCTTGACAAGGAGCTACATTTCTTAAACTGAAATCAATCATGTTAAGAGACGATTAGTAGCCTATAGGAAAAACACCCACTCTTCTTTTTGTGTCTCTCAGCATCTCCCTGTACACTCCTCTGTCACAGCTTCTCCATCCATTGGATATTTTAGAGGAAAAACACACTGAAAGTCATGCTCTCAAAGTCAAACATCTTTATGGAGAACAGTGTCACCTACTGGTTTACCCTGAGTTGATTTGGAATATGCTGTGCTCCAGCAACAGTTGTGGCTGGATAAACCCATTTTGGACACCACAGGGGTGAAAAAAATATCTGTTTTAGCAGCAAAAATAAAAATAAACAAGTCCACCATCAAGGATATGAAGTCACCATCTGAGTCACACCCTATTGCAAGGTTTCACAGCAAGATTATGACAAAGGTGTCATTCAAAATCATTGAGAATTATTGTTGCCACATACCAACACACAAATCGCACAACAGTCTGGATCTTGTTAGTCTGACTGCATAGTTATATTTTTATTTCTTTTTTTTTACATCTGTTTAAAACAGCTGTAAAATAGGCCTTGTTATTTGAATAGAGCAGAAATGAAGTTGCACTCTACTGTTTACAAACCAAACAAACACCAAACCAAACAGAACCTTTACATTAACAGAAGGAAAAATGGACCTGCTGAAAATAGTTTTTTTATGTTAATATTGGCACCATTGTTATAGAGTCAGTGGCATCAATGTGCAAGACCAATGCATTCCAATTACCTGTTTATCAAACATTGTACAAAACATTCTGCACAACTTTTTGGGGGATTTGCTTTGTATTTTTAAGCATTATGAGAGATAAGCATACCTTTGCATTTCTCCCTCCTGCTGTAGATAGAATGCCTCCACTTGACCAAATTTATGACAAAAAATAAATAAATAAATAAAAATTGTTTGTAAATAGAGACTGTTTTGTTTTTTGTGTGTCAGTTTACCTTTAATATCCATCCACCCGCTGGTTTTCTTCCACTAATATCTGGGGTTGGGACACGGAAGCACCATCCAAACCAGGAAAGAACAGACTTTACCTTTTCCAGACCATTTCTTCCAGCTCATCAGACCATTTTTTCCAGTTTGTCCTTTGACAATTTCCAAGCAAGCTGAGAAAGTAGTCAGATCAACATGACCAGAGACTTTCTTGGATCCTTTTCCCTTGCTTTCCTTATCACACACCTCCTCAGGAAGACATGCAGTGCGAGCAGCCACACCTGATTGCATGACGAAGCAGATAACGTAAGATACTCTTCAGTCACACAGCATGATATTAAATTGCCCTTTTCAGTGGTTGGCCTTTTTTTTTTCACTGTTGTCTGACAGTGTGTGTCCCAGTTTTTTTTCTCTTATTTTCCTTGTCTGTTTACTACCATATATTTTTCCACCATATGCCCAGTGTGTACACAAACACTTGCATTGCCACATTGTAGCTCACAACGACGTCATTGGTTTGTTCCCATTTTGTAGTATTTAGAAGACATCTCTTGCATCACCGAGCACTTGGGGACTAGGAGGTCGGATTCCCAAAGGTCAGTTGTGCTATGCATAAACAGACACAAACCACTGGCCTGGATGTTTTAAGCAGCACACGAGGTAGCTCACAGTCTGATACACACAAATGAAAACAGTGCACGAATGACCCTTTAAGCCTTTGAGCACCATCTGGTTTTGAGCCCATCCAAGAGAAGAAAATCCCACCAGGTTCAGAAGGAAAGGAAATGAAAATAATAAATATGAAGGTGCTCTGAGAGTAGCTAGGGACCGAGAAAAAGATGAAGGCAATAAAAAAGGTCAAACAGCTATACAGGTTTGCATGCTAGCAAGTTTTTATAGATGTTCTCACCATCGTTTAGTCTGAATATTTACAGGGTTATTTTACGCTTTTAGTCCTAATAAAGATTTCCAAAGGGAAAATAGTTTCATCAGGCAGAGTGTTTTCCATTCTCCTTTCTAGATTAAAGATCAATTTATTTGTATTTATGTGTGCAAGCATTAGAAAAAACACCAAACAGTATTTAACAATTAATTAATTATCGTTGATACTTACTTAATCCAAGAAGTATTTTTATATAATTTTCTAGTGGTTCCCAATCTAGGGTCCCTAACCACCCAAATGGGTCCCCTGGAAAGCACAGGGGATCAAGATTCTGACGCCACAAAGCCTGTAGGATGGTAGAAAAAAAAGAAGATAATTCTTCTTAGTAATTGTTTGTTCATCCCATTGATATTTTGCTTTTTTGTTATTGTTTCCTTTTTTCTTTTTTTTTAATCTGTCCTGTCCAGCATTACATTAAAATAAGTCTTAAAATGAAGACCATGTCCACACAGAGACAAGTTGAGAATTATTCCTGTTTTTAATCATTAGACGTTCTGTTCACATGGAACCAGTGTTTCAGGAGCCTGAAAACAAACTTTTGAAAATCAGTCCAAAAAAATAAATAAATAAACAGAGGACATCAAATTCTGCTATAAAACAAAATTTAATACATAAATATTAGTTAGAAAATTGAAAAGTTTTTATATTAACCTCATCCAATTGTAATTGTCAAGCCAAGTTTATTCATAAAGCACTTAAAAATAATGGCCAAAGAGCTGAACATTAAGAAGAATTACTATACAAAAACATTTAAAAGAAATAATAATATAAAAAAAAACATAATTAAACAATATAACACAAAAAAACAAATAGAATGGGAATAAAGGAAAACTGGTTGTGAACCACTGACTTACAGCTCACACAAATACAAAAATACTCAAGTATAGTATGAATCATATTTTGGGAGTGAATCTTCTGACTACTTATACAGTAACAATAACATTAATATTTCTGGATGTGGGTGGTTGTTAATAATATATCATTAGTTTTGGTTTTGGCATAAACACGCTTTGCTTTTCGCCCATTAGCCACATCTCTTAATAACATTTGTGCAGATAAATCTAGGAAAAGGTATAATTTTTTTTCATGATTTTTGAGGTTTGGAAAGGTTTAATTATCAATAAATAATTGCTACTGCATTGGTATATGGTACTGGGGTGTCTGAATTACCTGATTTAGCAGAGATAAAGCAGGACAGCATGGATTGGAGATCTCAGAACTGCCTCTCTGCTTCCTGCGATGGTGTGATTCTGTTGCCTCCTTCAGCATGCACAGGGGGTGGTTTTCAGTCAAGTGTGACGTGTTAGAAACAATTCTCCGCTGCAGAAAGAAGGATTGCTTCCATCAGGTTGGAAGTGAGTTGTCGCCTCAGGTCATGTATCTCAGAGTCTTGTCAGGAAAGGAGTAGAAATGATGAGTTTTAAAGCATGAGCAGTAATCCATGGGAGTCAATCATATGATTGTTGTGAAGAGGGTGGTTAGCCAAAGGGGAAAGCTTTTAAACTATCTGCATATCTGCTTTCCCTCCATCTTTATAAGATCTGGGCAACCTTCATAGAATGCCAACAAAACTACAATCAGCTAAACTAAGTTACTTCCACAAAGTTAGCAGGTTTTAATGCCTAATCTGGACAGGGATTGTCACAGGACAAGGAGATGGTAGACAGTTCCTGTTAGAAGGAACATCTCAACTTCCCCACTGAACTTCATCCACTACCGTGACTAAAATGTTGCATCTCATAATTTATTAATGTTATCATTTTCTGTGGTGGATTCTTCTTAAAACTGATGCTTAAAGTAAATGGATGTAGTTCTGCATACAGGTTCAGTATGTCTCTCAAATACTTTCATGTCACACTGGCGGCATTTGGAAAGTTAACCACCTTCTACTTCTAAAATTCTGATATAACATATCAGTGCATCTTCATGACCCCTGGTGGAAAGGAGAGAAGGAAGGACCAAAGTGCAGGACTACAAGACAGAAGCTGTTTGGATGAGAAGACAAATAAAAAAAAGAAATTGAATATACTATTTGGATTCCAAACAAGATGTGGAATTTTAGGAGCTGGTGTGAGGAGACCAGTAAATAAGTTTAATGTAATGCACAAAGGGGAAAGCTCAAGTGAAACAGGAAGCAAAACTAATTAAATGTTAGATACACTTAATAACACGAAGTCCTTACATTCATGACATGACAACCACTTAGAGGAGCGTAACAAAATACAAAATCACAAAACCCAAAAAGTTGACCTGATTCAAGAAAACGGCGAGGAACTAAAACAATTGGTGTCCATGTTTAAATCCTGACTGGTTTATTCCAGCTGGACCAGCCTAGACTGATCAATCAATTTCATAAAATCCTTTCTGAGCCTATCTTAAAAATGTATTGAATTTTCCATGCCGTTCACATGTCTGACATCCTGCCTGAAACATCTGCACTGTGCAGCTCGATGCAACTTCCAGCCTCATTTGTTTACTGGAGACACTTATGAAGTGTCTCTGAAATGTGAAGCTGCCACATCTTGTGGAATTACATGAGGCATTCTGCTAGAGTGGCTGAAGCCAAATGCAACAAAACAACTATATTCAGTAGAGTACAAGCTTTATTCACCCAGAAGAAGGAATACTGGTGTTGTCACTTTGGCATTGTGGAATAAAAAGGCTCTCTCCAGCAACACACCAGCAGATGAGTCTAATGGAACTGGGCCCCAATGCTGCACTGACTAGGAGTTAACATTACCAGCAGCGCAAAGAAAATTAACAGACTCTCTCGCTTTACCAGCGTATAGTCTGGGGAGTCACTCACGTCAACGGATTTCTTCGGCGGGACAAACAAGTGAAGAGTAAACCAATCAGAAAAATGTCGGACGTGACGTCATTAAAGTGGCAGCCTACAATGTCTGGAAGTGTTCAGTAGAGTGAACGCAATAGAAGAAAATAAACATGCTGTGCAGCACAGAAGACATAAATGGCCTGTGTCTTTTTTGCTGTAAAATCCTGAGGCTACATGGCACCATTGGCAACTCAGTGTTGCGTTCTGAACCTAATCGTACGGCAAAAAGAAACAAACTCCTGCTACATCCGTGCGCCATCTTGAATGTTTTGAAGAATACGTTGTGACGCAAGGGAAGAGGCAAGAGTCTTCTCAGATCAACCAATCAGAGTGGCCAGTTTGTTTAAGACCAATGCAAATCTCTGTGAAGGGGGAGGGACTCCAGACTGAGTCACTATGTATTGAATATATAGAGCACTCCAGTCTGGCGTGCCAGGCTAAAAAAATAACAGCTCATCAAACAATAATTTATATCAAGATGGAACGAAAAAGTCATTAAATGCACCTTAGTCAAAACACCAAAAGAAGACACTCCCCTTCCAAAAAGAGTCATTCATTTGTAATGTGAAGACTGTTAGTTAGTTCCTGATGCTTTCTGATTGGGGCTAAAATGAAGTGCAAACTTCACTTACTTCTCACCTCAGGGGACCATTGGCTGAGACGAGCCACCAAAGTGGGAAATAGTTTATAATTAAATCCCCAACTATAACTTCTGTTGACTGGTTAGTTTGGCCACAACACATTCTCATCAACTTTCTCCACATTTGCTTTCTTCACAACTTTTTAACTCAGTTCTGCTTCTTGTTTCCTGCTGCTAACATCAGAGACACACATACATGTGTCGACTGCTCTGTCAGTGGAGCGCTGACACAGGCAAGTCTCAAAAAGGAACAGGTCTCATTGTCGCCCATTATTGTGCACCGGCTCTTTCCTTCTCTTGATATCAACTTGATCAAGCTGCATTTCAACTCCTGAAGATTAAACGAAAGAAAGACCCTCTAACGGCAACTGAAGACACCTGCAGTGAAGGCCTGGCAACGTGTCACAAAGAGAGAAAGTCTTTCTTTAGTCTTCCCCATGGGTGACAGAGTTCAGGCAGTCATACCCTACAAAGTGTTCTAAGTGAAGTATTCATGATACTAACGATTGTGCTCGTTTGACAAATTATATTTAAGTTTTATCTGTTAGATCTGTATTTCCTAAACTCTTTCCCGGTCTACAGTTTAAATGCAAATACCTTTTAGAATCTGAGAATCTGACATTTAAACACTTATTGTGTTTGAGAAATTAGCTCAAATTTGTCAACATAACAATGTGTTTGTGTCTTAATATACACATGAGTTACATGAA
Organism: Telmatherina bonti; assembly: GCF_933228915.1. NCBI lineage: Eukaryota > Metazoa > Chordata > Actinopteri > Atheriniformes > Telmatherinidae > Telmatherina > Telmatherina bonti. The sequence goes on along the minus strand of NC_136628.1, from coordinate 16,027,725 downwards.
CACATGGTTACATATTAATGGCGGTAGCCTATCTAATGGATTTGCCACGCCACCGCAACAGACAAAACGCAGGGATCCATGGCACTGATTCTGGATGAGAAAGTATAGAATACGGAAAATGTTTCTATCATTTTTAGACTTAATTAGCTGTTACTTTTGCACAAAACAACTACACGCATCATATGTTGTGATGCTTTCTGTAACAAGTGAGATTCTTTTTTAAAGTAACAAAGGAAAAGAAAACACACAAAACGTGTTTGTACTTGGATGACAACTAACCTCTGCAGGCAAACTGCAGTCAGAATGAACTGAAGCTGAAGCTAAATGGAAGAAAAGCTAAATATTCAGTGTAGAAATTATTTCTGGTCAGACCAGTCTAGTAGTTTATACCGCTTTTGAACAGCTGCTCGTCTGATGTTGGTAATCTCTGTGTTGGAGGGTCCTCTTCGGATTATAATTACAGGAAGTGAGCACAAAGCAGTCTCTGGAAGGAACGTTTGTACATGGCAGCGGTGAGGAAATTCTGCTGGTAATGCTAGTTAATAACTAATTATACTGTTACACAATGACTGATTTTTGTCTAATATACTAAATAAAATCTATGTTTCATGTTATTGTAGTGTCGCTGGAAATGAAACAAGAGAACAGCACGTGCATGTTGGAGGTTATTGCATGTGTTAGGTTGGAAACAATGTTATGTCTGTGTTTTAAATACTATTTTGAAATGTTGTTTGTGTGATATGTTTGCGTACACCACTACGTTCTGGTTGTAAAAGCTGTTTCTGTGTTGAAACAGGTTTAGCACAGCAACTGTGTAATGATGTTAGTGTGGTGATTATTGTTCCTGATTGTCCATTTAGCTGCCACTGCCTTATTACACTGTCACATTTATGATCTATGTTTCTGTACTGGTGCTCCACCTGTTCTCCTTTTGTCCTTGTGACTTTTGGTTTTTTATCACATTTTCACTTTGTGGCAAGTAAGTGGCTTCTTTAAATGCGCCTCAAGTCCAGCTTGATTTATTCTTTGTATAGCTATAATTAAAGTTCCCTGGTGATAAAATTAAAGAAAACCATGGCGCCACTAAGACCAACTGTGTTTGGAGTTCTGTGTGTCTTGCATCCCAGCTTCATACAGTATATGTAAACGTCTCAAACATATATTTTTTAACGTCTCCCAAAGCTACCGCACCTAAAATATAAGAAATAAAAAAAAAGCCACAAACATGCCATATGTACATACACTGGCAAATTTATTAGCTACAAGTCCATGCAGCAGCCAGTAGTAACTGGTGATAACAGCTAAGGGATGCAGAATATCATCTCTTAAACACACAACATGTCCAACCTTGAGGCAGCTGGACTGCCACACCAGGAGTTTACCTTTGGTGTCACTCCTGTTGGCTAAGAAAAGGAAACAGAAGCTACAATTTATGCAGGCATGCCAAAGCTGGATTATTGAATATTATAAAACCACTTGATTTAAATGTCTTCTGAATCATTACAGTAGTAATAATTTTTCCTGAAATACGCATGCCTGCCTGCCTGTCTGTATGTGTGTGTTTGTGTGTGTGTGTGTGTGTGTGATAATTTGGTGTAAACAACATGAAAGCATGAATCCATCCTGTCTTTTATTAGGCTGCTGCTTAAAATGTAGTGGTGTAGGGGGTATTTTTTGGCACACTTTGAGCCCCTTAGTACCAACTGAGCTTTGTTTAAATGCCACAGTCTACGGGAACATATTTATTTATTTATCTTCAGTAAACAATAACAGACACTTTCCTCTCTTATTGTGTCTTTACACATTCCCAGATTTTATGAGCATAACGATACTTAACAGTTGCAACCACATGGATTTAAAGAATGGTATATTCTCTGTGCTTTTATACATGTCAGTCCACAATATGCTGCACAAAATGAGATGATGAAAGAAGCGTTAAATCTTCTTTTCTTTACATTAATTCAACCAGCTTTGTCACACGGCTCTTCCTTCTCAGTCACTTCAATAAGTTTCTCACCATTTCTATTAACCTTTATATCATGTTGAGGCTCAATTTGACCCATTTCAATTTTTGTGATGAACAAACTACTGGTTAACCTTTCTTTTTCTTCATGAAAATTAGTGACCTTTCCTCTTCTGGGCTCATGAACTTTTGAGTGAAATTTGGAGACTTTGATGTGTAGTCGAACATCTGTGCAGTGTTTGTATACAAAGATGATGCTGGGGGTCATTTTGACCCAGACACTTTGGTGTGGGTAAGTCGCTGATTAGAGTAAAAAAAATGTCTCTTTAATGTACTTAATTTTGATTGCTTATTTATGTTTTTAATGCTTTAGAATAGACATTCATACACAGACACTCTTATTCGAACATGGTGTGTCTTGGGGATAAACTTTCTTGCCCCTATATTGCAAGTCTGTGGAATGAAGATCTTTCAAGCAACAATGTCTCTGGAGACATTTGACATAAAATCTTGAGTCATCTGATTTGGCAACTGTGATACCAAAGCAAATTGACATAAAAGAGACAAGCTAGCTGCGATCAGATGGATGGGAAAAATGGGTTGAAATTCTACCTTGTTGTACAATCTTGGTTTGCATGTTATTGTCGACGAGCTCCTTATTTCATTCAGGCAGTGCTGTCCTTTCTGACAGTACATGTCCAACAAACCTGTCAAGTATGGTTTAAAAATATGGATAGTCTGTGAATTCAAAATCCAGCTGTGCATAAAATATGTAAGTGTACACTGGAAAGCCACCTGATGGTGCATAACATCAGATGTGACAATTTCTTTACAACCTACTGCCTTGGAGATGAACTTCTAAAGAGAAAGTTATATGTTTGTAACAGTAAAAAAAAAAAAACCAAGCCAGAACTTGCAAGAATTACATCTGCAGAAAACATACAGTTACTGTCTGTCCATCATCTGGAGGACTTTGAAAGTATTCAAACTGAGAAAATCAGAGAAAATGGGGCACTTTAAAAGTGTTTGTGAAGAGGGAAAAACAAAAATAGTTCTTAAATATGGTGTTGTAGCTAATATATTGTATTGAATGTCTCTTTTCTAAACATTTACATAATCTGAAAAAAGTTATTATTGGTTGAACTAGACTTTTTTTTTTTTTAATGTTATAAGTGGATTTACACAGTGTGCGTCAAATGATCTGCAACATAATCAATCAGGGGTTAAAAGCAACTCATTGGAAGAGATCCTTTCATTTCTCCGTTGGCATTTCTTAGTTGGTTCGTTTGTGGTCTGGTTGATTTAAAGTTCTCCGTATGAGGATGATGGACCTATTGTTCATTCAGCCATTTGCCAGTCCAGTTGCCTTTAAAGGTTGTAACTGCTTTCCCAAACAAATTTTTTAATACATTAATTTTCAATGTCCGACATGCCAGGTCAACACAGCATATCTATAACACAACGAACACTAACCTTCTCTCATTTCAGCTCGGTCTTGTCAGGATATGGACATGGGAACTAAGACTTTTCTTCAGGATGATACTGATTTTGTGTCATGTGACAAAGGCTTTGTGGAATCTTTTTTGGTATTAATCACATCCAAAGCAACAGTTGTTGTTGGACTTTGTTTTAATCATGGGACTGCTGTAAAACTATAAATCATCGAAAGCTTATTTGTGTAGGTTTAAAGTGCAGCACCACCAGCAACCCCATGCCTAGGTCATTTGATTAAAATGTTGACTGATTCTCCTTCTCTTCCCCTCAGCTTTGGCAAAGCAATATCGGTTGTTACTCCAAGTAACTTTGGAGAATCCCATACCTTCTGTTGTACTGGTAATATCAGTGATCTATGGAGCATGATTGTCTTGTTGACACTTTGTGTCCCAGCCAGTAATTTCAACAAGTCTTCAGGGACTTATTATGCTATTATAATTACCATTAGAAAGACTAAGGGAACTGTTAGTGACTATACCACACATTCATCATGGCTTACCAAGCCCATAGGCTTCACAGTGGCACTGCTTGATAAATTGCAAGCTTAAAATAGAGGAATTTCACTCCTGAGTAAAAATAATACCTTCCTCTACATAAGTGCAGTCAGGCGCGTAAACTTGTTTTTACTACCTCTGGTCGTAATATTGTAATTTTCAAATTGCATTTTTAACCTCTTTTGTCCTTAAGGTGATGGAAATACAGACGCGTTTTACACTCATCAGCTCTCTTGTCCTTAATGTTTTCTAGCCTTAAGTGTACTTTTTAATATTTGACTAATGGGGACTAAATGGATTGGTGAAAAGGTTAAATAATGATTATTTAAAAGGGTTAGCCATTAAAAAGTCATAAATATTTGTATAATTCCAGATAATATATATAAAGTGCTCATCATACCCATTGGAGCGACATAGCCTCTTAGGAAGGTGTAAAACTGTGACACCAGGCCATGTCTCCAAAAGGATAGCTCAAATCTGTGACGCACTTTCCACCACTGGATGACAGACACGTGAATCCTCTATGTATGAGTGGTTCACCAAGAATACACATATTTAAATGTTTCTTTGCTATTGATGAAGTACTTGCTCAGCCATAAGCCATTTTCTCATTCTGGAGGGGAATATTTGTTCGCAGAGGATGGGGATCGGTCATTCAGTGGCAGTAACAACTCAGTTGGAAATGCATCCGTCAATAATGATAATGTCCCTGAAGCAGTAAATGTGGGAGGTGATGACCAAGGTTTATGAACCAAGGGGACAGAATTTGACTATTTCTGTAACGGCTCAGTAGATCAAAGCCAGAAAAGATCAGAGACTAACCGATAAGATTGACAATAGTAGGTCTTTCAAGAAAATAATGTATTGCATTCAGCTTTACAGTGGAAGCAAGATGAGAGGAGTGAAAATCTCTGACTTGATTGCAAACTGGATGGTTAAAACAAAGAAAAAAAACAATTGTTTGCTATTGAGCACTGTTAACTGGAAGAAAGTGTGTCCTGCAAATTAATGTGCAAAGTTCAAACACACGAAGCAAACAGTATCACTACTTTGTGGAAAATGTTGAAGCAGTTGATGTTGTTACAGAGAGGAGCCAATTCCGAGTCTAATTGTCACTTCTTTGTCTCTTTGTAGTGATCTCCAATTTGGAAATACTTCTTCACTCGACAACCGTTGGTTCTTTAAAAAGGTAAATGTTGGACCTTTGGTTTTTTTCAGATGGATGTTTCATTCCGCTTTGAAAATACACACTCGCATTGTTTGGTTGTTGGAGCCTTTTACAGGAATGGGGGACTGGGGGGTGTCAGAGAAAAGAGAAGGTGGTAATTCATATGAATGTACATGAACGCATGGTTTAACCAGCTAGTAAACACTTAGCTAGAGATCAACAGAGAGATGATGTGTGGTGTCATGCTGTGCTCCAGGTTAAACTGCACCTCTAATCATTGCTAAATTTTAGTTCCTTCAACTCAGAAAAGATGAATTTCTATTTATTTCTCCTTTAACGGGGCTCAAATACTCTGACTCAGGTAGGGAATTCCCAGAAGTCCAGTGTTCCTTTCCAACCCTCCATGGAAAACAAGCTTAGTCCAGAATCCAAATCTAATTCTACATAACAGTCCAAGAACCAAATAGAATTGCGAAAGCCACAAAATGAGGGAGGCAGAGATTATCAGGCTGTGGCAGGCAGGTACAAACATTCTGGGAGGGAGAAGCAGGTCATACACAAAAGGCCACAACAGACTGAGCTGGACTGGAGACGCGCAGAAGAGAACTCTGACAATGTGGCAGTGACAACTACCAGGACAGCTGCTTAAATAACCAGCAGCAGAGGTGAGAAGCATCAGCAATCAGTGCTGAGGGAAGATGACATCAGGGGTCGCTGGGAAAGACCATCTTCAGTCCAAGATCATGACAGTTTTTGGATATGGTTGACGAAACAGTTGTGGAAAACATAGCCCTGAAAAATCTGTGGCAGCAGGAGAGGTCTATAGCTCTATAAATAGCCATGGTATTGACTGGTTGTACTTAAAAAGTGCATCACAGATGGGTCACAGAGTTATACTGGACAACTGGATAAGTGGATATTTTGAAAACTAAGATTTGTTAAATACTAAACCCACTGATTTTATATATTTTAAAATATATTTTAATAACGTATAATAACAGTTTTTATTACAGTCTAAGCAGAGCGTTTTTCAGGTTTCAAGTTAGTGCTCAGTTATGCCGTATTGCCATCTTAGCAATTTTGGTGGTATTTTTTAGCAACAGTGCAGACCCTTATAGTGATTCTATTTAAGAAATCAAAAAGAAATAAGCACATAATGCAAATAACAGGGTTTCGATTAGAATAATATCCCATGGAAGTCGTTTTAATGACACTGCGTTAGAAACGTAATTCATGTGTATGAATGTGCCAGATCTCTCTTGGATGGTTCTAATTTTTCCATTTCTGTGTGTTTGCATTGACAGAAACAACAGAGAAACGAGAGAGTTTATTTTAACTTTTCCACATCCTGGCATTCAGCAGCGTGCATGTCCTTGCTTCACACTCTCAAATATTTGCACTCGCAGGCCTGTGGCTGCGATCGCCTCTGTGTGCCTTTATCTAACAATGTGTGCTCATGCATTTGTAGCAATCTGCATCACCAGCCAACAAGCAGCCATTCTTACTGCACCCTTCATTTGACTATTGAGGTCAGCCCTCCTCGTAACCTACCAGCTCTGCCCACGCAGCAAATGGAACCTGACGTCGGTAAGTAGACTTTCCCACATTCTGCGCAGGTGGCCTTGCAATCAGCTGTCCTGGCCTTTAAATGAGGCTGACTGTTCCAGCACTCAATGAACTAACAAGGGAACAGATTTCAAATAGCTTTGTGTACCTGCACATGCAGCTTTTTTACTTTCTTTTTTTTTTTTATGTATTAATTTCCTTTCAATGCTTGTTGATAACACTGACAGGTTATTAATATAAATGACTTCAGTCGTTTATACTGTCCAGTAAAGGCGCAACAACAAGCACAAGTCTTATTAGCTGTGGCGTAAGGACTTTGTTTATGTGAGACCAGCAAAGATATTCTAAGCCATTCACGTTAGACTTTGCACCACAGTCTCAGCCTCAAATTAGATTGATTGTGGCACAGCTAATGTCATGCCCAGTTTCCTTTTGCAGACACAGCAGTTTTCCCTGCCAACCTCATCAAAGTGTAACACATTTAAGTGCAACTGTGCTGCATGGGAGGTCAAACCGTAACACAAAACATCATAATGGACGGATAACTGAAATATGCCTTGTAAAATCTGTCATGTCGACTTGTTTGACAGATTTGCTTCAGTGTTGCTTCATTACCAACTGTTTGCTGCTTCTCTTGACTCATCTGGTAAATGTTCTACTTGTTTATGCAAACACGTCATGCATAAGTTATCGCCCATCCTCACTGCAGCTTGAGAGGACCAGAAGGAAACGTGCCAAGAATTCTGCCTTTACAGGGTTTGTTTATGATGACTTATTTCTCTATTTTTGCCTCATGCAGTATGTTCACAAATAAAGGATTTTTCATTTAGAGTAAGAACAATATGGGCCAAATGATGTAAACAATGCTTCGCTGAAGGACGAGAGAGCGTTGGCTGCTGGAAGTAAAATGCATCATATTTAACTTCATGCTGTGTTTGTTTAACTGCTGCTTCATGGACTACTTTAAAGGCATTAAAAGTGGATCATTCTGGAGCTATTTTGCTATTTTGTTTACAGTATTTATTTTTTTTTTTTGTTATTTCTGAGGCCCCAAAACTCCATTTGGAAGAGATTTACTTGTGTGTCATAAACATAGTGGATGCACTGATAATAGTTCTCCCTATCTGGTTTTGAATCACAGAGAGGCACAGGGACTGGCTAGTCGCTTTAACTGAATGCAGTTAATGTGTGCTCAAAACATATTCACCAGATGCTTTCTGGGGGAAAAAAAAGAAAAAAAAGACAATTTTATAGATGTTTAAAGTCTGAAAGCCAGTAAATTTAGTGTCAGTTTGACTCGGAGACTATTCCTACAGTGCATGGGTGCGTAACAACGGTTCACAAGGGCTGCAATTCTGCAAGTGTTCAGAGTTTCCCTGCTGCAACACACCTGAATCAGAGACTACTGTAGAGTATCGGACCAGTCTGCTAATTAAGTCTGTTGTGTATCAGGTGTGTTGCAACAGAGAACCTACAAACACTTGCAGGACTGCAAACCCTGAGGACTGGAGTTGTCCACCTCTGCTCCACTGCAAAGTCATGTATTGATCTCCTCTTTGGATTGGCAGCGGGTGTATAGATATAACATGTGTATGAATGTAAATTAGTGTTTAGGGTAGCTAAATCAAATCCCTGCAGGTTGCTTCCATTATGTGTGAAACCATGAATGGATCTTTTTAGAAAACTGAAACAAATTAGGGGCAGCTGCAGAAATTGTGTGCTGAATAACAAATGCAGTCCCAGATTAAATTTTTAATGCTGTATTCTTCCACATGAATTGCTGTCATAAAGAACCACATGCCTATAGCCTATGATTTATCTGCTGTGTGCAGCTGTTAAGAAATTAAACACATGCAACCATGTAGATGCATATGGAAATAAGATACAGGAATGTGCAAAAGTACTAGTAAGGTTTCTGTATATTGTCATGTTCTTTGCCAAGTTATCTGTTATATATTGTGTAGAGGCACTCTGAGGATATCGTTTCCTTATCTGGTGCACATCTGGTACAAATGTACCTGGCCATTCATCTTCTTTTGACTGTTATAGGGGCTGATAGGGCATGGGTGAGGGTTGTGGGTGGGTGAAAGGGGACTATGGGTGTGTGTGTGTGTGTGTGTGTGTTTTTTATCTATTTTGGTGTAAATTGTTTTATTATGTAAAGCACTGTATTGTTTTAAGCACAAAAAGTGCTATAGAAATAAAGTTTGATTTGATTTGATATGTGTTTTGGTGGTTCATCCCTCTAGTTGGGTGACTTTTAATTGTAAAATGAGTTATATGTAAGTGGGAAGTGGTCTTTTGAATTACCAGACTCTTGAAATTGGCAGGAACAAGGGGTGAGCTGAAATTGGTAAATAAAAAATAAACAAATAAATAAAAAAGCACAGTTTTTTTAGGTCCTTTTCGACAGTATTTTTCTGTGCTTTCAGAAAGTTTTCAATGATTATGAGAATATCTGGCACTGATACACTCACCTTGATAATGATATTGTATTACGAGTCCATATTTTCTCATTGCTATTACAGCATTTCTTGCTCAAGGCCCTTTACTGCCTTCAAGCTCACAGTCATGCAACAGTTTTTCACTAAAGCGCCACTATCCAACAACATAACTAATATGTGACTCAGTCTGGAGCTCCATTCAAAATGCACAATCACCTCGGGGATGTGCGCTGTCCATGTAGACACACAACTATTGTTTTCTTTTTCTTACTCCTGTTTCTACTCTCAGGTATCACATCTATCCACCTGCATTTCTGCAGTTCTGAGCTCCAGCAAACAGTCGGACGTGCATTCCTCCAAGAACCCACACCAGGACAACACACCTAAGAGGAAAAACAAAAAACAAGGAGGCCTACACTTCAAGTTTTTACCCATATTTTCAACACTGCCTTAACGACACTACAAGGCATTCACTGTTATGCCTCACACATGCATGTGGGGCATAACCACAGAGCCATGTTCGAGCGTAGATAAATCTGTCTAGACCCTTAAACCACCATAAACACAATCCCAAGGTTCTGTCTGTATACCCTATACCTCCATACTTTCTAAGAATGGATCCATTTTTAACCATGCACAACACCGGACAGCTTGAATTAAACGAGACAGGACACAGCTGGAATTTCTCGCAGCTTGTCTCGTCTTAAGCAAATTACAAGAGGAAAGAAAAATGGAAATGCAAAACTGACTGCATCTACAAGAGAGGTCAGAGCAGACTCTACTTCTAAAGGAAGCTGAGATCTTTTAACATCTGCACCAAGATGCTGCATATCTTCTATAAGTCTGTTGTGGAGAGTGCAGTCAGCTTTGCAGCATCTTCTGGGGTAGTAGCATCAGAACCAGAGACTTGAAGAGAATCAACAAACTGATCCAGAAAGCTGCTTCTGTGCTTGGAGTAACTCTGGAGCCGCTGGAGCTGATTGTCCAAAGAAGAATGCTGCACAAGCTGATGGAGGATTCTTCACACCCTCTCCACAACACAGTGATGAAACAACAAAGTGTGTTCAGTGAGAGGCTTCTTCAGGTCCGCTGTAAGACTGAAAGATACAGAAGATCATTCCTCCCAGCAGCCATCAGCCTCCGGACCAGGACCAAGACCTTCTCTAATTATTATTATCTACTACAATATTGAATTTACCTTTGGGGATAAATAAAGTATTTTTATTTCATTTAGGTTTAAAAAAGTTGGTAGATTTTCTCCAGAGCCTTTGCAAACAGCAGAAAATCCTTCAACGTTTCCCACTTGCAAACTCAGCATGAACTACAAGTTATTTAATCAGACACAGATTTAAATATTTCGGTCGAGTTGAGCACACATTCCTAATCTGCCATAATTAGGGATACATATCATCATGTACACCCACATGTGATAGGAGATTTTATCATGTAAAAATAATTACAGTCTTCAGTCACGTCTGTAAAAAACAGCAAGCCAGTGCTTTTTCTAAGAACCTGTACAAGAAGCATGGCAGACTATATCACACAAGCGAGGCTGAAAATCTGTGATCTCCATCTAGAAGCTTGTAAAGTCACAGGTTTGTTATTTTATTAGCTGGTCATTTTACAGAGGCATCTGAGTACTGCAAGCTATGTTAATTATGCCGCTAATTAACAGTGTATTTCAGTTTCGGCGCTATAGGGACATGGAATAACATCTCTGCCCAGTGCACCTCATATCCCAGAGACATTTCATGGATACACATAATTGGCCGTAATTGTAATTGTGTCCTCTTTTTAACATGGTTTGTAATGAAGATCATCTAGTTTAATTATCTGCATCGTGCACCGCATGCAAGTTTCTTTTTTATTCCCATAGATGTGTGTAGGTTTATCTCTAATGGAAATTGCATGCTAATAAGGTAAAAAAAAAAAAAAAAAAAACTGTCAGCCTGCTTCTCTACAGGATGCTGAGGATGTTTCATGGCGCAACATACTGATAAGACTCACATGAGGCCGCTTTATCTTTGCTGACTGAGGAAACAAAAAGGGTTTTTTTGAGTAAAGGAAGCTTAATTAAATATTACACTCGAACATGCCATGTCAAATATTATGCTAACATATGTTGCTGCTACTGCTTTCTATTTGAATGGAATATTCTGCAGTATTGATAATTCTTGCATGTATAGCAATAACATATAAACACTGATGTAACTTTGAATATGTTATTTGTTTGTTTCTTTCTTTTCCTTTATTGTCTATCGTGCACAACTTAGAACTAACAATGTTAAATACTTTAAAACATATGATTGTGATATTGCATTTATTACAGGCCTTGCTCTGATGTCTACTATTGCTTCTTATCTCAAAATGTCAGAACTTAATTTCTCTCATTTATCATTTTTGCTAATAACTTCAAATTGACAAGAAAGGTAGTAGTCTCTGACTCTGCTTCTGATTATATTTGTTGAGTAGCCATCATGAATATTTAGGATTCATTATTCGTATTATTAGTGTTGTTTAAGTATGACTGTATACTGAAATTTTATGTCTACGTTTATACATTATTTGTTATTATGTTAGGGTTAATTTAGGTCTTGTCACAATGAAAAGTACAGACTTTACAGATTTTAATATAAGTGTACAAAAGACACACTATCAGTCTAAAATAATTAACAAGCTGTAGCATCCTGTGGTAAAGTCCAAAGCTTTGTCACCTTTCAATTAACCTTTTTTTCTTTTGTTTTTACAATAAGAAGCTGCCTTTACTTGCTCTTGATATTTAAATACAAATAATATTTGAATGCGTGTTGAAGTTTTTGGACTCAGAAAGTAAAACTGAGCTTGCATTCTACCTCATTGCAAGCAGCAAGAGACTTCTTAGACTGCAAAACAGAAGTCTGTGTCCCAGTATTACTTCCTATTCTGCATGCACTGGCTTTGAAGCACATCTAGAAGGGTAAGTGCAAAGTGGTCATCATGTGTCCCCTCTGTGATGGGATTTGCATATACGTCATTGAAAAATTGCTGGTTTAAAATCCAACAAAGATAACGGAAATCTGCTTTTATGTAAGTTTTTCAGCAAGTGATGCCTGAAGTTATTGAGTGTGCTGGATATTTATTGCATATTTGTAATGCTTTCTGTGTCCTCAGTGAAATGTTTGCATGGCTTTTTTATGTTAGTGGATTTATAAGTAAATATTTGGTAAAATGTGTAAATGTCTTATTGAAAATTTAATTGCCGCCATGGACTGGTGACACCCTGTGTTCAAGGGGTGCGCCGGCTCTCGCCCAATGATTCCTGGAATAGAGTTTAGCTACCAGTGACACTGAATTGGACAAAGTGATCAGGAAAATGAATGAATATTGAACATTTAATTCAGTTTTCTTTTTGTTTTTTTTTCTTTAAAGAATAGAAAATATATCTCTTCATTAATTAATTTGAAATTCTGAGTCAAGATTCACTTCAACATATCAATTGATGCATTGATGCCAGCAAATACAAAGCTTTTGTTCACCCTTTCATATTTTCACTTTAATATAATTGTCTATTAATGCAGAGGCTGACCTATATGACCCACAGGTTCTTGCAGTAAGGCAGGCCAGTTAAAATCTGTGTTTTTAGCATAGTCTAAAACCGCTGTGGTTTTAGACCATGCTGGTGTACTGGCTGCAGGAATTACCGTCTTGGTTTGGAAGAGATACACAATTTATTATATTTGTGTTCTTCTTAGGCTGTTTGTTTATCTGCTAAGAGTGTTGTGCAACTTTTTTGCGTTTTTATCTTTGGAATCAAAGCTATCTCGGAGCATTACCATTAATGCACATGGAAAACTGGTTGTGGTCTGATTGAGAAGTGCACATGCTTTTAAAAGTTGGATCAAATGTCAGTTGTTTATATACTGATGCACTGCTTTTGAGGGAAAAACAATGACTAATTCCATTTCAGCATGAGAGTGGAAGTCGTCTAAAATAGGCTATAACAAAAACCTAAATCTGTAATATGTTTTCCTTTTATAACTTTTGACAGATTCAACAACAAAGGAAAACATTCACTTTCATGCCCGACTAATGTCTTTATCTTTAGAAAATACAGACAAGTGGTGAAATTTCATATCAACAGCACCCTAAAAAAGTTTGGAGAGAGGCACATTTACTGTAGTGTTTCATCACTATTCCTTTTAATTACATATTTATAATGTTTTGGATGTAGAATGCGGAATCATTTCCAGTCCTGTTGAAATAAATATAAGATTCAGAGATAGATATGGTCTCTTGAAGTGGCATATGTCTCTCCTAAAGTTCAGTATATGCATCCACATCAGTGGTACCTTTACATACATGCAAATTAAGCATGCATGAACACTGACGCAACTCCATTCTGCAGAAGAAGGTAGTATTTTTCATTCTGTTTTCGAATAGAAACCGGGGGTAATGTAAGGACTGGAATATGGTTCAGGTTAACCATTAAAAAGTCGGGCTTAGGTTGAGCATATAAAAGCATGTGGAAAAGGTGCATTAAAGCAGACACTAATAAAGACTTGTCTTTAAATAACTATGTTATCTGTTTATGAATGCTAACTCCCAGTCCCAACAAGCTTAAGAAAATCATAATGGGTGAAAAAGAAAAAAAAAAGAGTTTATGTTCATCAAAACAATACAAACTATTTTGGTCTGTTAATATTTTACCATTTTTCTGAGAGATGAGGTGAGGATGTTGCTTTTTTTTTTTTTTTTTTTTTTTTTTTAACAATAATGGAGTCAGGAAATGAAAACAAGCTTTCATTATGTTGTTGTGCCACCTGATTGAAAATTTGTTGGCACCAACAATTTATGACCATTATAATGTCAGCATTACTTCCCTTAATCTCCCCATGGTCTCTCAAATGCAGTAGACATGAAAAATTTTGATTTCCAAACAAAGAAAATGCAGCAACATCAACCAATTCTCTCACAAGGCATTATTAGTACATCAACTCAAGAACTGATTCACCTGACTACGCAGATGTCATGTTATCATTTCATTTACTTTTTTTTCAGTCTAATCCAAACTGCTGGCCATATCAACAAGTTGATATACCTTTCTAGTAAAAGAATTACATAAAAAAATGAAAAGAAAAACAGCAAATACTCTTTGCTCTGTGGCCCGATGCATCATCATCCTAAAAGTGACTTCAGCATCACCAAACCTGCAGTGACTCAGAGAGGTGCCAAGAAGGTTGTTGAATACTTGTTTCTGTCAATGATATGATAATACGTAGAGATTACTGATATATTTTTCTGTACCTCTGCATGACATGCGACCCCAAAGCACCAATGATTGTGGAAATTTGCATGCTGTCATCAAAAAGCCATTTTTATATCATTAATTGGAGCTTTACCAGACAAAAGTTCTAGCAAAACAACACCAATAATAAAACCTTGACATCAAAAAGGTGGTAGAAATATGTTTTATTATTGCTATATTTGTTTCGGACACTTAACAATGCAGGAAAAAAAAAAAAAAAAAGATTTACAACGCTACATCTGTAACCATGCCACACATTCCTATACAGTATAATTCAACAAGTAACCATGTGTTTATTCAACCACTATTGTATCCTGCCAGAGGCTTTTACTGCCTGGCTGACAAACAAACACACGAAAAAAAAAAAAAAAAAAAAAACATATCCAGCTGAGACCTCATCAAACTGTGAGGCATCAACCCACCTGCATGACAGACCCCTGACTGAAAGTGCCCTGAAACCACACAGCATCCTGCTGTCACTCTTCACCACATCCAGCAACACATGCTCTGTCTATACATCCATACATCCAATCTTAATGGAGCATTTCAAGATCTCATATCATTCCCAGCTTTGTTGGCATTAGCAATATCCTGACCAAAAGCTGTCATATTAAAAGATCAATTGTTATTATGTGTTTACTAAAGCCTCAAGGAATCCACAATAATTCTCTGACATACACCTCCTTTGCTTTTGCCACTGACTTGTTTATGAGTTGGAGTGTTTTTATTAGAGTTCCCAAAGATTAGTGACGCTACAAATGAAGTTTACTTAACAGTAATTCCTCCATTTGCCACAGCAGGGTGTATCTGTCACTTATAATATGCCATATCATATATCATCTAGCACACCAAGCCCACACCATACTGATTTCATGACAGACTATGGAGTCAACAGTTACAGAGGGAGAAGCTGCAGTTCTGCACGAAACCCTCAAATGACTCTATGAGCAACACTTCTTTCATAATATGTCATTTTGCCCAAATAACTGGCTCACCTCTGGCTGAGCCAGCATCGAAGGAAAGAAGAAATAATTTAGAAAAAAAAAAGAGTGCTGCACTGGCTTATTATCTCATCCACAGCTGCTGTGGGCGCTTGCTGTGGGTTTCATCATGTCTCAAACATGATGCTTACAAGTGAAACATTGCAAGACAGCACTTTTGACCTTTTAATTTAATATAATTCATTATAATATATATATATATATATATATATATATATATATATATATATATATATATATATTGTACTGTTAGGTTATTGGTATTTCTTAAATAATTCATTTGTTTTGGATTTTTACTGTATTTAGTCTGACTTTATATAATTGTGAATAAAGTCAGGCATTAGTAGGGGTTTAGGCTGTTTGGGATTCAAAGCACTCACATGTAATTTTGAGGTCTGTTCCCCCTCCAGCCCTGCCAATCTCTGCTCCAGCCACATGGGGAGGAGGAATGTGCTTGCTGATAACTTGTTTCCAACATGCTACCTTCACTTCCAGGAATTACTACAAAAAGTATAAGGTTCAAAAATGCTTCTTCTTTTTTTTACTGTGTTTGTTTTGTTTGGAGGTTTTCAGTTTTGAAAAATGTTCTTTATGTTTTCCAATAGCTTTGTCAATGTGATAGACTGGCGATCTTTCCTGGGTGTTCTGGGATAGGCTCCAGCTTCCCATGAACCTGAATCGGAATAAAAAATTTAAAGTTTAAAAAAATGGA
The DNA here is from genome assembly GCF_933228915.1 of Telmatherina bonti. NCBI lineage: Eukaryota > Metazoa > Chordata > Actinopteri > Atheriniformes > Telmatherinidae > Telmatherina > Telmatherina bonti. The sequence continues at coordinate 16,011,599 of NC_136628.1, read as the reverse complement.
TGGATGGATTTAGGTGTAAAACAATTAAACTGTAAAGATGTTGAATATCAACATTTGCACATTTGAGGTTTTCATGTCATCCCTACAATTGATCAGTCTTTTATTATTTTAGTGTAACATGGAAGGAATACATTACTTTGCAAAGGTTTGATTTTGTAAAATAAAAACTGGGAAACAACATTCCTGAACCTTATGAACAAAAGGCAAATGTTGCTAAATTTCAGATGCAAAATGGAAACTGGAAATAAAATATTTTTCCACATAAACATTTGGTAGAAATCTAATCTCCAGTGGCTGTTTATTTCACTCATTTGCAGTACAACAACTAAATTCTGCTTACCCATGTTTAGTCTGTACTCTGGTCTATAACCTGGGTCTTCAAATGTAAGAACTCTGCCAGCTTTATATTCTCTGACAATATCGCAGATTACTTTTGGGACGAAACTATTCAACAAACAGCATTTTAAATCTATTCTGTGACTGACTGGGAGCCAAGATTGTAAAACTGGTGTGTTATCTTCAGTCTGTTGTTCCAGCAGCAGCATTCAGGATGAGCTGCGGGTGTTTAATGCTCTTTTTGGTTAGTCTGGTTAAAAGACCATTTATGCAGTCTACTGGAGATAAACGTTCCTCTCGGTCATTAGCTCAGTTTGTTCTACTAAGTGCTGTAAAGTGTGTTTCTTAAACCAATCAAGCGCCATGTGCTGACTGGCAACTTTAACATAAAATCACTAGAACAACATATGCATTGAGAGTATTAACGCGGAGGGCAGCTTCAGCTCAGGATCATCCCATCTGCTGTTTTACATCTGAACTTCATCCATCTCCCACTCTTCTAACTCTGTAGGTGAGCCGCTCTCCTCCACAGTCTGCTTTTTCTTTTTTTTTATTAAGATGTTTTGGTTTGTTTTTTGTCTTTTATGCACTATATCTGTCTCATGTACACATCTATACATGTTTTCACGTTTTCTTCTCCTTCCATCTCTGACATCTACATATGGGATCCTGATCTTTCACCTATACTCTTACATGCTGCTTTCTCTTCTTCACCTGATATTGTTGCACCTTTTTTATGTTGAATCATTTGTTTCCTCGTGATGCTCTCTGTATAATTATTTCAATTTATTATGGCTGTCTTGGTTTTTTTACACCTTTGTACTAAAGTGTTGTTGTCCAGTTCGTCTACATCATGGCGACTATGTGGGTCCATGCTGTTGCTCTGATGGTCTTAATGGTCATGTCTTGCCCTCACTCCAAATCCACTGAAAATCATCACCTGTGTGGAGCAGAACTTGTTTAAGCTCTTTTATTTAAATGTGACAGAGGCTTTTCCTTCAAGTATCCAGTCAAATCTGTGCAGGGTGTAACTACATTGGCAGTATCCCCATATTGTTGAACTTAACTTGTTATAGTAAGCAGTATATTACTCCAATCGTGTGTCTGAATTTTAGCCTTAACTTGTACTCCCATCCTGTATTTCTAAACCCAGGTGGAGCAGTGACAGGATTGGCTGGAAATGAAGACGCCTCTTCTCATGCCCGGATCCAAGTGACACAGAAGCTTAACGTTGCGCAGCGCTGCTGTGAAAGGCCTTGCAGCCTGGCTGACTTGGAAAGCTACTGCTTTTGAAAAGCCAGACCTGACACTGGGATTCATCACTGTCAGTGCTTGGTTAGCTTTGCATAGCTTAGCTTAGCTTTTAGCTAACGTAGAATCCAGCAGCTCCCCTCTGTGCATCGGGAAGCCTGTCGTTTCTTTTAGCTCTCACTGAAGACAAAGGGAATTTTTTTGACACTAAAGTTTTGAATTAAAAATGGAGCAGGCCTTCATGAAAGGTGGTTTTCTTATTCTTTGTTCATCGTTTTATTAGTCAGGCACAAAAGCAGTTCAACTTAACTCATGCTGGTTATAAATAAACAGCTACATTGCCAGAGAAAGAGAAGTGATTTCTTGTCATATAATGTTTTTCTCCTTTTATTTGTGCAGTTTCAACTGAATTCCCAATTTCCCAGGATGTTGTTTTAAGTCAGACATTTAAAGTTTGTCTGTTCTAATCCTAGCAGTGGCTTTATGTTTAAGAGTAAATTTGTGTGGTTCCTGTTGAGCTGCAATGACAGTAACTTTTTACTTCCAAACATTTAGATGGTACTTTTTTTCCTGACAATTCACTCCCACATCCACCAACTTTGCCAAAAATCTAAATCTCCTTTTTTTCTTTTTTTTTTTTTTGCTGCTAAGGCTTTTCACTTGAGTTAGATAACATTTTATGCTGAGTGATCCACTTAAATCTTTATAAGCCAACACAGATTCTTTTGAAATGCTGAGGTGCAAGGCCTGGACTTTAAATGAAAATAAAAGATGCCCAGTGTACACATGAAAAGTTTACAAGAAGTTCAAGAGATTCTTTGGATGCAATAAAATTAAGCGTTGATTCAAGACTTTTGAACAGTTCTGTACATATGCAAATACAGTCAAACACTCACCACATTTTATGGGTCCACATTGTCTCGTATCTATCAGAGCATTTTTCTTTCCTCTGAAACGCTCACTGACTTTTATCTTACAGCCATGCAAGCAACATTTTCTGACTCAAGCATTGTGACCCATCAACATGACAAATATGTGACTGAGTGTCGAGCTCAATGCTAAACAATCACTTTAGTGATGTGTACATCCCATAACCTAATGCTGTATGAGATTAAATGCTGTATAGCTGCACCATTCTGCATAATATTCACGTTTCACAGCAAACACAAAAACATACACATCTACACAATGTGGAGACTCTAATTTACACAGATTAGATTAGATGAGACTAAGATTAGATGAAACTTTATTCAGCTATTCAGAAAAAAAAAGAATGTAGAATATACAATTTTAATAAACACACACTAATATCATTAATAAAAATATGAAGTATAACTATTGCTACGTAATTGCATTATTGCACTTAAAGTAGATACAGGTCATGTTATTTATCTACACAACTATCTGTCCGTGTGCCCCTCTAGCCATGTTAGAATTTTTTTTCTTACTTTTAAAGGAGTCATCACCCAGAAATTGCACTTTTTCGAGTTAAAACGTGCGTATTAGTGTTGGGCGGAAGTGTTAACATCCCCGGAAGCCTTTCTGTAGAAGACGGCTGAGTTTTTCCGTCTTGGCGCAGCAAAACTGTCCACAACGCTGAAGTCTCGCAAACACATTATTTTTATTTTCATCCCGGGGAGCTATTTGCATTAAGCAGCCCATTTTCCACCCTAAATACACCTGTTGGATCTGCCTCAGTTGCTATTAGCAACAAGCTGTGTGACAACCGATGTTGGTTTTGGTAACAGACAACCGAGCAGCTCGGTTGTCTGTTGCCAAACCTTTTGCTAACATTTGGGAAAATACCAGAAGATGGCATCAACCCTGTTTGAAACAGGGACAATTGCAGCTTTAAGCGGTTCACCGTCAATGCAGCTGGTAAGTGTCACTACTACTATAAAGTTCTGCTTTGTCGTGACATGACATGACGTGACGTGACGTGACGTGACTTAAGCTGATGCAGATAAGGCTAATGCTAACGGCTATGCTAACGTGACGAGCCTGAAGATTTAACCTCCTGCGGCGTACAAATGAGCCCTAGATTTTATTTTCTTATATCTATCCTATGCTCTGCCACGTAAATGTTTGTTAATGACTTCTCTATTAATTTTCACGCCTGCTACCACACAGTAAGTACAGTATTTATGATGGATGCAGCTTTGCTCTCCCCACCATGACATGGCAGCTGTAATAATCAATGATCATTTAATTTAACCATCATGTAGTCTGATATTGGCACCTATTGGATATTGGCAGGGAGGATATTTTATTTCCATCATTGTATTTATTCACGGAACCAGAATGCAAACTTTTTATTTCTGACATCTTCACATCATGTTTGTAAAACAGGAGCTGAGCAGGATTAATATCTGCAGCTGCAGCCTCTGTGGATGTGGAGGTCTGACTCCTGGTGTGGTGAATCTGAAAGATATGTTTTATTTTATCTACATGCAGTGAAGACACAGAGGTTAGGGAAAATTGTGTCTGTGTATAACTGTGTGAAATAAAATGAGTGTGTTTTTAATATTCTATGTTAATATTTAGATCTCAGCTCAGTCTGGAGGAAGATGATGATGAAGAAAGTGCTGTAGAGGCTTGCTCATCCAGCTCCAGAACCACGAGAGTCCACATAAAACCCAGAAAACTCAGCTACTGTGTTAACAGAATCAATAACTAAGAGTGAAATGATCATTTTTATTTTATGACATTGAAAATGAGCATTGATTTTATTTCTGTACACTAATAAAGATATTGTGTTTTGAAGAGCTGTATTTTTTTTTTTTTACTTCAGCTTTACATTTTACATTCAGAAGTCAGATGCATAAATGTGTGTATGGTAAAGTTGTGTATTTACTTTAATTCATTTGCTGTTGTCCTAAGTGACTGCAGCAAAGTTACTATTTGTTATATGTAATATGAAATGGCAAGAACATAAATAATCACCTTTTACAGTTATTTGCCATTTGAATAGCTTTATTTCTGAATGTTTGGGCATTGAAGAGAAACTTGCCTTTCATTCCCTCCGACAGGTAAATGTACATAATCCTGCTTATAAATGTTTCCTGCATTTTGTAATGAAAAAACATTGAAGCAGACTGGTTCCACGCCAGGATGTTGGGTCAGACGGAGGAGTTCGACCTGCTTTATCCTTCTAAGCACCTAAGGAAATGAAAAGAGAAATTTTATTTTCTAAGCACAGTAATAATATATTGGCATATTCATCTTAACAGAAACAATTAGACCAACATAATAGATGGGATGTGATGCTGGAATATATAAAACACAAGTCTATATTAGACAGCAGGAAGCCTGATCAATGATACATGATATTTAACTTCATGTTATTTATCTGTACAGTAACACAGCAGCCCACATCAGTGGTTGCATCAACCAGAGATCTATCATGTTTACATAACGACATTTTTCACACTCCTGGCTAAAACGGGAAATCTAAATAAGCTCATTAATTTAGAAAAACACTTGATGGTAAATAAAACCTCAACAAAAGCGCTGCTTCGTGAAATTCCGTGTGGTTAAAATGTGTGCGTGCTTATCTGGGTGCAGACCGGCCGGCAGCTGGACACTGAAAGTACCGACCGGTTCACTCAACATCTGTTTAATTTTTTACAACTTTGACCTTGGAGTTTTTAAAAAGTACATTTATTTTATAAAAAGAGCCAACACAGAATAAAATGGAGACGTATTAACATGAACGACATGCCTCATTGTCAACATGCTATCTGAACAGGCAAGGCGAGCAGACATTAAAAATGACGACTTTACCATTCAGAGACAGTTTGTTGTAAACGTGCTTCTTCCACCATCTTGGTATCTTCTATCAGGCTCAGAGTCAGGTTCAAAACATAAATGCTGAATTCAGAAAGCTTCTGCTGTTGGGTTAGCTGCTATTACTAGCTGCTAATGTTTTTAGCATGGAGAATACTGGCCTCCCCCCCTTCCGGACTTCCAGCGATCAATCAGCGAGCACCTCATTAACATTATTTTAATCGATATCTAGGTTGATGAAAATCAAATGTCACGAGAAAAGTTTTGTTATGAATAAAGTGTCAGAAAAAGCACTTTTAATTTTTTTTGTTTGTTTGTTTAATAAGTTTTTAAACAGTTATTTAAAAACCGTTAGAGGACAGTGGGCACATGTAAAGACCAGGTTATGACTCCTTTAAGCACAAAAAAAGCTTTTCTCACAAAGTTGTGGCACCTTGTGGAAAATGCAGCTTTACTTTTTCATAAACTCCCCATGTTGGTTTTTCAACATCAAGTTTTGAAGAAATTTATTTAGCATTTAGATCAAGAAAAGATATGTTGGAGTTTCCATCCTAAAAGCGTGCTGAATTAGCTTTTTAAGTTCATATCAAGCCCTGCGATGAACTGGCAAGCTGTCCAGGGTATACCCTGCCTTTCGTCCAAAGATTGCTGGGATAGGCTACATCTTCCCCATAACCCTTAATCAGACTAAGGGTTAGTTAGGATAATGAATGAATGACTGGATGAATATCATATACTGATAGAAACAAAAAAAGAAAAATGAATGAATAATTAAATAAATAGAACAGATAAATAAATAGAACAGGGCCCAAAAAGTGGTGAGGCCCGTGGTCGAGTGGGCACGCAAGCGCTGTGGGCGCCGCAGCCCCTTGAAACTGTAGGCTGAAGTGATCGCGCCAACAATCCAGTGAGACAGCATTTGTTTGGAAACCGGCTTCCCCAAATGAGCCTTAGCCCATGACACAAAGAGTTGGTCAATCTTCCAAAAGATTTTAGTTCTTTCCATATAGAAAGCCCGTACCAGGCAAAGCATATGAAACTGCCGCTGCTCCTCAGACAAGAAGGGTGGGGAATTGAAGGACACTAAGTCTATTGGAGAACACAACCCCAACACCTTTGGCAAGAAAGCGGGATTGGGGAGCAAGCTGGCCCTTTTGTCCCCAGGCAAAAACTTTGTGCATTTACTGAGAGTGCATGGATCTCGCCCACACGCTTGGCTGAAGTAAGTGCCGACAATAGTGCAGTCTTCAATGTAATTACTTTGAGATCCACCTGATCCAGTGGCTCAAAAGGTGGACTTGGTAAAGCATCCAACACCGGTGGAAGGTCCCATGATGGTGCCAAGGGCTTGACAAAAGGACCCATCATAAACCAAACCAGCCATAGTCTTTCCTTCAAAACCAATGTGGCAAGCAGAGATTGGTGCCAAATACACTTTGATGGTTGAAAAGGTTTTCTCCTGATCCACCAGATTCTGGAGGCACTGAAAAGGTATTTCCTGCAAATCAGAGCACAATTTCTCAAAGATAGACCACATACATCCACAAACGGTGTCTCAATGACATTTTGAGGAAGTCCAGCGGAAACTAGGTTGAACCATTCACAGGCCAGGCCAGGCCAATAGATCCAACCTGAAAATTTTGTGAAAAATTTCCCCCCTTGCCTGAGACAACAGGTCCCTGCGAACCGGTAGCGACCAGGGCTCTTGTCGTAGAAGTTTAAAGATCTAAAATCGCACGTATTCCACGACCACCTTTCTTTGGCACAAGGAAGTACCTTGAGTAGAAGCCACTCTGACTCCATGCATAAGGGACTGAATGTATCGCTCCTTTCTCTTAATTTGCTCTTGTAAGAAGTGAGCTGCCTGTCCCTCGACCTATGACTGAATCACCCCCTGGAACTGTGGAGGCGATACAGCAAATTGTAACCTGTAGCCTCTGCTTATTGTGGTCAGAATCCACTTTGAATCTGTGCAGGGTGTCCACCTCTCCATTCTCAGAGAGAGGGGGCTGACAGGCCAGTCTGTGATTTGTGGTAACAGATCGCCATCTGTTGGTGCAGTGTCGCAGTGTAGCTTTTTCTTTACTGCGCATGTACGAGGATCTTTCCCCATTGCAGCGATGTTCGCTAAGGGAAGAGGTCTCACTCCCATTGGGAAGTACAAGACCAGATCCGTTTTTGCTGGCAATTTTCTTTGGTTTTGCAACATTCTTAACTGCGCCCTTGGCAACATGCCTGGACGCGACAGTTTTTGAACTTTTAATAAAGTTTTTGGAACAGAACGTTTGTGAGACACAGCTGGGGGCCATGGGGGGAACCCCTCTGTTGAGACAAGTCTCTGCTTTGTTTTGTGGTGCACGGTGCAGGCTCGAACATCCTGTTGCTCATGCACCAAACTCGGCCACGCTCTTCTGGCAGCTGGACTGATGGGGAGAGTGGGTCCAGCACGCACTCCCCATCCCGACTGATTGTTAGGCAAACCGTTTTCTCCTCCGCACAGTTTGAGTGGAGGCAGGCGGTGGCTGATCGGGGCGCGTGCATTCAGGCTTCTTCTGCCACTGGCCCTTGGCAGGCAGACCATGAGCAGGTGCCTAAGCGGTCAGCTGCGTCTTCGTCAGCTTGGGGATCCTAAAAGAAGTGGGCAGGCACCGCAGCCTGGGCAAAAGTCTGGCTGTGAGGCGGTGGTGCTGTGGGAGTGGATTTAGAGCTTTGTTGTCACGTTTTCTTGTCTTCGCACCTTTTTTGCATGGTGGAGACAGCTGCACCAAACAGCCTTTCTGGAGTCATGGGGGTGTTGAGAAGGTCCTCCTTCTCTTTGTTCGAGAGTGTGGTGAGGTTCAGCCAGTGTGCTCTCTCCTGCATGACCATAGCCCCATAGCTCTGCCCAATGCCTGGATTGCCACCTTATGGAGGTGAAGGCAGTGATCAGTGATGACACACACTTCTTCCCACAGCACAGCATCAGGGGTCATGTCTTGTCAGTCATGTCTTCCTCCAGCTCGACCTGACGCCATAAGTGACTCGACTGGGGGCATCTGGCGGATTCTGCACTTTGTCCATCCCTTCAAAGTCAAACACTGAGCTCCCACTCTCTGGGTGTTTTTCCCTGTAATGCTTGCTCCACCAAGAGACGGCGAGTTCCTACTGCAGTTCTGGGAAAAATGGTAGAAGCTCTTTCCCGGTGTGTTTAGCTTTTGGCAGCTTTTTCCCATTATAATAGGACCAGCTAGCCTCAGCCTGTACTTTTGGCCACTAAATATTCAGTTTCACTGCGTTGACGTGTGCGTTTGCACAGGTCCAGATCCAAAGCAGGCGACGATGAAGCTCCCTCGCTGACCTGACCGACACTCCGGGGCTGTGCAGCCCGACTAGAGGGTCTTAAGGTTGGGAAGTCGTCTTCACCCTCGTTGGAGATGAGGAGTTCCAAACTTGCGTCCGAAGCCGCCTCCTCCTCCGTCATGGGGAAATCCAGTGGACCGGCCATGAGGCCGTGGTCGACTGGGTTCAGTGGCAACGGGTCACCAGCGTCAAGTATATCATCCTAGCTTGTTCCAGGTTCTGCATCTGGAGCCAGCGTTGCTGCGTGGTTCGCAGACTCTTGGCTAACAGTCACAGAAACCCTCATAGGGACAGGTTCGTCTAACAAGCCAGACGGCAGCGAATCAACTTAAGGGAGAACCAGCTACAGTGAGAGCACACCTCCAAGTACTCAAGCGCTGCTTGGGCGAGTTTCAAACCTAGGCACACCACACACACGCAGGTGGGTGTCCCAGCTTGAAATGTTATTCCCAATGGGGCAGGATCGCCCCTGCCGTTTCTCCTCCGCTTCAGTGGGCATGTTGTTGGTATCCATACTGTTAGCAGGGAAGTCTGGCTGTGGGGCTGGGGCGCGGTCGGCAATGACTACGGTTAGCCTGGTGTGGCTCGGTGAGAGAAGCATTGCTGCTGCTTTTTGGGGGTAGCTCGCACAGCTGGAGTATTTCTACTCAGGTTTCGCTAACGGTTGCCTGGAAGGCTAGCATTAGCTCAAGGGTAAGTATTGCTACTTATGCCAGGTGGAGTATTGCTATTCTAATTAGCTAATGCGAAAGCATATTGCTAGTCTTAGCAGTTAGCTGCTCACACCACTGTTTTGCAACAGACTTGTGAGGTTTTTAAGTCAACAGATTACCCATTAATAATCTGAACATGGTCACTTTTCTGTCAGTTTATCAAACAGAGCTGTTTCAAGAGATGGACCACTCTTTAGATCAGTGGTGTCCAAACTCAGTCCTTAGGTGCTGCTGTCCTGCAGATCCCCGTTTCAACTCAACTGGCTTCCATTAAATGGATCCAAAAGCCAAGGAAGTGAGGATCACTATGTTACATTGTAGACTTGTGTTTGTTCATCTTCCATCTCTTAAAATGCAAAATCAGAATGCTAACAAATAACATCCTGATCCAAACTAGTCAACAGGAAAACTGGCGGAAGTTGGTAGATTTACAGAATACTTATTTTTGCATCAGCATTTTTCTTTCTCCAAGGGAATTCCTCAGAGTTGAGTTTCGAGAAGTGGTGTATTATTATCATATCCTTACATGAATACAGTCGCATGCCCTGGGCATCTTCAGCAAGTGTGTCGAAGCATCTCCGAACCGCTCTCACATGGCTGTCCTCATAGAGCTGGCATATGCGGATGGTTTTTTTGTGTGTGCACCCATCAGGGACCAAGCAGAGAAAGATACTTTGACCTTGTTATGCAGCCTATTGGGACTATGTTTCAGCTTTAATCACAGCAACAGCATGTTGGCTTCGGCTGAGAAATGAGTGCATTTTGGAACTTGAAATAAGTTGTCTCTTTTCAAGCTTTTCTGTCGATAAAGCAGGTGAAAAAAAATTCAGCAACACCTCATCCTGTTTTCTAGGAGAAAGGTTGTCCGATGCATACAGAGCTGATGCAAACAGAGCTGATGCTCTCTGTAATACAAGTTGTTCCTAAGGGATAGCTGATGATGCAGGATTTTCACTGCTGGACATTCACCCTGCAGTTAGATGCAATATGTTATGTCAGACAGAGGGTTCGAGTTTCCCCCCCAGAGTAATAATCGCTGTGCATCATTGGATAGATTCAAAGGTGTTGACCACTGGTGTCACGTTTGTTAAAAGGAAGACCCTTACAATGACTGCATTGTTGACAGGATGAGGATCCATGTTTGAAGGGAGAAGTAGAAATGGCACATGGTTCCTGAGGCTCTGTCTTGCTGATATAATTTACCTGGAGTTATTCACAGTATTCCTATCTGTGAAGAATTTTCTACTGAGCCTGAGGACTTGTCATGGTTTGGTCAGTGGCTTATATAAATCAGCAAGGGGGGCATTCCCCCTGTGACTCTCCACAAGCTGGCCCACCGCCTGATAATGTGGAGCAGCAACTGCCTGCCGTCATTATGCACAGCACACATCCCCAGTGTGTTGAAAGGCCCTAAAGATAAACTATTTATCCTTCACTCCACCTGCGCTCTTACATGGTGCTACTGTAGGAAAAATAGATTTTAAAGGTCAGGTTAGGTAAAAAGTTGTTAGATTGTGCAAGATGCAATACTGTTGTGTAACTATTTTGACATAATAGTTTAGGAATTTGGAAAAACATCTGGAAAAATAAAAACAAGCACTGCATGTGTGTGTATGGTGAGAAAGTTATTGTGTAAAATGGTTTGTGTGTGTGCATGTGTTTGTGTGTCAAGGGGCAGATTTGTTTGGAAGATTTTCTGTGGACAGGAAAATCCACAGAGGAGAAGGAAAAGTATTTCGGAATCTGTTGGGCGGGATCTTTCTCTCGCTCTCCATCTGTGGCAAAGCACTTGTCATTCTGTTAGACAAAATACTTATCCTGCATCTCATCTTTTTAATTCACAAAACAACAGCATCAGAACACGCTGGTGTGTACGTTTGATTCCTTGCTGCGTTTCCTTTAATCTGAGCAACATTTTTGCCAAGGCCCTGCAAGGTCTGTAGATAATTTACTCTGTACAAATTAGTTATCTAAATTGTATTCTGCATAAACAACTTATTTAGGATTTCACATGCATGTGTATGTAAGTGGGTAAACTCAACAGTTCTTCACCTTTTATTTTTGCACTGTTTTCTTGTTTGAGCGTTTGTTTTTATTCTTATGTCCTATGCCTGTGTTTTATTCCTAGCTTTTATACTTTCTCTCATGGTTTTGTCCAGGTTTCCTTTCATTATGGCAACACTGTGGATACATGCTGCCACTCTGCTGGTCTTACTGGTCATGTCTTGCCCCCACTCACCAGCCACTGAAGTTCAACAGCTGTGCGGAGGTGAACTGATTGATGCTTTAGAATTTGTCTGTGGCTCCTTCAAGTATCCGATCAGAAAGAAACCGAGTCAGGGTGAGGCTACAACATACAAAACAAAGTATCAAAGTAATGTTCAACTTGTTATAGTTAGAAGTATATTCCTCCAGCCATGTTTCTCCAGATGACTTTTAGCCTTAACTTACTTTCTTATTCCATTACATCCAAATGCAGGTGGAGCATTGGCTGGAAATGCAGGCAGGACCTCGGAACGGACACGGAAGCGCAACATTTTGCAGCGCTGCTGTGAGAGTTCTTGCACCCTCGCTGACTTGGAAAGTTACTGTATGTGAAAAGCCATCACAGACACCAGGACTTATCCCTGTCGCTGCTTGGTTAGCTTTGCATGACATAGCTTAGCTTTAAGCTAACTTACAACCCAGCTGCTCCCCTTTTTCTTTAGTCCTCAATGAATGCAAGTTGAAGTTTGGAGTTAAAAATGGAGCTTTGTTACTCGAAAGGTGGTATTCTTGTTCTTGGTTTCTTTATTATTAATCATTTCATTTCTAAGCAGATAGCCAGTATATCTAAGCTATGTTGATTATAAATAAACAGCTATGTTGCCAGTGAAAGTGCACCAAATTCTTCTTGTGTGTGTCCTTTTTTCTCTCTGTGATTTCCAACTTTCATATCTAAAATCTGTAGTTTACAATTGTTTGTTAAGTGACTTTATATGCACTAATAATTCAATTTAGTTTTACTGGTAATTGTAATTGTAATAAGCAAAGACATTTTCTTTTGAAATGGCAGCCATTATTTTTTATTGAGTAATAATATATAAGCCACCAAAATGTCCAAAGTCTGGAGAACTGTTATTGGAAATATTACAAGAAATTAAACACACACATACACACACACACACACACACACACACACATATATATATATATATATATATATATATATATATATATATATATATATATATATATATATATATATATATATATATATATATATATATATATATATATATACATATACATATATATATATATATATATACATATATATATATATATATATATATATATATATATATATATATATATATATATATATATACATATACATATATATATATATATATACATATATATATATATATATATATATATATATATATATATATATATATATATATATATATATATATATACATATATATATATGTGTGTGTGTGTGTGTGTGTGTATGTGTGTGTTTAATTTCTTGTAATATTTCCAATAATATATATATATACACATTATAGAGGAATAAAAAAAGAGCACACAACACCACTGTTTTGCAACAGACTTGTGAGGTTAAGTTTCCCCCTTCGATGTACTGTACCAGCCCGGAACAAAGCGCCCGGCAACCAAGTATGCACCTGTGTCTGTGGACAGTTAAGCTAAGTCCCCAGGGCGACAGCTAGTCGAGAGAGACTGGTTAATACTTCTGCTCGTAGCAAGATTAGGTTTTCGAATAACCTGCCTGCATAGTGCCAGCTTCTTTTATAGGGTAGGGGTCCCCACCCTCCCTGGCCCTGACAGACATGCCCCAGCCAATCCTGACTGGAAGAGTGTAATACATGCTTCTGATGAGGTAACGCCCAGAGCATTCCCATAGTGAGACACGAAACGAATGCTATGAAAGAGAACCACATTGTACTGTGGAGCTTTCTCATTCATGAATGTTTGAATAATTTATGGAACATTTTTCTTTTTGCAGTCAGTTTTTGACTTTCCTTATTAGGAGTCAACTTATCATCTTTGCATAATGGAGCCTTTTAACTGGCCATTTATTTTCCCAGTTTACACAATTTTCAGTCAGATGTCTTGAGCTAATACGTCCTTCCAAACAAAAACAATAAATGCTCTTTGCTCTTTGGCCAAATGCATTATCATCCTAAAATAAATCCCTAAAACTACTTTAATGAAATTAGACATGTGCAAAGACTTTGGGTACATTTCTGTATTAACTCTAGATAAGCTGCAATATAAAAACTATAAACTAATATAGCACTTTACCTGTCATACAAACATAAAATCCCAGAGCATGTGGAAATTAGCTTAATTTCTTTTAAAAGTCATCTCAGTATGCTCTTGTGGAGCAATAACTTATGAGAGATGTGTCAAGAGCCAGACAAACATGCACACGCAGGATTCTCACTTCACTTCTTCAGTCATCTTGCAAGAATGCACTGTGCACAAGCAAGTACTGCTGCAAAACCTACTCAGCAAATCATCAGCAGTTTACTCCCTCCCTGGCTTTCTAAACTACCATCTCTGGTTGTTCCAGCTGGGCACATGAGGGCAGTCACTGCATGTCTGTGTAAATCATGTGACCCAGAGTCCTGATGTCACTTATTAAAGGAGGTCCTAAATTATTATTTTTCTGTTTTATCTGTTAGTTTGTGCCACGCTAACAGACTTTTACACAGGCCAAGGAATAAGACAGAGAGAGAAAGTAAAGAAAAGGGCACTTTAGGCATCAAGGGGCAAAAGGGCAGGTGCCAGAACCCCCGGCACCCCTTTTCTGCATGTGCATGTGTTTTAATCAGCTTTCCAAGGAGAAATAACTGTTTTTTTTTCCTCTACTAACTTCATGTAGACATCTTGAAATCATACAATTCTCAAATAAGTTAAAAACATTGTAAATCCCTAGTGGAAAAAAAGAACTGTTGCAAAACTTATGATGCAAAGTGGAAAAAGAATAACAACGTGTTTGTCCAGATGTAAAATGCAATTCTTCAATTATAGTTTCCCTGCCTTAAAAACCGGAATGGTCTGTTGCACAAATAAAAGTAAAAAAAAAAAAAAAAAAAAAAATTGGTAACTTATCAAGCTGATCAGATCATATCGGACCATTAGCTCAGTTTATTTTACTAAGTGCTGTAAAGTGGATTTAGACCAGTCACACATCATGTGCTGACTGGCAACTTACACACAAACTCATCTGTACACATACGCAGCAGGCGTGTCTTCGATGTGTTGACAGTATTAATGCAGAGGAGAACTTTAGTTCTGATCATACCTTCTGCTCCCTTCCATCTGCACTTCATCCATCTCCAAATATCCTAAATCTGTAGGTGAGCTGCTCTCCTCCACGTTTTCTTCTATCTACACACACTGTCTCTAGCTAATGTGTACATTTTTAAATAGTTTCATATTTGACTCCTTTAATCTGTAACCTCTGCAGCTAAACTACCAATCCCTCACTCCGCCATTGCTATCGCTTCATCTTTTACTATTCTACTTCATGTTTGATCATTTGTGTTTTGTTTTTTGTTTTTTTTTAAAGTAGTATAAAGTAAAGTACAGTGAAGTAAAGTAACGTTATTGTCCCAAGAGGAAAATGAGTTGATAGTCAGCATTACAAATAACACTGAAATGATCACAGATCACAGATGTATGGTGTCATCACATATTCTTAAGTGCTATTTTTTTTTTTTTTTTTTTTTTTAAATAGGATTTCTTGCTTTTACACTTGTGTGTTTGTGTTCAGGACTGCTCCATCATGGCAACACTGTGGATACAAACTGCCACTCTGCTGGTCTTACTAGTCATGTTGTGCCCCCACTCACAAGCCATTGAAACTCAACACCTGTGTGGAGCTCATGTCGTTCAAGCTCTTTACCTAGTGTGCGGGGAAAGGGGTTTCAACTACAACCCTCTGATGCGAAACGAACCTGTGCAGGGTGAGACCATTTAAGAAAATTAATAGATAAATGTAATAATACTTAGAAGATAAGAATAAATGGGAATTTGTCTCTATACCAGCAGTAAAACATGTTGCACTGAGCAAGCTGTGAAAGAAGTGTGTCCTACAATTCTAGTTTGTCTATTCCTTTCAATCACGCATCCTTTTAACTGTTTCCCCTATTCTATGTTGTTCAGCTGCAGGTAGCGCAACATGGGCTGAAAACGAAGACACTGCTTTTAAGGACAACGTGGAAGTGATTGGAAAACGAAGCATAGTGGAGAGCTGCTGTCACAGGCCTTGCAGCATCTTTGACCTGCAGAGTTACTGCTTGTGAAAATCCAGCGCAGACACCAGAGACTTACTACTTTAATAGATTTGCTTAGCTTAGCTTAGCTTTGGCTAATTCCTCTGAGTGTACCGGGAGGTCTGTAGTTTACAGTTTTTGCTGAAGGGAAGTTGTTATATTTTGTGAAAATAAAAGTTCTATGAGATAAAAGTAAATGGAGAGTGGTAACTTAATAGTTAAGTATCCATATTCCTTCTTTCTCTTTCAAATGCTTTTATGATATTCATTTACAGCCACAAAAATAGTAAAGTTTAGTTCTATTATGACAAATAATAAACATCTATGTTGCCAGTGAAAGGGCCATGATCACTTATTTTTATTTTTATTATTATTATCCCTTTTTTCTCTGAGTAGTTTCACATTTGCTTTCTACGAGTCTTTGTTACATAGCAATATACCTTCTCTTCTCCTAGTATCATGGCCAAGCAAGCACCTCCACTGGTGACGGCCCTCTGCCTTTTTCAGGCACCTACGAAGTCCATATGCACAAGGTGCGAAAGTAAGCGACAGCCCAACTGGCCATTGACTGGCACACATCACTAGATGAGGGTGGAGAAAAGAGGGATTTATATATGTTTGTTTATATATATATAAAATATAAACAAATCATATATATATATAGAGGCTGCATGGTGGCGCAGTGGTTAGCACTGTGGCGTCACAGCTAGAAGGTCACTGGTTCGATCCTTGGCTGGAGAGGGGTTTGGTCAGTGGCCTTTCTGTGTGGAGTTTGCATGTTCTCCATGTATGCGTGGGTTCTCTCCAGGTACTCCAGCTTCCTCCCACCATCCAAAGACATGCATGTTAGGCCAATTGGTTACTCTAAATTGCCCCTAGGAATGAGTGTGAGCATGAGTGGTTGTTCGTCTCTCTGTGTGGCCCTGCGATGGACTGGCGAGCTGTCCAGGGTGTACCCTGCCTGTCGCCCAATGCCAGCTGGGATAGGCTCCAGCTTCCCCGCGACCCTGAATTGGATTAAGCAGTTTAGAAAATGGATGGATGGATATATATATAGATTTTTGATCAGCTTAATTTGCACTCACTGTTCTGGCATGTGTGAACAAGATGTAACATTAACAGGATCAACCTTTTAACCACAAATTCCTGTTCAAGAAGCTTTGGATCTTGCTGAAACCAGGTAGGTTTTTAAGTCAACAGATTACCCATTAATAATCTGAACATGGTCACTTTTCTGTCAGTTTATCAAACAGAGCTGTTTCAAGAGATGGACCACTCTTTAGATCAGTGGTGTCCAAACTCAGTCCTTAGGTGCTGCTGTCCTGCAGATCCCCGTTTCAACTCAACTGGCTTCCATTAAATGGATCCAAAAGCCAAGGAAGTGAGGATCACTATGTTACATTGTAGACTTGTGTTTGTTCATCTTCCATCTCTTAAAATGCAAAATCAGAATGCTAACAAATAACATCCTGATCCAAACTAGTCAACAGGAAAACTGGCGGAAGTTGGTAGATTTACAGAATACTTATTTTTGCATCAGCATTTTTCTTTCTCCAAGGGAATTCCTCAGAGTTGAGTTTCGAGAAGTGGTGTATTATTATCATATCCTTACATGAATACAGTCGCATGCCCTGGGCATCTTCAGCAAGTGTGTCGAAGCATCTCCGAACCGCTCTCACATGGCTGTCCTCATAGAGCTGGCATATGCGGATGGTTTTTTTGTGTGTGCACCCATCAGGGACCAAGCAGAGAAAGATACTTTGACCTTGTTATGCAGCCTATTGGGACTATGTTTCAGCTTTAATCACAGCAACAGCATGTTGGCTTCGGCTGAGAAATGAGTGCATTTTGGAACTTGAAATAAGTTGTCTCTTTTCAAGCTTTTCTGTCGATAAAGCAGGTGAAAAAAAATTCAGCAACACCTCATCCTGTTTTCTAGGAGAAAGGTTGTCCGATGCATACAGAGCTGATGCAAACAGAGCTGATGCTCTCTGTAATACAAGTTGTTCCTAAGGGATAGCTGATGATGCAGGATTTTCACTGCTGGACATTCACCCTGCAGTTAGATGCAATATGTTATGTCAGACAGAGGGTTCGAGTTTCCCCCCCAGAGTAATAATCGCTGTGCATCATTGGATAGATTCAAAGGTGTTGACCACTGGTGTCACGTTTGTTAAAAGGAAGACCCTTACAATGACTGCATTGTTGACAGGATGAGGATCCATGTTTGAAGGGAGAAGTAGAAATGGCACATGGTTCCTGAGGCTCTGTCTTGCTGATATAATTTACCTGGAGTTATTCACAGTATTCCTATCTGTGAAGAATTTTCTACTGAGCCTGAGGACTTGTCATGGTTTGGTCAGTGGCTTATATAAATCAGCAAGGGGGGCATTCCCCCTGTGACTCTCCACAAGCTGGCCCACCGCCTGATAATGTGGAGCAGCAACTGCCTGCCGTCATTATGCACAGCACACATCCCCAGTGTGTTGAAAGGCCCTAAAGATAAGCTATTTATCCTTCACTCCACCTGCGCTCTTACATGGTGCTACTGTAGGAAAAATAGATTTTAAAGGTCAGGTTAGGTAAAAAGTTGTTAGATTGTGCAAGATGCAATACTGTTGTGTAACTATTTTGACATAATAGTTTAGGAATTTGGAAAAACATCTGGAAAAATAAAAACAAGCACTGCATGTGTGTGTATGGTGAGAAAGTTATTGTGTAAAATGGTTTGTGTGCGTGTGTGTGCATGTGTTTGTGTGTCAAGGGGCAGATTTGTTTGGAAGATTTTCTGTGGACAGGAAAATCCACAGAGGAGAAGGAAAAGTATTTCGGAATCTGTTGGGCGGGATCTTTCTCTCGCTCTCCATCTGTGGCAAAGCACTTGTCATTCTGTTAGACAAAATACTTATCCTGCATCTCATCTTTTTAATTCACAAAACAACAGCATCAGAACACGCTGGTGTGTACGTTTGATTCCTTGCTGCGTTTCCTTTAATCTGAGCAACATTTTTGCCAAGGTCCTGCAAGGTCTGTAGATAATTTACTCTGTACAAATTAGTTATCTAAATTGTATTCTGCATAAACAACTTATTTAGGATTTCACATGCATGTGTATGTAAGTGGGTAAACTCAACAGTTCTTCACCTTTTATTTTTGCACTGTTTTCTTGTTTGAGCGTTTGTTTTTATTCTTATGTCCTATGCCTGTGTTTTATTCCTAGCTTTTATACTTTCTCTCATGGTTTTGTCCAGGTTTCCTTTCATTATGGCAACACTGTGGATACATGCTGCCACTCTGCTGGTCTTACTGGTCATGTCTTGCCCCCACTCACCAGCCACTGAAGTTCAACAGCTGTGCGGAGGTGAACTGATTGATGCTTTAGAATTTGTCTGTGGCTCCTTCAAGTATCCGATCAGAAAGAAACCGAGTCAGGGTGAGGCTACAACATACAAAACAAAGTATCAAAGTAATGTTCAACTTGTTATAGTTAGAAGTATATTCCTCCAGCCATGTTTCTCCAGATGACTTTTAGCCTTAACTTACTTTCTTATTCCATTACATCCAAATGCAGGTGGAGCATTGGCTGGAAATGCAGGCAGGACCTCGGAACGGACACGGAAGCGCAACATTTTGCAGCGCTGCTGTGAGAGTTCTTGCACCCTCGCTGACTTGGAAAGTTACTGTATGTGAAAAGCCATCACAGACACCAGGACTTATCCCTGTCGCTGCTTGGTTAGCTTTGCATGACATAGCTTAGCTTTAAGCTAACTTACAACCCAGCTGCTCCCCTTTTTCTTTAGTCCTCAATGAATGCAAGTTGAAGTTTGGAGTTAAAAATGGAGCTTTGTTACTCGAAAGGTGGTATTCTTGTTCTTGGTTTCTTTATTATTAATCATTTCATTTCTAAGCAGATAGCCAGTATATCTAAGCTATGTTGATTATAAATAAACAGCTATGTTGCCAGTGAAAGTGCACCAAATTCTTCTTGTGTGTGTCCTTTTTTCTCTCTGTGATTTCCAACTTTCATATCTAAAATCTGTAGTTTACAATTGTTTGTTAAGTGACTTTATATGCACTAATAATTCAATTTAGTTTTACTGGTAATTGTAATTGTAATAAGCAAAGACATTTTCTTTTGAAATGGCAGCCATTATTTTTTATTGAGTAATAATATATAAGCCACCAAAATGTCCAAAGTCTGGAGAACTGTTATTGGAAATATTACAAGAAATTAAACACACACATACACACACACACACACACACACACACACACACACACACACACACACACACACACACACACACACACATATATATATATATATATATATATATATATATATATATATATATATATATATATATATATATATATATATATGTGTGTGTGTGTGTGTGTGTGTGTGTGTGTGTGTGTGTGTGTGTATGTGTGTGTTTAATTTCTTGTAATATTTCCAATAATATATATATATACACATTATAGAGGAATAAAAAAAGAGCACACAACACTGGCTCAGGCTGTTTCAGGACTGAATGGAACAGTCTAAGAAGATTCATTCATTCGAGTCAGGTGGTTTGGAACAGGGAGACGGAAAATCTGCAGAATTATGGTCTTTTTGGACCAGAGCTGGACACTCCTGATTTAGATGGTGTAATATTCTTACCTAGATTTCTCCTTAAACCCCTCCCTTGTCATGGTTTTGGCTTGGAGTTTTTGTATTGTCTTTTTTTCCTGTGTCCTGTTTTATTTTTAACTATTCCTTTCTGTGCCTGTTTCCTAGTTTTTGTTCATTAGTTCACCTGGTTTTGTTTGGTTCATTTACTACACTTGTGTCTTTTTCATGTCGTGTAAGTATACCTGTTTTTCTGTTCACGATACTATTTCATTCTTCTATTCTTATTTATTCGTACTTTAGTATTTTTGTTCAGTTTAGTCTTTATTAAACATCTTGTTCTAGCACCGGTCTGCTTACTCCTCATCCATCTGTACTTTGGTCCTCATCTCCACCACCACATGTATAAGGTAGTGTACGAACTGACTACCAAGGGAGAGAAATAGGAGAAAAGAGAATGTCAGAGTCATGGGGTTTTTGAGTGCACAGCTGATAAACTCATCAGAGCTAAACCCTGAAGAGGAATTAGCAGAAAGCAGGAATTTTCAGAAAATTGGATGTGTATTATCAGAGATGAAATAATCTTTTATTTATGAAAGGGAATACTCTGTAGCTATTTTGGTTTAGACTTTCTTTGTATGTCAGTGTTATAATTTTCACAAGATGAAAAACACTCCAAGGTCCACTGGCCAAGTTTCAATATACTTGAAGAAAGCCTTCATAGCCAATCTAACTTGTTTAACGTGTTCTTATTTTCTATACTGTTTAAATGTCTCTGCAAAGCACTTTGGTTTGTCCTGTTGTTGAGTTATGCTATACAAATAAACTCTCTGTGCATTGCTTTGTCTTGACTATGGTACAACTACTGAAACAAGTTATGATATACAGTACAATCACTACTATTATGGGCATAATTTTTTTTTTTCTCACAGCTCGTGTTTCTCATATTTTTGATGGTCGTGTAGAATAATGTGCCATACATATAAGTCTATGGTGTAGACAACTAGAATGTATTTTACTGGCATTAAATGACTACAGCAAAGGACATATTGATATAGCATGTGTAAACTCTAAGTGGTTTCCTGATAATAACATGTTTATTGGGCTCCATGCACATAAACACAAACAAGACACTTACAGGGAAGCTGAAACTGGCATGCTTATTTAAATTCAACCAGCTGAAAAGATTTGAAGGCTTGCAGGTTGGCAACACAATCTGCTTATTTTATACTAGTGTGCTTTGGTGGCCAAGGCGTCGAAGAGTCTCTCTTGTCAAGCTAAAACTAATCAACGAATGCTCTACATGAAGGTTTAGGTTCCATACAGAACAGTTATACAAATATATCCTTGCTTGACATGTGTTGAACTGTCAGATTTGCTCCTCCATGGAAGGACAGAAGTCAAATTGAGCAAATATCCAATTTGTTGCAGAGCAGGGATGGAGTGGCCACTGTGAACACAGCCATTTTCCCAATGGGTCAACCTCCATACATCCATTTTCTCAACTGCTTAACCTAATTCAGGGTCACTGGAAGCTGGAACCATCCCAGCAACCATTGGTAAGGATGCAGAGTGCACCCTGGACAGGTCGTCAGTCCATCGCAGGGCCATGGGTCAACGTTCATTCATTATAGGATATGTATGAATTTGCTCGAAATTATGTGTATGTTGATTTGTGTATGTAAAGTGCCCTGTGACAATATTGTTGTGAAGTGGTGCTAAACAAATAAAGTTGAATTGAATTGAATTGAATTATCCTAACCGCTTAGTCCAATGAAGGGTCGCGGGGAAGCTGGAGCCTATCCCAGCTGTCTTTGGGCGAAAGGCAGGGTACACCCTGGACAGCTTGCCAGTCCATAGCAGGGCCACACAGAGACAAACAATCTCTCACACTCACACTCACTCCTATGGGGCAATTTATAGTAAACAATTAACCGAACATGCATGTCTTTGGACGGTGGGAGGAAGTCGGAGTACCTGGAGAGAACCCTATACATGGGGAGAACAAACTCCACACAGAAAGGCCACTGTCCAAACTTCGCCCCAGCTGAGGATTATTTGGAGGATCAAACTAGTGACCTTCTGTTGTGAGGCCACAGTGATAACCACTACGTCACCGTGCAGCCCAATGGGTCAACATGTTATTTTTTGACCCATACAGCTTATTAATTTTCTTGTTGATCATTAAATTTCTTAGCTCAGTGTCCTAACGAATGCTGGGCTAGCCCACATTTAAATTTTCACACCATCCTCTTGCTGTAATGTCTGTGCCTGACTAAATCCCTTGTTCATTAGTCAAAACAGAACTTTTTTTTTTTTTTTTTTTCCAGCCCCATTGGCCTAATCATCATATTTTATATATGTTGATCTGCAGCCCATTGGTTCTTTTGTTAAATAACACCAGGCTGAACCAATCCCCTCTGGTCCCAGTGGATGAAGCCACCTGTCAGACAGACAGTTAGCCATATCCAGCACAGAAAATGAAGAGGCACAGAGAAAGTGTATGATTTGAAAAAAAAAAAAAAAACTAAACAAACAAGGATACTGCAAAATGTCCAAAGATGATTGACAAATCTGCCATAGCCACAGGACCTTCATCAGCTGTCAAGGATGATGATAGAAGCTGTGGTAAGATACTCTGCTTTCTTATCACTTAGGTTCTGTTCGGAGTGAAGATACCCATTAAACTCAGTAAGTTGTATCTAGTGGGTATATTCTCAATGTTTTTTTTGTCTTAGTTTTAAAAACAGATAAAAAATAACCCCTCTAAAATGGTTTTTCAGAAAAAAGTGACATCTAAGACTACATGTTTAGTTTACCCCAAGAATCCATCAGTATATTTGCTCATTGTCACATAATTTCTGCTCTTCAGTTTCAGGGGTGAAGAATTCCGAAATGACTAAACCAATACTGGCGCACAGACTAGTGGGAGATTAGCTCATAGACATATATACATATTTCTTTATCATGTCAATGTTCAGGCTAAAGTTAATGAAGCTGATGGCTGACTGCATCAGTGTAGCATAGCTAACCTTAGCTGAGCTGCTGGGCGACGTAGGTAGATGTGGAGGGACGTTGGTAATTGTAAAAAAAAAATAATAATAATAAAAACAATAATAATAATAATTCTCAATTCAGACTTCTATTAACCTGGAGGAGACCTCCAGAAGAGGAGAGAATCGGAGGGGAACAGCGGGCAGCAGTAGCAATCTAACCTTTCTCCGGTAACAGTTTCACTCTATCTATCCTTCCATCCATCCATCTGCCACTTATCCGGGGTCAGGTCACTGGGGCAGCCTAAGCCTAAGCAGGGAAGCCCAGACTTCCCTCTCCGGCCACATTTGCCAGTTCTGCAGGTGGAATCTCAAGGCGTTCCAAGGCCAGCCAAGAGATCTAAACCCTCCAGCGTTTCATGGGTCTTCCTCAGGGTCTCCTCCCAGAGGTACCTGTCTGGAAAACCTCACCAGGGAGGTGTCCAGGAGGCATCCTGACCAGATGCCCAAGCCACCTCAACTGGTTCCTCTCGATGCGGAGGAGCAACAAGAGCCCCTCCCAGATGACAGAGCTCCTCACCCTATCTCTGAAGGAGAGCCCGGCCACCCTGCGGAGGAAAATCATTTCAGCCGCCTGTATGCAAGATCTCGTTCTTTCAGTCATAACCCACAGCTCATGACTACAGGTGAGGGTAGGAACATAGATCGACTGTTAAATCGAGAGCTTTGCCTTCTGGCTCAGATCCTTCTTCACCACAACAGATCGGCGCAGAGTCTACATTACAGCAGACGCCACACCGATCTGCCTGTAGATCTCAAGCTCAATCCTTCCCTCACTCATGTACAAGACCACGTGATACTTCAACACCACTTGGGGCAGGACCCCACTGCCAACCTCCGGTAGCCCATACTCCTGGAGTCACCCCCACAGGAGCCCCTGGGGGACACAGAACACAAAATAAATGTAGATTTGTTTGGCAAACTCCCATGCCCCCTTCAGGACACCAAAGAGTGTATAGATCTGGTCGACTGTTCCACAACCAAGGCGGAAACGGTACTGCTCCTTCTCAATCCAAGATTTGACTGTCTGAACCCTCCTCTCCAGGACCCAATGGGAATCACCCACATATCTTATTTCTATTTTTTTTTCTGTCCTCTTTGTAATTACATGTTGTGTGACTATCTTAATTATGTTTCAGGCTAACTCTTAAAATAAAAAATAAAAAAATAAAAAAAGATGTGAACTTTTTGTGGTTTATCTCCAAGAGTTACAGGATTTTTGAAAGACGGGCTGTATGATGGATTGGTAGTTATCGTTTTCCCATGATGGCCATGCAATGAACTGGATACCTGCCCAATGCGTTCCCTGTGCCTCACTTAGTAGCTGCTGGGATTAGATGGTCGGATGGATGATAGATAGATAAATAATTTGCATAACCTCCGAACTCTAAAATCTGTCATTTTGTGTAGAATTAGTTTTATTTTGATCAATACCTATGTATTATTGCTGAACCCCTGACCACTGAGTTATGGCTGCAATTGCCTTTTCCTGTGAGCAGAGCAAATGTTTTTTTGTTTTTTTTTTCCCCATTTATGTGCTTTATTTTCTCACGTTTTAGATATGAGACCTATCAAGACAGAGCCAATAGCTTTAATAAGGTCAGCACTGTGGGACCCAAAATGTTAGGGCTCACAATTTTAGATGGCTGAAAGTCAAGACCTGGTTTTAGGGTAGGTTTGAGGCTGAAATTAGAAGAAATGTTGTGATTTTTAGATTAGTTTAAGAAGCTAGGGAATAGATTGTCTACAATAACCCTCACAAAAATAGAAATACAAAGATATATGTGCTTGTGTGCTCACATTTAGCAGAGACCAGCACTCCCCCCTGCTGGCTACTTCTGCACATCTGCTTAAGCCTCACATGCACTGTAGAGACAGGGAAATTTTCTATACATTCACAAGAAAAATTAAAGGCTGAACTCAACATTTCTATGCTTACTTGAGTCTTTTATAAAGCAGTTTAAAATGAAAACTCAGAAACACATGGAGTATTTTTTTTTTTTATCAGTGGATTAAATTCAACCTTTCCCAGTTAAATTCATCTCGCTGTTTTGGTGTGTTGCAGTGTTGTGCAAGAGACAAAGCAAGACTTATTAATAAAACAATTGCACTGTTTTATGGTAAATGGTAAATTGGCAAATGTCCACAACTAATTTTGAATCCTAAGGTAATAATTACACTGAAAAATGCATTTGGTATTCAGTTTAGTTTTCCTGAGAGAACTATAGAAACAGAGGCAGGCAGCAAATCTGTTAGTATTCCACATACGACTGTGTGCCTCCATGTTGTCATTTCCTGTTTGAGTCTTATCTAGAAGAACACGGACCTGTACTCCAGCTCCATGCAGCTGCATGCGATTCTCTGCTCATCAAGTACTATTTCATCTCTCCTTTTATTTTTTTTCCACCACTCAATTCTGACTTTCACACACCTTTCATGTCAGTGCAATGTCATCATTAGTATGCTAGGAACTGGTACAACTTTACCTGGACATCAGTCACTCAGACAGTCGGTCAATCGTCTCCCTGTCAGTCACTTGGCTGATCAGTCTCACAGCTCACACTAGTCTTGAATTACTCATTCAATTGCTCAGTCGATTGCTCATCCAGTTACTCAGTCAGTCATCTTCATTTTCAGTAATATTCATTCACTCTTGTTGATTTTCATGACTCAGGCTTACAGATATTAGCATGTTATTCATTGAATGTTTCCTGTTATGTTATATTCATCACAGTTACAGAGCTGGCTTGACTAAACAAATGTTTTCAGGAGCAACTGTTTAGTGCTCTCTATAAAAAGAAAATGAACAATGTCAGGAAATGGTGATATTTCTGAATAGCAGGCATTTCTTTTGACAGGAACAATTTTGTGCATTGCAGATCTGAGAAAAAAAAAAAACACATTGTCAGCATGACAGTCAGATGCTATAGCATATTTTTTCTGTAAAGTGTTGACCTATATATAGGGAGAATGTTTTTCTTTAAAGTGTGTGTTTTCTTGTGCCACATGTAAAACATAATTGTTCTTCTGAGGCTATAACATATGCATTGTCACCACAGCAATAATGCTTATGAGAGAAGTAAATCACACCAATTAATTTGCACATTTGCAGGCTTTTATGAGCACTTTAAGGTGACATTTGTTAAATTACCAGAAATGTTACGGAGGAGGTTAGGAATAAAGATGCACAGTGGCAGGGAAAGCAAAAAGACTGATCCCCTCTTTCTGTCATGATTACATTCTGTTCAGGCCCTGTTGCAGAGAGAAGGAGGAAGATCAAGCCTCGGCCACAGAATATGAATTTTATATCTGCAATGCAGCCAGGAGGCATTTTCATGTAACAGCTTGCCTTAGCACTGGGCAGTTAATATCAACTGTTTTTTGGTGTAGTTGCTGAATTCCTGTTGCTGTAGCATATTTCATTTATACAGTTTAAACCTGTGGATCTGCAGCTATATGTTTTTTCGCACCCATTTTTCACATAATTTTACTGTTCAGAGTGAAACAATTTTATGGTGCTTGCTCTGTGAGCATAAATATAGTATTTTGTGTTCAAAACTCACTAAAAGTGGACCTGTTGCGATCGTTTAAAGTCATTCAAATATTTATCTTGTGAATGTCTAGATAGGCTTTTCACTTATTGATGTTCCAAATAAACGGTAATCATATTAGAAAAGGTAGAGTTTTCTCTCCAGCTGAGGCAGCAAAATTCTGATAGTCTCCTGGTTGCCTTTTCACACACAGTCCTATTCTAATCTTTAAGCTTGTTGATGGCTTCTCATTGTATACAAAATGTGAGATGAATGGGTGGTTCATCAATGGGTGGTTATGAGAGTCTGGACGCTGTTTACACTACAATGCTGAGAAATGAGTACAGTTGATGAAACATGATATTTTTTTAATTCTATCAAAACCCATCGATCTAAAGCAGAATTAATTAAGGATGTTCTTTCATGTAAACCTTCATTCGGAATTATTTCCATGTAAACTCATAGCAGAATACTGTTAATTCAGAATTATTTGATATCAAATAATTAATTCTAAGTTTTAAAAAAATATCATGCAACCATAACCATTAAAACAAAAGCGTTATGTTGCATTCTTCCCTCTTATTTATGCAGTTACAGGGGTTTGGTTGGATAAAACCGCAAAGATTTGATAACAGCCTCCAGAGTGAAATTTTTATGCAATGCAAGGTGAGTCCTGTCCGTGTAAACTGGAATTGGAATCTTTGGGTAACAGTGACATATTTGACATCATGTTGCACTTGTGCGCTTAGATGTTGCACTTGTGCGCTTAGACCCTGTCTAACAGCATCCAAAAACAAAGGGTCACTCTCAGGAGCTCTGCAAATTCCACTGTGGTACCGTGATGGTAGGCTGCCTGTGCAAAAAGCCCGGTCAGGAACTTTCCTTGCTAATAAATACTCCAGTCAACTATCAGCATTGTTATAACAAAGCTGAAGCAATTTAGTCCAACAGCAGCTCAGCCACAAAGTAGTTGTTCAGTAAAACGATAGAGCGGGGTCTGTAGATGCTGGTGTGCATAGTGTGCAGAAGTTACCAACTTTCCATGGCTACAGACCTCCAAACTTCATGTGGGCTTCAGATCAGCTCCACATCAGTGCCTAGAGAGCTTGGTGGTTGGGTTTCCATGGCTGAGCTGCTGCTTCTGCTGCATCACCAAGTGCAATGCGAAGCATCGGCTAAAGTGGTGTGTAACGGTGTGTTCAGACCAGGCGTTTTGGGCGTCGAAAACACTCTGAACGCTCAACGCTGGTCACTAAACTGCCACTTTTATGTCTCCTGCCGCTTTTCTGGAGCGAGCGGCAAACGTGGCAGAAAAGAGAGGGGGAAAGATGAAGCTTTTCTTCCGGTCAGTCTGAATGATGACGGATTCAGTAGAGCGATGGCATGGTTTTATTTAATAAATAAAGCTAGAGAACGTTGTCGTGGGGCAGTGATAGTCAATGTTAATGCAACAAGAGCCGCACACATTCAGCAAAGAGCCCCCCCAAACAAAGCATTGCTAGGCAATGTATTCTGCTACGTTGTCAAATCAGTAACATTCAGCTTTTTAGCAAGGAATGGTTATCCTAAATATTGCACGGAGTAATGGTATCTCAACCCCGTGTCTGGGTTCACCACAGGAATCCTCCAGGAGCTGCGAGCTGATCGCTCTGATTGGTTGATGCCCCGCGTCAAGCGGCAAAAGTTCAGCTTTGCTCATCTCTGGCCAGACATCATCAAGAAAGAAGGGACTTAAAATTTTGAAATAAAGAAAGATGCACTCAAAACTGGAGGATGAAGGGAAAGACACTTTATGCTAATGGGGAACAAAGAGGTTGTCAATTGCCAATTAGGTTGTCATTTACTTCACCAGATTTGAACGCGCGTCGAGCTTAAAAAACTTCTTAAATTTTCGGCGCATTCCGCACAGAATGCCGACGCCCAAAATGCGATGCGAGAAAGCTCGACGCTGCCTTGCCGCACCTCCACATAGACTTTACATGGAAACCTGCCGCTCTTGACACTCAAAACGTGTTTGTTCTGAACACACCATAACTCACCGGCACTTGATTCTGAAGCATGCAAAACGTTTTCTCTGGAGGGATAATTCATGCTTCTCCGTCTTGACAGTTGCCAAGACAACAATATCTGTTTGACTGCATTGTGCCTAGTGTGAAGTATGATGGAGGGAGGCAGTGGGGGGATGGAGTTGTTTATCAGGAACTTGGCTTGGTCTTGTAGTTCCAGTCAAGAGAGTTTTGAATATTTCAGTATGTTCATAGATTTTTTTGGACAATTCCATGTTCCTAACTTTATGGACATGGTTTGGGAATGGTTTCTTCTTGTTCTAACAGGACTGCACACCAAGACACAAAGCAAGGTCCATAAGGACATGCATGAGCCAGTTTGGTGTGGAAGAACCTCAACAGGATATAACACATTTGGGGTGAATTAGTGGAGACTGGAATGCCAGATCTTCTTGTTCAACATCAGTGTCTGACCTCACAGATGTGATTCTGGAAGAATGGTTTGAAGAAAAAATTTTCTTCAAACAATCTGCTAAACCTTAGAGGAAAGTTTTCCCAGAAAACTCAAAGTTGTTATAACTTTAAATGGTGGGCTGACATTATATTAAACCCTAAGGATTATGACTGAGATGTCAGTAAAGTTCATATCCATGTAAAGGCATGATAGAATATTATTGGCAGTATAGTTAAATTGTCATCCCACTCTTTTCTAAATGCAGTTCTTTAAAAGAAAACTTCTTGCATGTCGTTTAAGCGTGCAGTGTCAACAGGGCCAAACTCTGTGGCCCCTTTTACAAACCCTTTTGAGCCAGGACCAATGCACCTTCGTTGCACTGTGATTTTTGAAGCACCAGATCCACCTCTGATATGTCTCTGAGCTGACACATCAGGCAGTAACAGAGGAGGAATCAGCAAACCTTGCAGGTGCTTTCATGCATCAACTGAAATTGATTCATAAGAGTTTGACATTGTGCTCTTATGCTATTATGCAACATGCTTGCTGCATGATTTAAAATAGTAAACAATTAGCCCTGAAGCATACATGTGACGTGACTGACTGGGGATATATAATGGATCTAGAAAACACACATTTCATACATCATGCTACATGGTAACTCTGCCAACTAAATGTCAGGCTTGTGTCTCTGAAAAGCTGGAATATTTGTGAAGCTAAAATATCTAAGTAAACCTTTTTATAAGCTTTGGATCATGTTAAGGAACTAATAGATTATTTTAATTATATAAATGAGCCAGAAAATACAAAGATATGAGCCCTGTACACAGAAAAACCACGAGGTGTAATGTGTTGAGTATTGGGTACTGATGCTGGGTACTGGTTGTGGCTTGCTGAAATGTAATACTCAGGAACTGGTGTTATTTTCTGTCACAATGCTGAATGAAAGGTCCTTTAAAGCCACCCAGTGGCAGTGTGATGGATGATGAGATGGATGCTGACAGGGACTTTCTGTTCCTTAATTATTAAAAAATTCCATCGACTCATGTAATGTAGGGTTAATTAGATTTAACCCTTTAAGACCGTCAGGATCACTGGCACTCCCGATGAGATTGCCATCATTCTCCACGTTGTGCATCCCGGCAATCCCTTATGGTATTCTACAGCAGTCAACATCAAGCGTGACTTTAAGATCATTGGCCTTAAAGGGTTAAGGACACTCTTAACATAATTAAGTTAAGTCAATGTAAGGGTTAAAGGAGCTGTGATATGCCCTTTTATCCAGGGCTGGCTAACATGGACCAAAGATCATATTGCAGAGATGTCATTTTGGAAGTCTCCTGGATGATAGTGAAGCACCTGATCATCAGAAATTACCTCATATTTTTAATGAATTACATTCCTGAAACATATGGTCACCTTCTATCTCAAATACTTGGTGTTAACAGGTGTCTTCTTGAGGCTGCTTTTCAAAAATCATAGTTTTCTTTTATTTGAACAAGTCACCTGACTGGTCAGTAATAATAATAATCTCTTTGCTCATTAGTTAGTTACTTCTCCAAGTTAAGGTAGGATTCTTCATAGCCACCATTTCTAGGATGCCATGTCATTGAATCTTGCCTATGGACTTTTTGAATTTCAGCAGTTCTTTTATTCAAGTAAACGTGGTTCAAAAATAGTCTGAAACACCAATCAGCATGCACAACAGGCAGCAAACAGAAGATGGATCAGTGTTGGTACAATAGACATTAACAGTAACTAAGTTTGTTTTGTATAAACTGGACTAGTGTGGCTTTTTGATGGACTGGCGATGTGTCCTGGATGTACCCTGCCTTTCACCCAAAGACTGCTGGAATAGGCTCCAGCTTCCCAGCAACCCTTCAGTAGACTAAGCGGTTAGGATAATGAATGAATGGACTAGTGTGGATTGGTTATCATCATAAGATGTTAAACTGGCTGGAATTGTCTATGTATGTCAACAGCTTTGGGATGACTTTGTTGTGAATAAGTGTTACTTAAATAAAGATGAATTGAACTGACAACAAACAAGGCAGTTTAAGATGTTCAAGAGCAGAGTTGTACACCAAAGACTCTGAGTATGATGTAAACTGTTCTCTTTTACAGAAAGCAAAAACTAAGAGACTGTATTTTCTCTCTTACTCATCAGAAGAGTTTCTTTTTTCTCTCAGTGAACTTCCTCATGTTAAAGGCAGGTGTCAGCTGGGAAAGGACTAGAATCAGCACAATGCTTTGACAAATAAGTCAGGTTAAAATCTGCCCCAAGGCAACAGTCTTTTATTCTTTTTCTGCCAGTACTTGGTTGGGAATTAAATATTTTATTCATGCAACAAAGCTTCACCACAGCTTAAGGGAATGCAAGCATCATATCACATCATGGCTGCTCTTTCTTGATTGTGCCCTGATGTTTTGCTGTACCTTTTTGTTACGGGTAAGAGCAGCTGTAGCTCATAAGAGCAGTCGTCTTGTTGGGTGTTCGACTCCAGGCTTCCCCTGACTATGTGCCGAAGTGTCCTTGGGCAAGACACTGAACCCTAAGTTGCCCTCTGATGTGCCAGAAAATACAAATGTGTGTGTGTGTATGTAAGTCGCTTTGGATAAAAGTGTTTGTTAAATGACAGTAGAATAGAATAGGTAATTTACAGATCATCTTTCTTTCTGCACAGATTCACTGGATCTTCCGAGGGTTCATAGTATATAACATGGCAACACTTTCATTACAAGCCATGTGTAAGTATTTGTAAATGTGTAATATATGTTAGTCTAATACAAATATTTTCTGATTAAACTGACAATTGGTTCCTCAACTTTAACGTAAATTTAGGGTTTTTCCAATCTCACCTTTAAATTTAAAGCATCAGAGAAAATCATTGAATTATCAATTTTGTCAAATTCTGTTTACTTTAATTTGAGGTTGCTGGGAAACTGCAGCCTATGCCAGCAGTTGTACATCAGAGGCAGGGTCATCCTGGACATGGCAACACAGAAGTACAAACAACCACTCATGCTCACACACACGCTTAGGGAGAATTCAGAGTGACAAATTAACCCACCATGCTTGTGTTTGGACTTGCGGAATGAGCCGGAGCACCCTTACAGAACCCATGCTTACAGGGGAAGAACATGCAAACTCAACACAGAAAGGCCTCATTCAACCTGCCCAGCCAAGATTCAAACCAGTGACCTACTTGTTGTTAGGCAGTGGTGTTAGGCAAATTAATGCACTACTCTACATCCTTCATAGAAATCAGTTGGAAAATGCCCATGTAGAATAGAGTTGGAATAGCACATTAGTTGTTTTAGGCAACATTCATGGAAAACCAGAAAGGAAAATTAAACACCTCAAGGTTATAGAACATTAAGATCTAGGGTGAGCACAACCATATTCACACTCACACATACACTTTGATACTAGTAAGTTGCAGCCCATTGCTTTAGAGCTTCTCAACATATCTGACCTTTACGATGCCAGACGAAAGATTTCATTATAAGACAAATGGAGTCAGATTGGTATCAACTGTGGAAATTCAATTCCAACATTGACAAGCTTTGAGAAAGTCCAAACAAGAGCTGCTTTGCAAGACAATAATTAATCATGAGGGAGGGGGGGGGGATCCATTATGTTACCTTTTGTGTTTTGCTTTATACATTCACAACAGGAACAACAGGCAAGAAAAAATGCCTTGATGGAACCACAAAGGCTATTACTCATTTAATTCCGATAATCTATTTGCCTATTTGTAGGTGAGTTATGAAGCTTTTTTTAGGTTCATGTAAGATGGAAGGTCTGGTGGATCAGGATAAACGCAGACCATATATGCAATTTTTCAATAAAAATGTTTTTTTTTTTTGTTTTTTTTAATTCCCATCTTTAGTGATATTTTTAGCAACACATCTTCCTGTCAATGTTTTTGTAAAGCACTTGCTATTCAAATCTGGTGAAGTGAATGACAACCTAATTGGCAATTGACAACCTCTTTGTTCTCCATTAGCATAAAGTGTATTTCCCTTCATCCTCCAGTTTTGAGTGCATCTTTCTTTATTTTAAAATTTCAAGTCCTTTCTTTCTTGATGACTTCTGCTGCATAAGAAAGGTGGGGGAGGATTGACTAGAAAATAATTATCATGGAAAGAGAAAGAGGTGGAACAGAGTGGAGAGAATGAGTTTGGAAAATCTGATTCACTTTATTTAATATGAAGGGGCTGGATGTCCTTAAAGGGTAAATTGATCCAGTCACCATGATGAATAGGCTCAATTAATTCACCCAGCGTGGGACAGGAGTGAATACATGTATGAGGTGATAGCTCCTTGTTGGCTAATTTTTCATACATCATCTTACATCTCAAGTGAAGAAATCATTTATTAGCTACATTCATCTTCTTCTGCCACCCTCTGTTTTCTTCCAATGGAAACCTCCCACCTGCAGATATACCATAAACATGCACACAATGGATTGGCATGGATTTAACCCTTTTTACAGTTAAGTCTGAAATTTTATCCAATTGTGACAGTTATTGTTTAATGAACTCCCATGTGGTTTAGTGTGTGTAACGTCTGCTGGCGTTATAACAAAACACTCCACGGTATATTGTAAACATGCAGCAATGAATGTCCATCAAAAGCAAGTTATATACATATACATATATATATATATATATATATATATATATATATATATATATATATATATATATATATATATATATATTACGGAAGCATGGAGCTGTCATCCTCATAAAAAAAAAGTTTGGGCCTTATCAGCGCCTTGGGATTCCCCCCCGCAGAGTTGGCAAATGTGGCTGGGGATGGGCTTCCCTGCTTAGGCTGCTGCCCCTGCAACCCGACCCCGGATAAGCGGTAGAGGAGGGATGGATAGATGGCACTTGAATGCACTTAAGATGATGTAGTTTGCATTCGTAGTGATTCTCGTGCCGCTCAGGTTTCAATCAGAAATTATACCACGTCATGGGGATTGAACCTGGACTCATTCTTCCTTCTGTACAGACCCATGCCTTTTAAAACTGTCCTTAAACTACGCATAGTCATTACAATGTGATCCAAAGTGTTCCAAAGCACCATAATTTCATAATGTCTCAACCCAAGTATGAAGAAAAGCTCAAGTCCTGTATGAGCCATTTGTGATCTCCTACCCACCCCGCACAGAATTTCCAGATACGTGATATGTTTCACATTTTTACAATAAACGTTACGTTACGTTATAAAGTATATATATATATATATATATATATATATATATATATATACATATACATATATTAAAGGTATTTTTTCTTGCTACCATGCCAATCACATTGTTGGGATGGGGGACTTCGAAAAAGAAAATGTTCATTGCAATTTGTTGAGTTTCTTAGCCCTGCAAGTATTTTTTTGTAGAATTCGTTTTTTTTGTTTTTTTTTTATGAACAGTTATGATAAACTGAAGAAAGGACTAGATCTCGTAGATAAATGTTCTTCTTTATTGTTTAAATTTTCATGAAAACCCATGTTTCAACACCATCTGTGCCTTCATTGGAGTCACAAGTGAACACAACACCCTGACAGATGATTATAGACAGTCTGGAACAGGGTCATTAAGCAAATTAAAGCATTAAATATGTCCAGTGATTGTTTATGGATGATGACATGCTAACATGCTATGCTCTTTTATTGTCAGCAGTGAACAACATGAACAACCTTTTCCCTAAACTAAAGTGTGTTTTTAATCATGCCATTATAAACTTTGTCATGACCTGGAAACATGTCAATTTGAACTGAGTTGACTTGCAAAGCAGGTATGCTCAATTCTAACAACATAACTTTATGAATTAATATTAAAAATATTTCCACAGAATGTCTTGCTGTTCAAAATCACGCCATTCAGGTACTTGAATGACATGCAATAGATTTATTTCACAAATCAAGGAACACATAATAACAAAATACTGTACACCTTGTAAATGGCCCTAACAGTATCACCTAAGTGCAAACAGGTGTTTAAGATGCATAGTATTATGTCTAGATCACATTGAATTCATATGGATGTGAACCTGGCCAGAGCCAGAAAGCTCTGAGTAGTGATAATGGAACTGGGAATCAGCTAAATATGATGGTTTTTGCAAGCTGTCATTGGGCTGGCAGATGGCACATTGAGCTTATTTTCCCAATGACTGAGATGCATGACAATAGTAATAAAATATACATAAATTCAGAAGGCTAGATGGGATTTATATATATACTTTTTTAAATGCATAATTTTATTTGTGTTTCTGTAAACCGCTTCTGGTCCCTGAAGTCCAGTAAAGTCTCTCCATGCTTTGAGCACTTAGTAAATTGGACAGGAGTAATATGCTGCATTCCTATTCCAGGAAGCTCCTTTATACTTCGTTTCTTAAAATTTCTCATTGCACTGCAGCTTCAGTGTATTATATTTTCATCACTTAAAATTGGATATCCCAGAATAATTGTGGTTGCTGTCTATTATTAACACACTGAATTCATCATGGCAAGAAGAAACCGAGCTTGGAGACACAGCAACCATTTTAAGGACCTTTGCAACGGTTTGGCAAAAAGTCAACTTTTTTAAAATGGCAAATAAGGATAATCTACCTAACAAACAAGAGAGCTTAAACTAGAAAAACTGACCCCGTTTTTTTATCTTTCACTCCTTTTATTTGTCAGACAAAGCCTTCAGAAATTATGACTGATCAGAGATCAGCCACGAATGTGGCTTCACTGTTCACAAATATTGGAATAAATGAGTTAATCCCAACATTTAGTGAGTTTTAGTAACTTTTTCCTGCATTCATATTATTTTCTATATCTATGTGTTGATATCAGTGTTCTGATATCGACCACAAAGCAATTTTCCTATATTAGTCATATTGTCATCAAGACAAAAATTTTCCCTGCTTTTTGTATATCAGCACACACACATACACACACACACACAAACAAAATAAAAAATATGCAAAGTATTTACATCAGTGGCAGGGTTAGCCAAATAACTTGAATGCTGCGTCCTAATCTTGACAGACAGCCTCCTTCTCATCTGTCTCACAATTACAAGTGCATGCACACTTTAGAAATTCAAGAAGCTTTTACCCAGTTTGTGATGTAATATCCTTTCAGCTCTGACGTGGCAGCTTGCCTGTTTGTGTCCATTTCTGCATTCATACCTCTCACTACTCTAACAGCATGCTATTTAGTGAATCTAACTGTTTTTGATTTCAAAGTAATAAACATTGTTAATAAAAGTGTTTTGTTTTAATTAATAGTTTTACAGAAAAAAGCAATTTTCCATTCATCTTTAACCGTATCTGTAATCTGAGCTAAAGTAATACCTAATTTTGGATATGAAAATAACCTGACATTACAACAAATACTTTCTTTGGTGCCACCTACTGTGAATTAATTTAAGCTTTTACATCCACTTAAAAGCTGATGTCAAAGTTGAAGCTGCAATGCAAACCAGAAAATAAAAAAAAAAATGGAAAAAAAGAATAGCTACCATATTACTGTAGCTTCCATAAGAAAACTGCATCCACACATAGCTTGCGTGTATGCATTCATGCACACATGACAAACAAGATTCTAGCTATCTCAGGCACAAACAAAAAGTGTACAGATTACAAAAAGAAATACTCCGTGGTCACAATTACAGGAGGAGAGAAAAATAACAATGTGTGGCCTCTACACCATATAAAAAGGCAATTTATCATTTGGGTTGTCTTCACGTTGTCACGTTTGCTGGCAAATGCAACTCTTTCACCTCCTGCAAAATGCTCTCTCAGGAGAGTGTTCATGTAAATGCACGACACCAAAGTGCTTTCAGTGAATTTTTCTACAGCTTTGGCTCTGCATTAGAGTGGTTCTTTGTTTGAGGTTGACAGTGTTTGTCTTCATTAGCTTCACTTTGCTGCTTGCTGATACTTTAACCTGCCAGACTTCAAATTCAATGCCTTGTAAACATTCATGGTAGCATGGAATATTAATGCAGCCCTGGCGTTATATTTCTTTTATAACTAGATCAACGTAACTACTAATTTTTTACAGAAACACGTCAAGTAAGCTGAGAGGAATCAGCACACCAAGCTTTCAAACATGTGGGATCTTGGGTGATGCACAGTGAGGCTGCTACTCAGAAAGACAGAAAAGTGAAGGATTACATCAAGAAATTAAGAAAAATGTTAGTTTATGAGAATCAGGTCAACTGTTAAAAAAAAAACACACACACACACACACACTCTTTCCTTGTAGTCTGTAAAGACAATCTGATGGTAAGACATGTAACACATCTTATAAAACTTTTTTCTGGCAAACTTCAGCTGATCCCAGGCCCTGAGGGTCTGGAAGCAGGGACTTTGTTGTTTAAAGCTGTTTACACACAGTTCGAAGCTGCCATATGGGAGAAGACATTTGTGAAACATTGGTCTGCTAACCCAAACATGGCCCTCCGCACCTCTCAGATGGGTTCAGAGTTGGTTATCTGCCAATGCTAATGTTTTTCAAGCATATCTAATGTCTTTGAGCTTGCATATCCACACCTTCTCTTTACTAAACCATGCGTTTACATGGGAGTTTTAATTCCTGTTTAATTCTGAATAAAAGTTAATACCGCTTTAAACTAATGAAGAATGACCATGTAAACTCTTAATTCCGAAGGCAAATGTCTGTTCGGAATTAAACTTAATTCTGATGTAAGTGGTTGGTTTATTCACATTTTATTTCCAATGTATTTAATTCCTCTGTCATGAAAACCTTAATTCCACTCTAAGTTAATTCCTGTCATTCTGCGCATGCTCGTTACCTTGTCCTGTCCCGATGGCACGCGTTGTTTTGGCTGCCCCGTTTGGTGGTCTGTCTTTCTTCTCCTTCTCAGTTGCTAATCCATTAATTACTAAACCATTAACTGTCAGGAGCACCAGAAACTAGCAAGTTAAATCAGAAAGACAGAATAAAAGCTACCTGCTGCTAATGAATAAACTTGCAGAATGACTCAGTGACTGTGTCACATGCTGAACATTCAGAGTGGAACGTGTTCAGAGAAGAGTGATCATGCCATTGTGACCCCATCCACCAAGAGACCGGCCAGGAGAACCCAGAGACCTGGGCAACCGGTAGTCACCCCCAAGCAGAGACCCCAACCACCCCACTCCGGAGCCAGCCATGCATCCACCCAAGAGGTGAAGACGGAGGATCCCAGCCAGAGACCCAGGCCCAGGCTGGCAAGGGCCGGCCCCGCCGGGCACTGGCCGCCCAGGGCAAACAGATTGCGGGCCCCAGGAACCCAAGAGCAGCCCCCTTCCTTACAGACAGAGGGTGCAGTCCACACCAACGGAGGGCCAGGCTCCCCAGATCGCCTCCTGGCAGCAGTCAGGCCACAACCCAGTGCACCAACTGCGCTCCCCGGGCACAAGACATCCCCCTTCCCCGCCCCCAAACCAATCATACATGTACACGCACACACTCCCTCCCCCGACACCCCCCCCCCCCCCCCCCCAACCCCACACCCCTCCCCCCATACACACATGCCCCATCTTGCACATACCACCCCACCTCCACTCACCCACCCCTCCCAAATCACACAAATCCCAACCCACACCCACACACCCCCCCCGCACACACCCACACTAACTGTGCAGTACAGTGTTTTTTTGTTTGTTTTTATGACAGAAACACACCTGTTTTATGTTGCATGATGGCCTGAGGATCTCCTGCAGCAATGTTTCTTTTAAATAGTGTCCACAGTGCACAGAAATGGGTTCCGATTCCTTGAATCTTTTAATGACACCATAATAATTCAAGCTTTCAAAGTTTCATGGAACTGTTTGATAATTGATAATTGATAATGTGGGATTTGGAAGATGAACTGAACTTCTACCTACCATTTCTTTCCAAGTGACTACTGTTGCTCCCTAAGGTCACATTACTGTTCTGTTGATTGTTGTTTTTTTGGTATAGAAATAAAAAAGCCTTTAGTCAAAAGATGTTTTCAAAATCAAAATCCTTTCTTTTTTTCCCTGCTTTCTTTTGATGAGGAGATTGTTGCACTTGTTCTGAATACTGACACATCGCTGCATCCCACCACGTGAAGATGACCTGGTTTTTATTTGCATGTTAAAATTTACGCCCAACACAACAAAATAATCAACTTACATTACAGAGCCGCTGGAAATACCAGCAAAGCCTGTGGATAAGATGCATCGCAAATGCAGTCATTGTACTTGCATTAAACCGAAATCCCGGATTTGATGGAACAATCAAAGCCTGTTTTGCAAAAAACATAAAAAATTGGCATTTTATTTGTCATTTTATTTGTACTGTGTGTGTTTTTACTCACATTATCCGTAAAGCTGGCTATTTTTTCTTTCTTCTTTTGACTTTACATTTATGATCTTTCACAAAGACTTTGTGGGAAACTCGTGGTCCAGAAGCTGAGATTCAGTCATTTGTGTGTGAAAGCCTAATCAGGGACATGGATTGTCAATTAGCCATGACTGGAAGCAAAGCAATAGTTGCATTTTTGTTGTTGATTCCTTTTTTTTGTTTGTTTGTTTGTTTTTTTGTATTTTATATAATTGCTTTAATGCAATGTCCCTATCAAATAGACCTTAAACAAATAATTAAATAACTAAATATGCCTTGCTTTCAGAGGTTACAGATGAAATGCTGCTGTAATACTCTCCAGGTGCTTGTGTGGCTTGTGTCACTGAGCATGTAAGTATAGTTTGGGGATGAATTGTGACAGCTAAAAACATCCTATTCTGTTAAGTATTTATTTCAGGATTAGATCCTTTTTTGCTCAAAGGCAGATTTAAGCTCCAGTTAAAGGAAAAGGATTGGATTTTGGCACATAATTGACTTTTGCTCATCTTATGTGTGAATGATGCCAAATACTCCACAGATGCAAAATTATTGTTTTGTGTGACAGCTAAAATCTTAACATGCCACCGGTAAAGGAATGTAACAATAAAACTACAACTTGGACCAGTTTGATCCTGATTGTCTTTAACCAGGACGAGGAGTCATTACAAACCAAAACAAACTAAACACAAAAGAAACAAGACAAGATGGCATCATGGTGGATGTTAAATGGGTGTTAAACGAGTGACCCACATTGCTGACATTAGAAAAAATGTATTGTTTTCAATAACTTCCACATCTAAAAGTAAGTCTCCGGGGTAAAAAATTCTCCTGACGATAGAAGTAGATCATGATATGATCTACTGTTTGGAGTCTAGGCTGTTGACATGGGGCTGCTAACTGGGTGGGCTGTTGGGCCTTTTGGGTTTTTCAGGTGAGTAACCAATGGCTTTTCAGAGAACTGCGCTTTCTGATTGCTTCTAGTTTCAAAATAAATTCAGGTAAAAGTTTATAAGACAGCAAGGTAGGTTGGCTGTTGCCACCTTGGTGTTAGTTTTGCATGACAGGGATGCTTTGTGCATGCGTACCTTGTGTCAAAGTCTGCATGCTCTGGATACTTATATCATGGGGCTTTGAAGTTCATCGCGAACTTAACATCCTTTATGCATCACTGTTCATTTTCTAAATGTGTTGGATGCTCCTCCACATAAAGACTAAACCATTGTCACATTCAGAAAGCCCAACCCCTCTTGGCCTTCGTGTCTTTTCTACCTTTCAACCCTCCTCCATCTGAAGAGATCAGGATTTCGTCTTTGTTCAAAGGATTTTTTTTTTTTTTAAATCTATTTTTCTATCATATTCAGTCCCATGGGTGCAAACAGAAATAGGGGAAAAAAGACTTTCATGATGCTCTATAAACCTGGAACAAACTGCAAAAAGAAACTTCATGATGGTCTCTTGGGCCCCTTTAAGAAAATGTTGGATTATTTCGAGGCAGTTATGTCTGTTTGATGTTCTGCTTGATTTGGGAACTTAATTTGTTTTCAGTTTGTTTCTAATGCCTTAGTTTGAATTTGTGTTGTTTTTTTAACTGTGCCGTTGCCATGTTTGACCAGGACATTCTTGGAAAAGAGTATTTTAATCTCTCTGAGGCTTTTCCTGGTTAAAATAAATAAATAAATGAAAGAGGAACCTGTTTTATCAAAGCTCTTCTAAATATAATTTAAAATTCATCATTAAAAATTCATACAGCTTAACGTGCTTTTGAATGAAACAGCCTGAGTTTGTGTCATCAGCTCTCTTGGGTTAATCCAAAGGGAGGACCCTCAAGGGCGCCATGGGTGCTGGTAAACACTTGTGAAAGCACAGCTGCAGAGGCTTATAGGATGTAAAGATGGCAGGCTTTGTTCGCACTTGCTCATAAAGACATACTCCGTTGAATCATCTTCTAGAAACAGATACACTCCTTTGTATTTCACATACTGGGAGAAAAAAATTCTGAAATCCTTACTTTTTTAAATGCAGTCATGGTGTGAAACGTAGGTTAGAGCATGTAATAGAGCAGGGGGGCCCCAAGTCCGGTCTTCAAGACCAACTATCCTGCAACTTTTAGATGTGCCCCTTCACCAACACGCCAGAATCAAATGGCTGAATTCCCTCATGTATGTCATTCAGCTCTGTTCTGGCGAAAATACATTTCAGCCTTAATAGTCCCTTCACTGATGTTTAAGTTACCCATGCCATGGGCACTCACACACCCCACACTGGCTTTTGAACTTTGAGTTGATAATACTCCAGATAGTCCTTTTCCTAACTGGTCCAGAGGACACAGCATCCATGGTTTCCAAAAACAGTTTGAAATGTAGACTTAACAGACAACAGTGCTTTTCCACTTTGCATCATTTCATGCCAGATGATCTCAGTCCGGAAGAAGCCAGTAGCATTTCTGGGTCTTGCTGTCATATGGCTTTGGCTTCCATGGTGGAGTAAACTGACCCCTGGAGATGCACTGATAAACTGAGTTAACTGACAATTCTGAAGTGTTTCTGAGCCCAAGATGGCAGTTCTGATGCAGTGCTGAAGAATAAGGTCACGAGCGTTCAGTCCATGACTTCTTGGAACATATTGCAGACATCACAATCAAAATGAGTAAATATTTGCAAAGAATAAAAAAATATTTTGTTTTTGTTGTTTATTCTTTTGAATGCATATTTTAAACACTTTTCAAATTATTATTTTTATTTTATTTTTATTAATTTTGTTTAAAAAAAAAATCATGTTGTACAATACTCCGACTTTATTGGAGTTGGCGTTGTAATTTAAGTTTTTAATTTTATTGCAATTAAAGTAAGGATGAGTCTGACCCAGTGTTCAGGCTCTAAACTGTCCCATTAGTCTTTATGTGACAAATGGAAAGCAACAACGCTTATTTTCTTGCTTTACCACTTGTTTCTCTCCAAAACATTAAATTTCATTTTCAGCTTAGAATCTATGAATCCAGTTAATGTCCATGTAGCATGACCATATCCCAGTGGGCTTCCCGCAAAGAGCGTGTCATACCCTGTTCCCCACGTTGCAAACTCTTTAATGCACTTGTGCAAATTATAGAAAAGTTTCTCTGGGGGTTTGCCACCTTATCACCGTCTTAATTCATTTGTTATCCTAACCGCTTGATCCAATGAAGGGTCGCGGGGAAGCTGGAGCCTATCCCAGCAGTCTTTGGGAGAAAGGCAGGGTACACCCTGGACTGGCTGAGATGCTAGTGCACCGATGTGTAATGCAAATAAAAACACAATATGACGATAGCGCCCTGCGATGGACTGGCGAGCTGTCCAGGGTGTACCCTGCCTTTCGCCCTAAGACTGCTGGGATAGGCTCCAGCTTCCCCGCGACCCTGAATTGGATTTAGTGGTTAGGAAAATGAATGAATGAATGGATGAATATGACGATAGCTTAAAAGGGCAGTAATACACAAGCTTAGTAGTGAGAACAATCTAATTCTACATCGTTATCAAGATCAATCAGTAGAAGAAACATTATTGTTGGATATTGTTGGCCACATGGTGTAACCGTACTCTAGAATAATTTGGTGTACCAGAAGGTATACTAATCATTATCCCTCCATCACTGTGCCCAAGCAGGTTGTAGGGGACTCTTATCACCAGTGTGGTCCTGTCTATTGAAAGGCATAATCCCAGATGTTTTGTGGTTGGTTTAGATGCCAATCAAACTGTGTCTGCCATCTTCTCTCTGAAGAGAAGAATCTTTCTTTTGGCAACCCAAACAACATACCATAACTTGTTGAGCCAGTTTCTAACTGTACTATCAGGAACTTTAACATCTGACATATTAAGTAAGGTCAGCAGAGTTTGAGCTGTTGGGTGTGTGCAGTTTCTCTCAGCATCGCTCGGTGTGACACTGGGATGAACTTGCTGGGAGTCTTTCTCAGAATGTTAGACTTCAGATTGTTTGGAGATGTACTGATAACCTTTTCCAAGATTATCGGGTAGCAACAATTGTCTCTCTTAAGATCATTGTATAAAACTGTCTTCTAACCTAAATAACCACTGTTTTTATTAAATCACCAGTTATTGTAACAGGAAGTTACATGAAATTACCCAAAAGGTAAAGCATTATTTTTGAAGATTAACCAAGCAGTCTTCAATTCAGTTATCTCTGTCCATTAGCTCTGTTATAGCTTAGATTTAACAGCAAAGAAAAATCCTTATTACTACAATACAACAAACAGCATCATGAGAAGCCTATATACATTAAAACTAAAATCAGGAAATTAAGATTTTCTTGTCACAGGTACGCAAAATAATGCTGATTTATTTCCTATTATCCATTTGGTTATTTGTCTCTGTTTTATGAATTGATTTTGTTTTCCTTTCAAACATTGATGTATGAAAGCAGCAGTGGCACTTTTGGCTGGTTAAGTTTGCCTGTTCTGAAGTTTCTGGTCCAAAGGCAACAAATAAAGTGAAGTTGACTCTTGATCGCTTTCTGAAGTGATAGAAAGAGAAGAACTGAATGGGAGAACATTGAGAGACAAACAAAACTTTCTCTGGGTCCATGGCTGTGTCTCAATCAGCGCACTAACACTACTTCGCGGACTATGTCTAAGTGTGTTGTGTGTTTACACTGACTTTTGTACAAAAAACTCATTGCACTGGAAGTACCCGGATGCTGCCCTAAACCTGCCCATAAATGCAGTGTGGAACGATGGACACTTTGCGCACTAAATCGACGCCATTTTGCTGACGTAGCGGAAGAGGAAGGACTTTCCATCAGTTTACCAGGTAAATAATGGCAGAGTTTAACGCCGGTCCAGGCGGGGATTCAT
Source organism: Telmatherina bonti (assembly GCF_933228915.1). Lineage (NCBI taxonomy): Eukaryota > Metazoa > Chordata > Actinopteri > Atheriniformes > Telmatherinidae > Telmatherina > Telmatherina bonti. Next base: position 15,966,996 of record NC_136628.1, on the reverse strand, counting down.
TTGTATAAATGTAAGTATTAAATAATTTCGTTATGATTGTGATGTATACTGCAGCCTGCTAATCTATCCCTGACGACAGTTATGGATCTGACCATTTGTCAGACTCGGTAGTTAGCACCGTAGGTTAGCACACTGTTAGCAGTTTTTATCCGCTGTAGTGGACGTATACAGGTTATATGTGTTATAAATTATGAATGTTATAGGTTCTGTATGTTCGTTGATCCTTGTTTATAACTTAAACTATTAATACCGATATAGCGGCAGTTTTTAGAGAGCGGTCAGTTACTATGGTAACCACTGATGCCATAAATCTGCATCGTATCATCAGATCTGAACTGCTGAGACTGAACGAGAAAATATAGATATAAAATAAACATAGTAGTGAATTTAGTTGGTGTGATTATTAGAGTGCAAAGTGTGAGGTGTGTAACTTTCTTCTGCATGGCTCCACCTCGTCTGTCCCTGATTGAAAATCAATCGAGTGTGTGTGTGAGTGTGTGTGTTTAGTTTACGTTGTAGTTGGTGTCATGTAATATTTACTGAATGTTTCGTGTGTTTTGTGTATGGTAATAAATTAATCATTAAAAATATTTAATTATATTTGAAAAATGTAAAGAGAAGTTTATTGTACATCTTCATTATATAGAGACACAATTTGTTTCCCTTTCGCCAAATTATTTATTGTTTAGATATAAATGCAATATATCTATTCTGGGGAGTAACACATCATTGTCATCCTCTGCCTCTCATCAGCCTCACAGACGGTTCCTGGAGATGCTGCTGCTGGTTCTCCTGCTGGTTGTTTCCCGGCTGCCCTCCTGACATCTTCATCGTCATCTGGCTCCTGTAGATCACCGCTGCTCATGCAGATGTTGTGGAGGACGGTGGACGTACTTCACCTCCTTCCAGAGCCTTTAGGAAGACGGACCTCCACCTGGTCTCTAGGATCCTGAAAGACGGACCTCCACCTGGTCTCTAGGATCCTGAAAGACCTCTCCACACACACCTGGCTTCTGATAGGCAGCATATGAAGCGAGCTTGCAGGTGGATTCAGACAGGCTGCCTGAGGAGCATCATGAGGAAGATGGACTGCGACAAGCAGGGGAGATTCAATAAAGTACTCAATAAAATGTTTCTATAACAACTTTGCTGCATTCCTGTGTCTGAGCATCTTCTTTACAGCATTGCATTCCCTACATTATCATTTATAATCTGTTTCCTGTTGCCAAATGTGCACAGCATCAGAGTAAACACCAGTTAAAACAGATGTTTCATGTAAAGGACATTTTTATACTGACAATATCTTTGCATATTTAAAAGCTGTTTTATTAGTGTTTTGATTTGCACTTTATTATACTAATAAGCCTGTGGGAGACATGCAAAGACACATGACAGTCTGATTTTGCTTTGTACAGTTAACAACTGAGATAGATCACTGTAATGAAACACTTTTATTTATTTTGCAGGATCGTAGGAAGTCGGCAAATAATGAACACACAAACTCTTAGCCCAATGATTAACTCAGCGTTTTATTAATCTTGCAGCTCAAGAGTAAGCAACACATCATCAGTTAAGGCACTTTTCAGTTTCCAGCTCTTACCGTAATGCGAAGGTTGGGGAGCCCACAACCCCGGTAGAGAGTGCCAAAACCAGCTGGGCGTCCTGATCAGAATAGACCCGCAGCAGACTCCACCGAAGTCCGGGACTTCCCCGCTTTAATACCCCTCATTCTGCAACATAACGTGGGAGCGCTAGGGAGGTGGCCAACCATCCCCACACACACACCATGAGACCATAGCTTTTGTTGTTTCACACGCAGCAGTTTACCTTCTTAGTTACACAACATTCCACAGCAGTTAAATGTCAGTGATATAAGCAAGCAGCTCTAGAAAACAGGATTACCTTCCCACAACACCATTGAATGAGGGCACACAACATCACCATTAAAGTTTATACTTCAATCACTCTAGTGTAGGCCATAATATATGATGATATGATACATGAAGTTAAGTTTGCTGGATTTGTTCATTTATTTTTTACAACTTCCTAAAAAGAATTTATTGGGACGAACTGTCTCTGAAACGATAAGCCAATAATGATGCGAGGCTGGCAACAGGTACGCACTCTGGGTACGTATACAGGCGGGTCATACACGTTACAAGTAAATAAATATACGTACCAACTCATGTTCAGCCAATCAGAAGAGGATCCTTCGTCACCTTTAATGTGATGTAGTTTCATGAGAGCAGCAAATCCATTCTCGTAATTTAGCGCTTTGTTTTACTTTTGGCGGCAGAAGAGTTGTGGTCAAATGCGAGTTCATCACTACCGCTTAGTGCACTACGTCCAGTGTTCCATTTGGGACAGCACTAACCCATCATAGTGCGCACTACAGAGAAAAGTGTGTAGTGCACACTACGCACTACATTCCAGTGCTTGAGACACAGCCCATGTTTATGTTTCTGACACTTTTCTCCTGACACCTTTGAATCATTGTGTCATTAACAGCTCGAATGAGCTCCAACGAGAAGTCACTGTTATAAAAAGCTGGATCCACTTAGAAGCTTTTTTGTTAAGATTAAAAGAGCAGAAGTAGTTGTAAACTTTGTATGAGCCTGTATGAAACACTGCTACAATTCCATTTCATGTCCTTTGGTCCACATGCATGCAGAGATCCTGATTAAAACCTTCATCTTAATGTTCCGGTCTGCGGGTTTGTAGCTTTTAGTCACTACACACCAACAGTTAGTTGATTTTCTGATTGGGACTAATTTGATGACATAAATTAATGAAACATTCAGCATATCCACATGTCACACTCAGTCATGGCAATCAGTTACAACCTAAACCAGATATGGAAGTGCATGGAGCAGCATTTATAGCCTTAAGTGTGCCTTAACAATGTGTCTGTCTTTATTCTATATACAGCAGCTTCACCAAGGCCTGTGGAAAAATTGTGCTTGAATGTGTCATATGTCCTGACAAGCCTGCCAACATCTTATGCCTGCAATGACAACCGTTCTTACACATCACCAACCCCACAATGTCATTCCTTCCCAGAATGACATTCATGTCATATATATGGCTATTCCCCCATTGACCGTGGGCCTTTTTATGTCTCTATTAGACTAAATAAACTGGCCTGCATGTTACCATGTGAGAAACATATCGCTCTTCAAAACATTGTGCTGGGAATTTAAATAAAATTGCGCATGTAATTTACACGCATTTCTAGACTGTTTGCATAAAACATGTGGTGCAGTGTCTTATGACTGACATATTACGCTCTGTTTAACAGGACAAGATGTTTTATTTAGCCTCTATTTGCTCTTCCATCTCGTAGTATCTTGGCAAATGTTGAGCCTGTCAAGACACAGTTGAACTAAATGTGAATACAAAGACTGGTGGGGAAAAACAACTGACTTCACTTAAATATGTGACCAAAAGGGAAAGATATATTGGTTTTCAGGCCTAAAATTTTAGCTTATTTAGCTGTAATGGTCAATAATGTAAATATATTCATTTTTGTTTTTTTACACACACACACACACACACACACACACATATATATATATATATATATATATATATATATATATACATTTATATACATATTGTAGCGGAATAGCCTCTACAAATTATGAATTTATTAATTACCTCGGAGCACCACTCATCACTTTAAATTAACTTCAAATTCAGGTGGATGAGACACCTGAAATAAACTCAATTCAATAAACAGTCTCACTTCAAAGGAGTAAATCCTAAGAACGAATGAACCAGAAATTGTGCATTCAGAAATTATGACGAGAACGGATGAATTGATTATACATATTTATTTACAATGATGGTAAACATACAGCAGTGAAAATGAGAAATGATGGAGAGATGTTATTGGTGAGATGGTATGATGAATTTGTCAGCATGGAATTTAATTTATGACAGTAATAAGGAACGCTGAAATTAATTAAATGAGATGGAGCAGGAAGAAACTGGTTGGAATTAAGCAAATAAATCGGGATGATTATCTTACTTAAATCTTTGATAAGAACTTGTTCAATAATTCTAAATTTGGATACGAATTCAAATTTAATTATTTAATTAGAATTTGATGTACTGGTTTGGGACATCACAAATGTCAGAGCGCTATCAGATCCTACTTGAACGCTGAATCCGGAGTGTGGGTCGAAGCGGGTGGTTGGTCCCCTATTCAGCGCGTTTCTGGGGGAATTGGATCCCTGGAGCGTCAGAAGATGTAGGTCTACGCAGCTACTCTGGCCTTCTGGATCCGTTCAGCGGAGTTCCAGAGCGGTGTGATGATGATCCAGATTGTCCCAAAAATAGGTAGTCCCAGATTTTACGTGTAAAGGCGTAGTAAAGACGTAGTGGACAAAGTTGGAGCTACGGTTCTAGTTAATTACTGATCTCGGGAAAAATACTGGTTACAAATAAACACTTGTTGTACTTTCTCCCGTTCGGAAGAACGGAGAGGTAAAAACTTATAATGAAATAACAAAAAGAAAATGAAGACGAAAGGCTAAAGACAAAAACTAAGGACAAGAAAGAAACTTGGAGGAGACAAAAAGCTGAGGAAGTCGGGCTGACAGTCTAATTTAAACAGACCCGCCTTTCGAACTTCCAGCCAATCATGAGTTGCTTCTGTCAGAAGCTGACCAACCGTATCCAATCAGGTCAGCTCTAGTTCCTTCCCTCTGCAGCTCATTAATGTGAACATGATACTTTCAACTCCTTGCTTTGTCTGCCGCAATACACATCAAATCACATTCTTTCAGAGTTATGCAGATTCCTCGTTTGCTGGGGAAGGAAAGCATTTTATAGTATTACTTTCACACATGAAAAGATTGGCTACATGTATTTTTATTAAAGGTGGATTAATTAATTGTCATGACTCGTCCTCATCGGGTAAAAAGAAAACTCACATTTTATCCATTCACATTTGTAGCTTAAGAGAGGTCTGAAGCTTGGAAAACATAATCAACAATTATTTAATGCAGTGTTTATGATTAATATGTGTGTGTGCTCAGTTCAAAGAATTAAATCACATATCAAGATAAAATAATGGAAAAGAAGAAATTCAATCAAAAACAATTAACCACAGTCATTTAGACTAAGTTAAATCGGTTAGACAACTTGAAGAATAAGATCATGAGGTTAAGCATCTAAAGTTTCCTTCAATTGGGGAAAGAAGTTTGAATTTCTTTCCAGTCTCCTTCTCAGTCAGGGGAGGGGTTGTTCTGGCGCCATGAAGTCTGGTGCTTTGATGAAGGGTGTCATTTTTGACAAGAACCAGGGTTTGGTCAGATGCGACTCTCGGCATCCCCGACCTGCAACCATAAATTGTTAGATGTGCTTTAATCCTTCGTGTTGACACATTCTGTAGGGAGTAAAGGTGTAAATCTCTGAGTGTCACCACGCCTCTTGGGTCAAATGGTCACTCTCTACTCATCCTGTGTGGATCAGTCTTTACTGCAGAGAAAGAAATAACAACTATTGTTTAATCCAGTCTAATGTTTTTAATCCTGGGAGGCCAAGATCACTACAATATATATATATATATATATATATATATATATATATATATATATATATATATATATATATATAAATATATATATATATATATGTACATATATATATATATATATATATATATATATATATATATATATATATATATATATATATATGTACATATATATATATATATATACTTTTATATATATATATATATATATATATATATATATATATATATATATATATATATATATATATACATATATACATACATACATATACAACGCTACCTCCTTCTTTGTGCAAGGAGGAACAGGAGGAGTACTGCTAGAGCCCTGCAAGATGAGCTCCATCAGGCCACAAATGTGCATGTGTCTGCTCAAACAGTCAGAAACAAACTCCATGAGGGTGGTATGAGGGTCCGACGTCCACAGGTGGAGGTTGTGTTTACAGCCCAACACCGTGCAGGACGTTTGGCATTTGCCAGAGAACACCAAGATTGACAAATTCGCCACTGGCGCCCTGTGCTCTTCACAGATGAAAGCAGGTTCACACTGAGCACATGTGACAGATGTGACAGAGTCTGGAGACATCATGGAGAACGTTCTGCTGCCTGTAACGTCATGTGGCATGACCAGTTTGGCAGTGGGTCAGTAATGGTGTGGGGTGGCATTTCTTTGGAGGGCCGCACAGCCCTCCATGTGCTCACTAGAGGTAGCCTGACTGCCATGAGGTACCTAGATGAGATCCACAGACCCCTTGTGGGACCATATGCTGGTGCAGTTGGCCCTGGGTTCCTCCTAATGCAAAACAATGCTAGACCTCATGTGGCTAGAGTGTGTCAGCAGTTCCTGCAACACAAAGGCATTAATGTTATGGACTGGCCCGCCAGTTCCCCAGACCTGGATCCAGTTGAGCACATCTGGGACATCATGTCTCGCTCCGTCCACCAACGCCAAGTTGTCCAGGAGTTGGCGGATGCTTTAGTCCAGGTCTGGGAGGAGATTCCTTTAGGAGAACATGTGCCGCCTCATCAGGAGCACGCCCAGGTGTTGTAGGGAGGTCATACAGGCACGTGGAGGCCACACACACTACTGAGCCTCATTTTGACATGTTTAAAGGACATTATATCAAAGTTGGATCAGCCTGTAGTGTGTTTTTCCACTTTAATTTTGAGTATAACTCAAAATCCAGACCTCCATGGGTTGATACATTTGATTTTCATTGATAACTTTTGTGTAATTTTGTTGACAGCACATTCAACTATGGAAAGAACTAAATATTTTATAAAAAATATTTCATTCATTCAGATCTACGTGTTAGTATAGTGTTCCCTTTTTTTCCGCATTCATATATATATATAAAATTATATATACACTCCAATCCTTTTAGTGGTGATTGTAGTGTAGCAGATCCAATAATTATTCATACCCATGAAAAAATGTGATTTGTAGCAACTTTATTCCAAATAAATTTTAAAACTGTGTGCAAATCTACATTTTTACATGAGGCATATAAAAATATAGCTTTACTACTAGGGCTTCATGTCCAGCCTTCCCAGTTTTTCCTGTTAAATGTAAAAACCTGCCAGATCTGATGATAAAATGTCAAATAGTCATGAAACAGAAGTTCTGTTTGTGTCAGTATGTAAAAATTCTTGTCATGCCAGTCAGCAGGATTTTCAGAGTTATGTATTCCAACAGATTTTGTGTGTTTAGCCAGTTGAGACTGAGGCAGAAAGAGTTCAATTTGACAGCTAGTATATCCAGGAACATACAGTGACTTGCGAAAAATTATATAAATATGCAAACCGTTTGCTCCAACATTCTGTTGGACCATCTCAAGCTTTAATTATGTCATTATACATTCACAGAAGGATTGCCTCATAAGTGTATCCAACACTAAACATCAAGCATTTCTATCAGAGTTGTCTTTATTTATTTATTTATTTTTTTAAATAGAGTCATGGTCTGCATGCATGTATGAAAATGAACCTCAGAATACGTGCTTAACTGAATTCAGGTGATGTTTGTGTTTTATTTGTTTGTTTTTTTTTGTTTTGTTTTTTTGTTTGTCTCTTCGTTTGTTTTGTGTTTTGGATTTTGTTTTATTTTCTGGCCTGCCAATGTTTTCTGACAGGGCTCTTTTTTTTTTCTTTTTTAAACACAAACCATGACCTTTGCCTAGCCTTTACTGTGCAGGTTTTTAAGTACCCTCAACCAAACCTGATTTCTGTGTGATGGCAATGTAACAGTACTCAAAAATGTAGTAAAGCAGCAAAGCAGTCTTAGACTGACATTTCATGGCATCATTGGTTGGGACAGAACAATAGTTTCATTCCTAAAGCTTCTACTTTATTGCTTCTAAAATGTGATGAAACAAGTGTGTGTGACTGTTTACAACATGTGATAGCACTGTGATCCTCCATGGACTTATTTTTGTTTTAAGTTGTAAATCAATATAAGTTTGTCCTTTTCATTTTGTTGTGAGACTGGCTTGGAGCGTTAAATGTGCGTTTAGCTTGATGATATTCCCTGAAGACAACTAAATTCATCAATTTAAAGAGAATAAAGTGGCAATACGCTGGTGCATGCCCACCATCCACTGCAGTGACTTGCAGTTAAAAATGACATAATAATGAAATAGGAGGTTCAAATGGTGGTCTTTCTGTGTGGATATTCCATGTTCCCCTCTGTATATGCACGAGTTCACATCAGGTAATCCGGCTTCCACCCACTGTCCAAAGACATACATGTTAACTTTGATTGGTTACTTGAAATGTCCCTAAGACTGAGTGTGAGTGAGTGGTTGTTTGTCTCTCTGTGTTGGCCCTATAATAGACTGGCGATCTGTCTTGGGTGCACCTGCCTCTCGCCCAATGATTGCTGAGATAGGATCCAACCTCCTGCAACCCTGACTTGGAGAAAGCGCATAAAAAAATGGATGGATGAATGGGATATTATTATTTATTTTTTATCACATCTATCTATCTATCTATCTATCTATCTATCTACATATATATATATATATTAAAAAAAAAAAAAAAAAAAAAAATATATATATATATATATATATATATATATATATATATATATATATATATATATATATATATATATATATATATATGCACTGTATGTATGGGAAACAGTAATAATAATGGCCTTTAATGTGCAGGAGACAAACCTGAAAATACAGACCCAAAACATTGTTGGATGAATAAACAAAATTATCTATAGTTTATTTATCCAATGATCTGTGGAAGCTGGGATTTTTCTTTGGTTGTCAGGTGTGTGCTTGCCAGCTTGTCTCAGTGTTGTTTCTTTTAGCTTATATATTTTCTGATGTCTGCGTTTTTCAGTGCTGCATTTATTCAACAACTTTTAACTGCTGAACTATGTATTCCATCAGGACCAATGAGAGTCACGTTATACAAAGTGTATCAGAGAACAAATACAGACATAAATCAAAACAATGTCGCCTTTTGGTTTCCAATTGTCTTTTCAAACATACCAGTGGGGAAATGATTTATTCAACACCTCTGCCAAATAGTTGCTCTCCCTCTCTTTCATCTTTTCACAAGCTAGTTTGAGAATTTCATAAGGAGCACTAGGGATTCCCCATTTTTATTTAATTTTTTTTATTATCATACATTATAGGTTATTCTCACATTTTTTTTTTTTTTTTTTTTTTTTTTTTTTTTTTTTAACAATTTAAGCCCAACATTTCTGAAAAGTGGTTATACAACTTGCCAGACAAAGTACTAGCTTATTCACAACTCAGCGGGGTTCAGAAATGCTGAATATTATGTTGTGGTTGGTACTTGGAAATACTGCGGAAGGAAGTGTTTTTGTAAGTAAGAACAGCACATAAGCTGCAGGGCAGCTTTAAAATTCTCTTTGCAGGACTCTGATATATTTTAAATCTATCAGACAAAGGTTAGAAAATCTTTATCATTGCAGTGATAAATGTTACTTTTCAAATATAAACCTGTTTTATATTAATTATAAAATACTTAAGATGTTTTTTGTCTTATTAAAGTGGGAATTTAGATTATTTGTAGAGCCATTTTACATCTTAGAGCAGATTTCACACCAGTGCACATGTGATTATGTTATGATGTAGACTTGCTGTGTGGCAGTCTCATCTGTATGCATAAGACTGTGCACGCTTGCATTTCAGAGCGTTCGCATTGTTGCGCTACTGGTGTTTCATATTGCTGCTGCGTTGATAAGCTCTGTGTTGTCTCAGCTGGATGCCAGATTTGACTAACAGGAGAATATTGTCTGTGAGGGAAAAAAGTAAAAAAAAAAAAACCAATCATCTAGTAGTTATGAGATGATGCAATGTTTTTGGTTTTTTTTTCATGGAAAACGTCTCTGACCTCATACTTTGCTTCAGGGATTGTTACCTGCCAGACTTTGCCTCATGCTGGATCAGGATTCCCACTACTTATCGTCTTGCATTTCTTGGCTTTTAACAGAACATATAAGTATTATAAATGAATGGAATAAATATGCAAATTTCTTGTTTCTGTCTTCTTATTCTAGTTCAAAACCAATAGAAGTGACAAACAACAGCAATCCCGGAAACTCCTAGAACATTTGAGCTGTGAAACTTTAGATTCTGGTGTCTGTTTATTCTTCTTCAAATGAGATTATTTTATATTTTATTTCAGATGCCTACATGTTGTTTCTTATTTCACATTTCTTTAACTTTTGGGATATTTTGCAGCTATTTTGGGGGTATAATGTCTATCCTTTCATAATAGAGTTACTCTCTTTAATTTTTTTCCAGTTCTTCTTTTACTTTTCTTGTTTCATGCAAACTAAAGTTTTTTTAAATAAATTACCTGGAAAGGAACTGAAACACCTCGATAAAGTTAAGAGACGAAACCTTTTCAAAACAAAATACCTTGTTTCCAATACTTTGTCAATGACAGATAAGGTTGCAAACAATTGTCTTTTTAAGACGGTCCTCCGCGTATTTGGAGGTAGCAGGTCTCTCAGTCTGTAAATGTTCTGAAGGACTCCAGCTTGGATCGATTCAAACAGCTTCCAGACTTCCACTACATTGGCTGGTCAGGAAAACTGCAAAAAGAAAAAATGAAATGCTAAATAAGTTTGGAATATAATCTTTCTGCAACCTGGAAAATTGTAAAGCAGGACTATCCAACTTCTCATTTTTTGTGTGTTTTTTTAATAAACTATGCCCACTATGTCCATAAATTGCCCCAGTAACTCTAACTCCAATCAGTAATACTGGATGGGGATAGTGTTTTTTGTTTTTTTTTCCAGTAAAACAAGTAATGAAAAACAACAATATTTCACATGTATACACACTGAGTTGAGGAAAAATGCACCACAAATGGTATAGAAATATAAGGGCAAGAAATTATCATTTAAGGTTCATGTTTTTTTTGGTTGAAATTATGTTCATGAAAACATTTTTGTCAAAATGATTGACTGTAGAAAGCTAAAACCCATTTTTTCAGACAATTATTTCATTATTTCATTTCATTTGCTAACAGTTTCTACAGCTGAAAGCTGCCGTTGAGATCAGCAAACATAAAGTTAATGTAAGCCGAAGGAATGCCATCTGCATTGCAGCAACAGTAAATGGCTGCATTTAACCCATTTCAACCCACCAGTCACAATAGTGGCCAAAATAACACTTCAATAACAGCTGACCAAAATGGCAAAAGAAACAAAACTGTGTACATTTACAGCCAAATCCCGCTGTCAGAAGCTGCTTTGGTTTTAGAAATCTCTTAAAAATGGAAAAGATTAGTGTGTGTATTCATCCACTTATAAGTTTATTGAAAAAAAGTGTGTTGTGACTCATATCTTTATTCTCTCTGACAAAGGGCAGCATTTGTTTCATTGTTCTTGTGCCTGCGTGGAACTGCTGGGTACTTCTGAAATGGTTTAAAAACAAGATTCATGGATTGTATTTCCTGGCCCACTCTCTTGTTTCAGTCATTTCTAAATTAGACATAATTAAAACTGTAAGAAAAAATAACCTAACTCAGTTAAACAGGTAAGACATGGTGACGAGGTTTTAAAAAGCTTGTGACATGGGAGTTGGATGTGAAATGACTTACAGTCTGAGGGAGACTGTATGAGCAGACGAGTCATAAACTGACTTAACAACAGACTAATTGAGTGAATAATTGCTCAGCAAGTTGATATAAAAAGGAGAAATGTGGAGCTGATGTGGCTGCAAGCCTGATCATGAAAAGAGGCTGGGAAAAAGAATTATTCAAACATAAAAACAGTACGAAATGTAAGGAACATATTGGACTGGATAAGTTGGTTTTTTTTTCCTACAAACCTTTACTTTTCCATTAAGAGTATTACTGATATTAAAATCTCTTTTCCAGTAGTGTCCTTGCCAAGACAGCATCCCAGTAGAACTTCAACAAGCACAAAACAAAACATTTAAACTGGCTGAAGATTAAAAACAAATTAAGGACAAAATTAAAAGATTAATAAAACATTAAAAATCAAGAAGGACGTCTAAAAATAGACGTAAAGTCCTCCAAATCATGCAGCATTTTCTTAAAAGCATCCAATGAGACGAGGTTATAACATTTCTTCAGCAGTTTGTTTGAGGCCAAGGCGACAGCATACGAATAAAAAAACCTGTTTCCACCATATCAGCTCACACATTTAGGAATAAAAATAATGATAAAAAGTCCTAAGAACTAATACTGTCCTGACCTTTTCAGCTGGAGGAAAGTTGCGAGGTAGGAAGGAACATTGATGGTCTAGAATGTGTGATGAACCTCAAAGTTCTATAATACACAGTATCCAGAGATATAGGCACACATGACAGGTCATTTTCTGAAACTGGCATGAAGGTGGCAGCAACCAGTTTGTTTTTTGTCATTAGATGAATTGATTAGATTTACATATCACTTGATAAAGCACCCACAGCACTTTACATTGAACCCATTGCTCACTCATTCACTCCTCATTTATACGTGGTGATGTTAAGCTACATGTGTACCTGCAGCTGCCCAGGGGCACATCGCCGGAGGTGCAGCAGCCAATGGACACCACCTGCCTCTCTGACCTCATTCGGACCACCACGCATTCATTCACCAGCAATGTCATCACAGGAGGCAAGGAGGGTGAAGTACCTGGGGACAATGACAGATTGACTCAGGGAACAGGATTCAAACCGCTGAACTTAGGGGCACCAGACGACTAGCTCTAGCTCCTGAGCCCCTGCTGCCCCTACATCAGGAATGAAACATGGGATTTTATCAAAAGCTGCTTAACAGCTGCTAAATAATTGGACTGACACAGAGACATTCATTGATTAAGAGAAATGAAAGGAACGACATTGGCATCATGATACAAACTCAGCATAACAATCTTGCGCTGACAGTTTTGACAACTATATATATATATATATATATATATATATATATATATATATATATATATATATATATATATATATATATACATATATACTGCGATTGGCGAGCTGTCCAGGGTGTACCTGCCGCCCTAAGACTGTCGGGATAAGCTCCAGCTCCCCCACGACCCTGAATTGGATTAAGCGGTTTGGAAAATGAATAAATGAATGAACATATATATATGTATATATATATACACAGTATATATATATATATATATATATATATATATATATATATATATATATATATATATATATATATATTTTTTTTTTTTTTTTTTTTTGAATGTTGAAACATATTTGAGGATGACAGGCCAGTAATCAGTAATTGGATTTGGAGAGAGTCAGTACAAAGCAGAAAAATGGAAGGGTAAAAGAGAGAAAGGCACAAGGAAAGAGACCGTCTATGAGGCTACTTTATATTTTAGTTCATCTTCCATTAACAAAGATGGATTATCACTGGGTCTAACCACAATTTTTTAGGTAGTGGTAGTGAAGCCCAATCAAGTCACTAAACTGTTGTGAGTAGTTTCATTTAGGGAACAAGGAGGGCGAAGATGGATAGAGAGAGTGCTGTGATGAAGATTAATGTTAAAGTGGACTAATGGAACGTCTGTCTAAGCAGATACCGTGCACAAACTCAGATTTCAGACCATAAAAACTGCTTTAGTTTACAGGGTGGCTGCATTGAGTTTGGACATAGAATTTATTAGTGTGCCTTGGCAAAACGCCTCATTTCCCAAAGCCTCCCCATCCTGATCTGTATTTTAATTGTTTTTGCATTTACATTATGATCTTCAGTTCTCTAATTGAAAAATGATGACCTTGATTATGTTCACAATGGCTCTTTCTGGTTTCCCTTTCGTCTTATGTCACAGTTTCCTTCTTTTTACTCACTTTTTGCACTTTTTGCCTCCATTCTCTAACTAATTTGACAGCTTTCACATTCTTGTTTAATCCCCCTCCCCTCCATCATAATTTACAGTATTCTCATTCGATAGAGGAGTGGCAAGTAATATCTTATCAAGTATCTCTTATCCAAATGGAAACTATACTGCTGCCATGATGCTTTAATTTTTAATTGATCTGAAAAGCAGTTTACAATAAAAAATACATTTACATTGGAGAGAGTCTTGGGTTTTTCATTCTTCTGCATGCCCATATAATTTCTTCCTCATAGTATTTTATAGATTAAGTTCCAATCTGGATATGCTTTATTCCATATGAGCACCTTAAAGTAAAAGACTGTAACATTTACGGGGCAGGGAAAACTGACATTCAGTAAAATATATATCAATGGATGGTAATGGCAATGATAAGAAAAGGGTACAGTACCTTTAAATCCAACACTGTCATCATTTAAGACTATAAAAACAACACAGACACCACGGTGGCAGAAAAAATCTTACATGCTCCTTTTTATTTCACATCATTATCTTATCTGGCTTAATCTTGCCGTGTGTCATAGTCTCATAGAAATCATAACAAGACTCTTTTGGTTCCCATTCAGGTAATGATTTTTTTTTCTGGCACAAACATGATGCGAGAGTGTTCTGAATGTTAAGTCACCCATTTCTCTTTTGAGCCATTTGATCTGGGCATGGACGGGAATCGCAGTTGGCGAGCATCCATGAACTGATAGTAAATCAGACTGGACCGCCTGATGCTGCAGTGACATCAAGTGACATTTAGATTTAGATGAGTGCAGGGTCACACTGAGATGTGAGTGCACTGCATCGTGATTTACAAATTATTTACCCATCTTAACAAATTTCGCAGGTTTTCTCTTCACTGTGACAGCAAAAGTATTTCAATAGGCTTTGTGATTGGAGAGATGCAGATATTGCACGTTTATTTTTTTGCATGTTTTTTTAAATAGAGACTTAAAAATAGGCAAAAGACTGAAAGGGCTGAACATTTAATTAGCATTCTGATGTATTCCTAGTTGTGACCAAATGATCTGCAGGCATTACAATGGCATTTACTTACTGGTGGGGAGAAAAAAAATCCAACCTTCCATTGTTGGAAATAAACTGAAACCTATCTTAAAAACTCATGATGTTTTGTACATCATGAGTCGGTTGGGTATTATTTTGTACACAGAACAACGACTAAATATGATAATATTCATGGCCTTATTCCTTTTTTTAGTCAGTATTGGTACGCGGCATATTCAGAGCCTCCAAAGGTCAAACAAATCTTCCAGTTGTCAATCGTAAATGGTGACAGGGCCTGTGACACAATGTCAATACTACAACAAATGGTCATTATGCTAACACCTAGAGAAAGTATCTGGCACACTCCTCAATCTCCTGTAATTTGACGCCTCAATCTTGGCAGTACCTGCATCAGAAGATTTATAAATGGCTCTGTTTCTTTTTAAAGCTTAGCTGCAATGATTTGTGAAGACATTTAGAATTCGAAGGAGGAATAACTCAACACTTTTTCTTATGTAGATGTTAATGAAGGCGTCGCACTTAAACAAGAGTGACCTTGCAACATAATGGATAAGTGAGGAAATGTATGAAGTCAGATGTTCGAGTTTTAACTGCAGTGCTGGGGTGTTGAAGTCATTGTAAATTTGTGCTCCTGCAGAGGCTATCCACACTCAGCCACTGACATCAAGAGTACACGTAGAAGCAAATACTGTGGGGTAGTATTGTTTTAAAACCCAGCATACTGAATTCTTACATGTGGCAGAGGGAAAATCTTTTGCTAAACAGGATGTCTGAAAAACTAGGTAGACCTTGAGGGTATGACCACCTACAGCTATGTCTGCATCACTCTTAACAATCTTCACTGAGAGTTCAATACTTGCCCTTAAGGGCTCATTCACATCAACCTTTTTCTATTCAATTCAATTAAGCTTTATTTGTATAGCACCACTTCACAACAATGTTGTCACAGGGCACTTTATATACACTTTTTGATTGGAATTCTAAGTGGTTTGCTCAGAAAGTCCACTTTGTTTGGGGAAATGTGAATGCGCCAAACAAATTCAGATTCTGATCAAAGCAGCAAACTCGGTCCACCTAAAAATGCAGGTCTCGGTCCATTTCAAGTAAACCAAATGCAGGAAGTGGACTACACTTCCTATGAAAAATCCCTTCCTGCATTTTGGATAGTATTATATTTTGGTTAAATACATAGTGATTGTGTCAGGGTTCTCTGACTCGTCTGTTGTTCATACTGTGCCCATTGTCGCCGTGTCTTTCTACAGTATACTTGCATAAGACAAAATTTAAAAAAAAACCAAAACAGCCATAGTTTTGAGCTTTGGGGCTGTGTCTGAATGTCCAACCTATTCCCTACATAGTGGTCACGCCATTCTCTAGGGGTGTCCGAATGTCCAGAGAGAGAAAAAAAAGTTGTGCACTCGCAAGTGATATGAACATCAAAGCGAGTTAAGAAAAGCCGGTGTTTTCCTCTCTTTGCGAAATACTAGTGCAGCGCCCCCTTTGGTGGGAATAGGGATATATACAGCGTGAACACCATCTCAGTCCACATGGATACATCCCCCTGAGCCAAGTCCCCAGTCGGACTGAGTATAGCGGACTATCCTGATGTGAATGCACCCTTAGTTTCACTATAACATGCTTGACTTAAACGCTGCTATTTGCAGACCTTAGATGAAGGTGGTGATGGATAATGTGAATCTTTACATTAGTTGTATTAGCAAAATCCAAACTGTTTCCTCTGTGATATCCCTCATTAGTTTTGGGATAATATTGGAGATACATAATATAATGACATATTTTCATTTTCTTAATTTAACTTAATTTATTCTTTGGTAATGTGGATGAACATGGTGTAACCAGCTAGCATCACTATGCCACTGCAGCCTGAAAAGGACACATTAGCTCCAGTTTGTTGTCATTTTTTGGAGGATGCACAATGTCAATTATTTCATGTCACAGTATTGATGCACAATTATTCACATCTGGGTTGTAATGTTGATGTTTGAATCTAGACATTGTTTTGCCTTTATTTTGAATGTCAAACCTTCAGCTTCTCTTCCATTCTGCTCTCTCTTTATCACAACTATCTTCCTGTTCATCTCACTGCTGCTTTGTGTTTGTGATTGCTGGACGTGCGGTCAGGTGGAACAACTTCTCCATTTAGCTCTCCCTCAAATGTCAATTTGAGAGAGGGTTCGACGTAGTCAGGGTCATTATTTAATTGTTCCTGTTGTTCTTCAGTGTTCTTTCATTCTTGCTGTCCTGTTGCAAACATTTTCTACTAGTTATTTACAGGGTCAACCTGACCCACTGGCTCTGAGTAAATATCAGAACTATTTTGATGACTCACTTTGAGAAATTCCAATTGAGCTTCTATGTTTTTGTCCATTTTGATTCAGTAGCACAGTTTGTATAGGGCTGGCAGTCAAATAAACTTTTTAATTGCATAACCGTTCTGAGTTAACTCATGATTAATCACATATTATACACAGATTTTTTTTATTAGTTTTTTTTTTTTTTTAATGAAACAGGAAATGTATCTTTTTTTAAAAATACTCCTGCTAGAACTTGTGCAGGCTACTTTAGTTTAGTTACTTATTAAATTTACTCAACTGAAGTAGGATAACCCTTTTACAAACAGTCTCCCTCATACCACTTCTGACAGCATCACCTTTGTTTAGACACACACACATGAACAGTGCTTTCGCTGAGCTGAGGCTTTTGCGAGGTTTGTTATAGACACGTGGTACACAGGAACTGAACTATGGTTCTGACTCTGGGAAATGATGAAAGGCTCTAGTCTCTCTTTATCAAAATGCCATCATATACCATCAAACGATGATATTCAGGATGTTTCTGAGTTTGTAAAATAAGATGAACCCATGTTTTTTTTTGGGGTTTTTTTTTTTTTTAAAGGTGAGTCAACAGCTAGATTGCTGTATTGCTGTTCATTTGAGATAAATCTCACAACTCGTTATTCCTCATGCTTTACGTCACATACTGTATTGAAGTACTGTATTGACAATATCATGCAATATCATCATCATCAGATTTCCTGGAGGCAAGCAATCTGAGAGTGATGCATGACACTGTTGCTGTAGCTGCTGTTTGTCGTGTCCCATGTGTTCGGTTTCGCCTGAGTGGCGATGAATTTTGCCTGTTGCTGTTGTTTGTCGCTCCTGGTGTGTTGAGCCCATAAGTAAAAACTGTGGCAAAAAATAATAATAATAATAGTAATATTATTATTATTATTACCCCCCTCCCTGAGCCGTCACCTTATCGTGGTGGAGGGGTTTGTGTTTCCCAAAGATCCTAGCAGCTATGTTGTCTGGGGCTTTATGCCCCTGGTAGGGTTACCCATGGCAAACAGGTGTCTAGGGGAGGGACCAGACCAAGTACGGCTCACAAGACCCCTATGATGAACACAAACTCGGGCAGAAATGTTCCCTTGCCCGGACGCGAGTTACCGGGACCTCCCTCTGGAGCCAGGCCTGGGGTTAGGGTTCGAGAGCGAGCGTCTGGTGGCCGGGCCTTTACCCATGGGGCCCGGTCGGGCTCAGCCTGAAAGGGTTACATGGGCCCCACCTCCCATGGGCTCACCATCTGCGGGAGGAGCCATAGGGGTCGGGTGCAATGTGAGCTGGGCGGCAGCAAGGGACAGGGACCCTGGTGGTCTGATCCCCGGCTGCAGAAGCTGGCTCTAGGGACGTGGAACGTCACGTCTCTGGTGGGGAAGGAGCCTGAGCTTGTGCGCGAGGTTGAGCGGTTCCGGCTAGATATAGTTGGACTCACCTCGACGCATGGCTTGGGCTCTGGAACCAGTACCTTCGAGAGGGGCTGGGCTTTCTTCCACTCTGGAGTTGCTCATGGTGAGAGGCGTCGAGCATGTGTGGGCATTCTCATCAGCCCCCAGCTTGGTGCCTGCACATTGGGGTTTACCCCGGTGGATGAAAGGGTAGTTTCCCTCCGCCTCCAGGTGGGGGGACGGGTCCTGACTGTCATCTGTGCTTATGCACCGAACAGCAGTTCAGAGTACCGACCCTTTCTGGAGTCCTTGGAGGGAGTGCTAGAGGGTGCTCCTTCTGGGGACTCCATTGTTCTGCTGGGGGACTTCAATGCTCACGTGGGCAATGACAGTGAGACCTGGAGGGGGAGTGATTGGGAGGCATGGTCCTCCCCCTCTGAACACAAATAGTGTTTTGTTATTGGACTTCTGTGCTCGTCATGGATTGTCCATAACCAACACCATGTTCCAACATAAGAGTGTCCATATGTACACCTGGCATAAGGATTCCCTGGGCCGCAGTTCGATGATCGATTTTGTAGTCGTATCGTCGGCCCTGCGGCCACATGCCTTGGACACTCGGGTGAAGAGGGGGGCGGAGCTGTCAACTGATCACCACCTGGTGGTGAGTTGGCTCAGATGGTGGGGGAGGAAGCCGGTCAGATCTGGCAGGCCCAAACGTGTTGTGAGGGTCTGCTGGGAACGTCTGGCTGAGTCCCCTGTCAGAGCAAGCTTCAACTCCCACCTTCAGCAGAGCTTCGAACATGTCCAGAGTGAGGCAGGGGACATTGAGTCCGAATGGACTGTGTTCTGTGCCTCTATTGCTGAGGCGGCCAGTCGGAGCTGTGGCTGTGAGGTCGTTGGTGCCTGTTGTGGCGGTAATCCCAGGACTCGTTGGTGAACACCAGCAGTGAGGGATGCCGTCAAGCTGAAGAAGGAGTCCTATCAGGCCCTCTTGGCCTGTGGGACTCTGGAGGCAGCTGATGGGTACCGACGGGCTAAGCGGCATGCGGCTTCGGCTGTCGCCGAGGCAAAAACTTGGGCATGGGAGGAGTTCAGCGAGGCCATGGAGAAAGACTTCCGGACGACTTCAAGGAGATTCTGGTCCACCATCCGGCGGCTCAGGAGGGGGAAGCAGTGCTCCATCAATACTGTGTACAGTGGAGGTGGGGAGCTGCTGACCTCAACTCGGGACGTTGTGGATCGGTGGAAGGAATACTTCGAAGACCTCCTCAATCCTACCAACACGTCTTCCGATGAGGAAGCAGAGCTGGTGGACTCAGGGGTGGACTCTCCTATCTCTGAGGCTGAAGTCGCTGAGGTGGTCAAAAAGCTCCTTGTCGGCAAGGCCCCGGGGGTGGATGAGATCCGCCCAGAGTTCCTTAAGGCTCTGGATGCTGTGGGGCTGTCCTGGCTGACATGCTTCTGCAGCATTGCATGGACATCTGGAGTGGTGGTCCCCCTTTTTAAGAAGGGGGACTGGAGGGTGTGTTCCAATTACAGGGGAATCACACTCCTCAGCCTCCCTAGGAAGGTCTATTCAGGGGTCCTGGAGAGGAGGGTCCGCCGGATAGTCGAATCCCGGATTGAGGAGGAGCAGTGTGGTTTTCGTCCTGGTCGCGGAACAGTGGACCAGCTCTATGCCCTCTTTGGGGTCCTGGAGGGGGCATGGGAGTTTGCCCAACCAGTTTACATGTGCTTTGTGGACCTGGAGAAGGCATTCGACCGTGTCCCCCAGGGGCTCCTGTGGGGGGTACTTCAGGAGTATGGGGTACCGGACCCCCCTTGTGCGAGCTGTCCAGTCCCTGTAGGACAGGTGCCAGAGGTTGGTCTGCATTGCCGGTAGTAAGTCGGATTGTTTCCGGTGAGGGTTGGACTCTGCCAAGGCTGCCCTTTATCACCGATTCTGTTCATAACTTATATGGACAGAATTTTTAGGCGCAGCCGAGGTGTTGAGGGGATCCGACTTGGTGGCCTCAGGATTGGGTCCCTGCTTTTTGCAGATGACGTGGTCCTGTTGGCTTCATCTGGTCGTGATCTCCAGCTCTCGCTTGAGTGATTCGCGGCCGAGTGTGAAGCGGCTGGGATGAGAATCAGCACCTCCAAATCTGAGACCATGGTCCTCAGCCGGAATAGGGTGGTTTGCCCTCTCTGGGTCGGGAGTCAGGTCCTGCCTCAAGTGGAGGAGTTTAAATATCTCGGGGTCTTGTTCGCGAGTGAGGGAAGGATGGAGCGCGAGATCGACAGACGGATCGGTGCGGGTAATGCGGACTCTGCGCCGGTCTGCTGTGGTGAAGAAAGAGCTGAGCCAGAAGGCGAAGCTCTCGATTTACCAGTCGATCCACGTTCCTACCCTCACCTATGGTCATGAGCTGTGAGTCGTGACCGAAAGAACGAGATCTCATATACAGGCGGCTGAAATGAGTTTCCTCCGCAGGGTGGCCGGGCTCTCCTTTAGAGATAGGGTGAGGAGCTCGGTCATCCGGGAGGGGCTCAGAGTAGAGCCGCTGCTCCTCCACATTGAGAGGAACCAGTTGAGATGGCTTGGGCATCTGGTCAGGATGCCTCCTGGACGCCTCCCTGGTGAGGTGTTCCAGGCACGTCCCTCTGGGAGGAGACCCCGGGGAAGACCCAGGACACGCTGGAAGGATTATATCTCTGGGCTGGCCTGGGAACGCCTTGGGATCCCCCCCGCAGAGTTGGCAAATGTGGCTGGGGAGAGGGAAGTCTGGGCTTCTCTGCTTAGGCTGCTGGCCCCGCGACCCGACCCCAGATAAGCGGCATGAAGATGAAGATTATTGTTATTATTATTATTATTATTATTATTATTATTATTATTATTGTTCATTTCTTTTCTCATCTCCTTTTTTATACGAACTTTTTGTCCTTCTCAAAGTGGCAAAATGTTGCAGCATGATGGGAGCACAGAATAAAATTGTGTCTCTCACTTGGCAGCCATTCCTGGCGAGTATAAACAAGCACAAGTCACAGCAAGAGTACAAGACGAAACTTGACCTTCAAACTCGACTGACTGCAGAAAGAACCATCTCGGAAATGTGAAATTATTTTAGTTTTTTTTTTTTTTTAAATCACGTCTGTTCTGAGATAACTCATGATTATTATTTCAGGATTTCTGAATCTGTTATATCTGTTATACTTAGCTATATAGCTTTTTTAAATTATTATTATTATTATTATTATTATTAATAATAATAATAATAATAATAATAATAATAATAAAAGAAAATGGTCAGTCAAAAAGTGCCAAATGACCAATTTTTTTTTTAAAACAGGCGTAAACATAACTGTATTTAAGCTACATTAATATTAAGCTAAAGAATCAGAAAATTAAATTATTTTATTAAAAATAAATTATTATTTTAAAAAAAAAAAACTGATCACTTCCTATAATGATTTTTCTCTTCAAACAACAACAATGTCCCCCCTCCAGTCCACACCACTTTGATTTGCTAGACACATTGTTCAGTAAAGATTACAGCAACCCTCCACTACGTCAACCGTTACAAATTTTCATTGATTTTAATTTGCCACACATAACTGCAGGGCATACACACTCAAGCACGGGAGACTCTGGAGTACCGTACCTTATTACCTTGAACAAGGCATGCATATGGATGAGAGTGCTGTTCAAAGCAAGTTAATACAAATCGAATTGGGACCCTGTGAAGGGGTGCACGTAGGGATCTGACAATGACAAGCAGGTGGTAATATGCAAGAAAAGCTTTAGAAAAATTGTTTCTACAAATCCGCTTGTTCCTGTGACGAGGCATCTTAGTCATGACCAATGATTGTGTTTACCTTTTTGTCTACTAAAATGAACAATGCAGCATTATGGCTTGTTGCTGACTGACTGCGAAAAGGACTTCTTATGGTGGTGAGCAATGATAAGGTGACAAACGGCAACCGAAGATAAAGGAAGAGGAAGATTAAAGCCCAACACTCCTCCCTGCATACAGGAAGCCTTGCAGTTTATCATTAAATGTAATTGAGCTGCCTGCTTGCAGGCACCAACAATATTAAGGATCCAAAGTGTTGGATCTGTCAGACTGTTACTAGGCTTTAAGTTAAGGCAACCAAAGTGTGGACAGGAAAATTACAATGCAACAGTAAAGCAATGGCAGATGGAATTTTACAAACTATCCACACACAACAACAGATAAATGAGTTAATCTCAAAAGGAAAGTGTCAAAGAAAGAAATGCAACAAATACACAACAGGGTTCCCACAGAAAAAAATGACATTAGCCAGCCTGTTCCATGTCTGCCTGTCCTTTTACTGAGAAGTGTGATTAAGTTTGTTAATACAAATCCAACAAAAGGAATTGGATCAATGTAAAATTTGCAATAGGTGCTATATTGTCAATACAAGAGCTGAACCTCAAGCTGTAGTTATAGTTCATTTAGTAATATGGTGATGTCTCTAGATCTCGAAGTTCAAGCATATATCAATAAAATTGTATTGCATTATTGATTTCTGTAATACCACTATAGTTTTCACAATTTTTCTGGGAGGTCACGCCAGGTTCAGCAACATAGTTAGCTTGTACAGCCACAGTTCAACCTTAAATTATCCTGGACAGCAGGAGAACTCGTCAAGAAATGTGTGTTACTGAGATATTTTGAGCAAAAGTCAAAATACTGTCAGGCTGCAACTTTAAAATAGCAACTTTGAAAAAACCGAGTCAGTTCTGAGCAGATCTTTTCAGACTCTTTAATTCTGACTACATTCTTCTTTTGTCACCCACTGTTTGTGACCACAGGTGAGGGCTGGAATGTACCAGACAGACTGATACAGAGCCTCAATCACTGTAGTTGCAACCCTGATCTACCTGTCAGCCTCCTGCTATTAGCTTCCGTCACTTACATACAAGGCCACAAGACACTTCCGTCCTCCACTTTACGCAACAGCTTGAATTCAAACATGAAGCAGAAACAGCCATTTTGGCAGAGTACCATGGAAGTGCTACTCCCCATTACTTATACTCACTAAACTGCAAACTGCCAATGTGTATGACATAAATCCAAAAGACCTGCATAATGTAAAAAAAATGTAACTGCAATTCTAAACCTGTTTAACTAGGAACCTTCTGTTGCTTAACAGCACCTAACATGTAGCCACATCTTCAAAGAAGAAAAATTTATTTTATTTCTTTCTTCATTTTTTAATGTAATTTGTGCATTCCTCCCTGCCCTGTTGGTCTCATCCACTGCAAATAAATGCTGCTCAAGAGACCCCTGTCACATATATATATATATATATATATATATATATATATATATATATATATATATATATATATATATATATATATATATACTTGCAGGACTGTGGCTTTCAAGGAGCAAAGTTGGCCACCACTGCTATGACACTGCTATATATATATATATATATATATATATATATATATATATATATATATATATATATATATATATATAGTCACCCAGACCCCTTTCTGGAGCCAGACTTGGGGGTTCTGTGTTGTGTCATAGCAGTGGTGGCCAACTTTGCTCCTCGAAAGCCACAGTCCTGCAAGTGTTGGGAGTTTCCCTGCTGCCTGACACACATCAGACTTACTTAACAAACTTTTGCAGAATTTAACATTAAATTCTGCTAATCTTCCGTTGATATTCTAAAACATAGTAATCTGGGTTATGACGTTATTTGGAAAATATATGTCCAGACCACAAAACTATTAAATATTTAGCAAAATATTTAAGTGGAGGGATGGGGTAGCGGGGTGTGAGCGTGTGGGGGCGGGATGGGGGTGGAAGGGTGGGTTGGGGTTTGTGTGATTTGGTATGGGTGAGTGAGTGGAGGTGGGGTGCGGGTGCGCATGTGATGGGGGATGTGTGTGGATGGGGGTTGAGAGGCGAGTGCATGTTGGGGGAGGGAGGGTGTGCATGTATATGTGTGTGTGGTTTGGTGGTGGGGGGGTGGTGTCCTGTACCCGGGGAGCTCGGCTGGTGCACTGGGGTGCGACCTGGCTGCCGCTAGGTGGCGGTCTGGGGATCCTGGCCCTCCGTCGATGTGGGCTGCGCCCTCTGCCTGCAGGGGCTGGGGGCTGCTCTCGGGCTCTTGGGTCCCTGGGGCCTGCGCTCTGTCGGCCCTTGCCGGCCTGGGCCTGCTGGGGCCTGTTCTCCCTGACTGCGGGGGACTCTGGTTGGGGCCCTCCTTCGCCACCTGCTTGGCTGATGCATGGCTGGCTCCGGAGTGGGGTGGTTGGGGTCTGTGCTTGGGGGTGACTGCCGGTTACCCGGGTCCTCCTGGCCTGCCTCTAGCCGTGGGTGGGCGGGGTCACAATGGCATGATATCTCTTCTCTGAACACGTTCCACTCATTCAGCACGTGTCACAGTCACTGAGTAATCCAGCAAGTTTATTCATCAGCAGCAGGTAGCTTTCTTTCTGTCTTTTTGATTTAACTTGCTAGTTTCTGGTCCTCCTGATAGTCAATGGTTTTGTTCTCCACAGGGACATGTATATATATATATATATATATATATATATATATATATATATATATATATATATATATATATATATATATATATATATATACATATATATATATATATATGTGTGTGTGTGTGTGTGTGTATATTTATATATATATATATATATATATATATATATATATATATATATATATATATATATATATATATATATATATATATATATATATACATACATATATATATATATATATATATATATATATATGTGTGTGTGTGTGTGTGTGTGTGTGTGTATATTTCTATATATATATTTCTAAATGCCATTAAAGAAAGAAAATAAGATGAAACCAAAAATGAGAAATCTAAGACACGCGCTTAGACAATTTCTGAACTCTACAACACAAACATGCTCTACATGAACAAATATTCTTTAGTTTGGCGAAATGCTTAAAAACAACAAAAACAAACATTTGACAGTCCTGACGTCCATGACCTTCAGCAAGAATACAGGTTAACTTCATCAATAAAGCACTGAAATAGCCCAAATTCTAATATTTGCCATTGGTATATGCCTTCAAATTGTGCCACATTCTAATAATAGCAAATCTATCTATGCAGCTACACATGGCACATACACATTTGTACACATACACTGCTCTGACAGTGCAGCAAAGCCTCTATTACTGCCAGAGCGGGCATCTTGATTATTCAGTCTATTACAGCAGCACAGCGTGGTACCTTTTGACGGGCTTCCTAATGGGCCACTTATTATCATGCAGTATTCTGCCACCAGTTCGATGGGCCTGGTTCTCGCTGCTGAGGTGATTGCAGTGCTTCATTGCACAGAATAACAATAAAGTCTGCCCGTTCCCTCTTGTTTTTGTTTCCCCTTTTGATAAATGGACAGGTATGATATGGGTTACAATACAGAGGTTGACAGCAGTGTTGTCATCTGTAAAGTAAATATTTCCCTCGGGCAAGGAAAGTGCCATTCATTTACTAAATGTGACAGACCCATCCTTAAGTAAAATTTTATAACAATTGAATAATTTAATCTTTTTTTTTTCTTGTATTTGTGTGTATTTATCTGACAGTGTGATACAGTGCATGTTGCCTGTTCTGAATATTAACAAAGAACCAGAACCAGCACCACAGACAGAATACCTTTTACACTGCTACACAAACATTTAAGAGATTTTTTTTTTCACAATGATTTGGAGGCTGCACTGCTCCAGTAAATTCTCCATGTTTATTGAACTATTTCATACATCACATATGATGAGTATCCATGGCAACAGAAGTGTTTTCTATAACCGAGCCAGCCAATTATGCTGTGCAAACCAAATGAATGAGTGAAATAACACATCAAATCCCACACATTTTGAAGAATAAGCAAAGAGGATGCAAGACAGGAGCAAGGCAGAGAGGGGAAAAAAGGGAGAGAAATTTGAAACCATTTCTTTCAACCATTCTGATGAGAAACGTGACAAGCAAACGAAATGGCGGCAACACGAGCACATGGAAGAATGTCATTTTACATGTTTACTGAGTCATTTGGTTTTGCTTTTACTAAACATGGTGACACCTACATTCTTAGTGTGTTTATGTAGAAGCTAGCAAGTCCACAAAATACGCTACACACTGCTGATGTCCTTTTATTTTCCATAAGAAGAAAATAACTGCTTTTGTACAGCACTGGTCTCAGTGCAATAGAACTTCTTTAAAAAAATCATTAATCCAGTTTTCCTAACTGTATTTAATTATCCTGTTCACATAATGACGAGTAAAATGATGATGGCTGAAGTAATGATCATATTTTTGGTGTGCATGCACATGGGGTCAGTGTAAGTGTATCTAGACACTAAGGTGTGCAGAAAGTTGGATGCATTACATTGATCGTCAAGAACTAGATGGTGTCATCCAAGTCATATTGTGAAGGAAAATGTCTGCGCAGGACATTAGCTATATAGCTGTTAGTTTCTACATGTCTGTCATGTTTATCTGATCTGAAGGCCGGTCATGTTTTTTCTGGTACTGCAAGGAATGCATGTCGATGTTTTAGTGTTTTAAGATTTAAAATAGTTTTGTCTTTGATCATCGTTTCTTCTCAATAAATTCAAAGTTTTGATCCAGCATCAGAATTGTGTGGCTTCGCCCTGACACATAATCCAGTACTGGATCATTTGATCTTAGATGATAAACTTTTCACGTATCTTCTTTTTTTTTTTTTTAATCCCAAATGTATAAACTATATTTTTGACCTTTTGACAAGACAAAGGAACTCCTTACTGGCAACTTTAGTACTGTGAACTACCAAATACTCATGTCAATCAAAACTCAGATTAGAACTCATGTGATCAAATGATCTAGATCAGGGGGAGGCAACTCCGGTCCTCGGGTGCCACAGTCCTGCAAATGTTAGGAGTTTCTCTGCTCTAATACACCCGGCACACATCAGACCTAATTAGCAGACTTGTGCAGAACTTGACATCAAACTCCGTATAAGTCTGCTAATTAGCCATTGATTTTAATCAGGTGTGTTGCAGCAGGGAAACTCCTAACATTTGCAGGACTGTGGCACTTGAGAACCGGAGTTGCCTATTCCTCATCTGGATAAAGCTTTACTTATTGAGATTTTTCATGTCTTTTCATTTTTGTTTGTTTGTTAAATAAAAACAAAGTCAGTCATCAACTTTTTTTAGACAGTTGAAAGAACAACAAGAAAACCAAGTATCTTATGAAATGATGTGATGTTTCCTGTTCTCTTTAGTTCCTGGCTTCCTGCTTTATTTTGTAGTTCCCCCTGTTTAGTTCCCTCATGTCTGGTTTCCTGTTTGTTAGATACACCTGGTCTCCTTTAGTTCATTCACTTCACCTGTGTCTCATTTTGTTCATGTGTATTTAGACCGCTTGGTTTCTGTTCCCAGTGCTGGTCCAATGTGAATGCTTGTGTTTTTGTTTGCTTTCTGTGTTCCTGTATCAAGTTTATGTGGAATAAACATTTAGATTCAGCTGCCTCCAGTCCTGCATTTGGGCCCACTCCTCCACCACCTCCTCGTGACGAAGCCTTATTAAAAAGTGGAGCTTAAATGAGTGATTGCATTGTATTTGTGAAAAGAACTATGAGCCCATAGGTGAGTAAATATCCCCACTAGACTGCACTGTTACAGGGTAGAATGCAGCTAGCCAAGCAGTCAAAAACATACATGTTAACACAACAACTCTTATAAGACACACAGTCCATGTCAGTCAGTGATTTAAGACGTTATTATAAGTGAAAACCTTTATTTAAAAGATTTTGTTCCATTACTCAGCTAGATTAATAAACATAAATAAGACATCCTATTTTTCTGTATTAATGTTGCCAAAATTGTCATAGTATTAGAATGTGAAATTGTTATGACTGTGCATACACCCCGCCAGAGCAAAGTCCCCTTATGCATAGTATAGTAATTTCCAGTTTTGCCCCTAAAGTATCTTATTATTCATCTCAATGAAGACCTTTTTGTAAAGTAAAATTTAACAGTTTGCCGTTTTTATCACATTACTTCCACAACTTGAAGCACAAGAGAAACATTTGCCTTAAAAATATGACATGCATAAATGTTGTAAGTCATGTTTTTACTCCAGCTAGAATACTCAAGGACCAAATGTCTTGTTTACATGCCTCTTATCCACGCAAACACATTATTCATCTCCATATGGTCTGTCAGTGGGCGGGGTGGCTGTAGCTCAGGAGGAAGAGCAGTTGTCCTTCAACTGGAAAGTTGGGGGATCAATTCCAGGCTTGCCCTAACATGCCAAAGTGTCTAGGGCAAGACACTGAACCCCCAATGTGCTTATCGGGGTATGAGTGTGTGGGATGAGCATGAATGGGTGAATGTGACAAGTAGTGTAAAGCACTTTGAGTGGTCTGCATGACTAGAAAAGCACTATAGAAGTACAAGTCCATTTACCATTCAGTTTGGACCTGGTGGATGACCACAGGACAAGAGCTCAGTAGCTCAGCCCCCCCCTCAGCTTGGGCATATGGCTCCACTGGGTGCAAATGACCCACCAACCAATGCCACCAGGTGACACCCACCCACAGACTCAACATAAGTGACGTCTGTGATTGCATGGTATATGTATTTCAGTGCTTTGACTCAAGCAGTTTCTGTCATGTTTTCATTTACCTGCCTCAGGCATGAGGCACACAGCAGACTGAAACACTGTATGATGGAGACAGGCTGTTTGAAGCACTGTCTGACAGCAGCTAATGCACCGGCATAACTCTCGGGTCAACTTAGTTTGCTTTTGTGTAGAAAGCCTGAGTTGCTGAGTACATCCATCCAACCACACCTTTTTATTTAGCATACTTAGTTTTTAAAACATGTATTAACTAAAAGCATTCTGATAAAGCCATTGTCATGATTTTTTGCCAGTGGTTGTGGGCATTATCTTTGAGTTAGAAGATCTGGTCACTGGTTGAAACACCAGATCTTAATGGCATTATGTAAATTTTTTACCTTAAAACTTAGCAGTCTGAACTTGTTTGATGAAATAGTGACATTTATCATGTGCATTTCTGGAGCCGCGCTATAGAACTTTTACATCCGGGATGTTGTGTGGCGTCCGAGCGGAGTTTTGCATGAATTTATAGAAAACATAAATAAACACAGTGGCTGTTCTGAAGGCACACTGTCTTTGATTAAGCAAAGAAACAGAAGAAGATTAAAGGAGAAAAAGGGATAAAACATGAGTCTTTGTCAGTTTGTCTTTAGCTGGCTGGAGAGAGCTAACAGGCTAGGTAGAATATAAGATGGGTGCCAATATAACAGTCAATAGGGGGCGAGTCACTGGGAAAAACTAGAACTAAGCCAATTTTATATTACAAAAAAAGGCTATTAGACTGATTAATATTGCACCTTATAATACATCTAATAATCAATTGTTTATTCAATCCAAAGTTCTGAAGTTTTATGACTTGGTTGATTTGTATACTGCTAAATTTATGTATCTAGTAAAACATAATCAAATTCCAAAATTGCTCCAGGTAAAGTTTAGAGGGAAACAAAATATAACTTAAGAGGAACATTTATGTTTAATAGGCCAACAGTTAGGACTACGAATAGGGAACTTTTTTTTTTTATCTAATAAAGGGGTTATTTTGTGGAAAAGCTGTTGTGATGATCTAAAAAAGCTACTTCCATCTTACAGTTTAAAAACATTTTCAAGAAGATAGTGATGGAAAAATATTTAATAGGTTAGTAATTTTCCTACCTCTTATTAAGTGGAATGTTTTGATCATGATGAAAATTGTGTTAAAATAATTTCTTTTTGGTTGCTTTTTTTATTTTCTTTTTTCTTTTAAATTACATATCGTAAACGAATCTCCAACGCCTTTGGTACTTTAAATTTGGAGAGAAGGGTAGGTATAATAAGCCTTTGCTTCTGTCTACACCTGGTCAAATGAGAATGATGAAACTTATTTTATGTTGTTTAATTTTGTTTGTGATGTAAAATTAACCAAACAACAATAAAAATACAAATACAAAAAGGGTTAAAGTTCTGTAGTATGTCCTTAAATTCAGTAAATAAAGCTCCAGTCCTGAAGGGCTACAATCCTGCAGGTTTTGCATTTATCCCTGTTCAAACACACCGGACTCAAACTAATCAGAGATTGTGTAGAACTGCACTGGATGTTGGATCCATTCAATGGAAGCTAGGTGTGTTTGAACAGGGATACAGTGAAAACTTGCAGGACAGTGACCCTCAAGGACCGACTTTGGGCACCCCCGATGTAAATAGTCTTATGAAAGTAAGTGGGTCAGCAGCTTTCTTATTTTCTTTCATAGCCTTTTTGTTCCTGGTGGTGGGCAGATAGTTGGATAACTTTGACTTGAAATTAGTTTGAGGCAGCTTCCGTTATGGTGAAGTGTTCCCAGTTCTGGGTTCCTCGTTTATTTTGTAGTTTTTCCTGTTTAGTCTTGGCTCTGTTTGTTAGTTCATCTGGGTTCACATAGTTCATCCATTTCACCTGTGTCTCCTTTTGGTTCTGTGTATTTATACCCCTCACGTGTGGTTTTACTTTGCTGGTCCATAGAGCCTGAGTTCAGTCCCCTGCCTGTTAGTTAAATAAGCTACGATTCGGGAACCTACTCAGCTTCCTCTCTGTATTTGGGTCCACACCTCTACCTCATGTTGACAGCTTCACTGTAGTTTTTTTCTGGACAATATACAGAAATGCAACAATTACTTAAACTCTCTGGTCCACACAGACACACACATATATTTATACATAAATACATATTGTCAAAAACTGAAATCTGTAAGGGCTCAATGTTTTCTTAGAATTCTTTTTCTTCTGAATGTGCTGATCTTTATGGTTCCTCTACCCTGTAGGACACTTTTGTGCTAATTGAAAATAGTGACAGCACAGCAAGAGCAGTGGTTGAGAGGTCAAGAGATGTATGCACTCCTGCCGTGGAATAGCCAAGAGAAAGCAAACATTTGTATATTCAGAGTGGAAACTAAAAGTAGAATATCCAGCTATTAGTAGCTACACACATGCTGTGAGATCAGGCCTCAGGCTGTTCTGCTTGTGTCAGTCATTGCGTTTAATTAGTGCACATTAAGAAGATGCCATGGCACACTATGGCTGCACCCACACTGTGTCTTTTGATAACAAACAGCCACTGTTGCCTGTGATGATAAAAAAGGAGTTTGACCCAACAGTGATTTTCTCTGCACTGTATGAGTTCACACCCTGCCAGACTTTCTGTGGGTGTCTCTGGATGCAATAAGAAGGTTTCAAAGGCAATTAGAGAGTCTGTACTACCATAGGATGTCTTTACCACTACTGAGGCCTCTAGTTAAGCTAATTACTGTTACCTTCAATGAATAATTCCCTATTAACTCTTGTGCAGACCAATAGGTTATCAATATGATTAGCTCCTTACCTTTTACTTTAGAGGTCAGACTGGCCAGTGAGACATTTGGGAGGTTTGTGTATTTCATGTCTTTGTGAGTTTTCCAGAAAATACCCCAATGCATAGTTTTTAATTCTGTGTTTGGAGCTCAATATACAGTATATCAACCTTACCCAAAAAATAAGGAAATATGGTTTTGGTTTATTATTTCTCCCTGTTTAATAACACCAAAGGATTTTATATTATATAAAATGGGAATCAAGGTTAGTCACCTTTTTAGTAAGCTATAACTTTAAGGATTGTGCCTCTTTGGAATGAGCAAACACAGTAAATGTCTAGTTAGTACTTCCACAAAATGTGGCAGAAACCCCTGCAATATTCACCTGCAAATGGTTTTCACTTTTGTTTTGAGTTGCTCGGTGGATTAAATGATTATTCATACAGTAGTAAGAAAAAAATGTGATAACTCAGTAATAACTTTACTTGTAACCAGGTAACCTGCTGTCGTTAATGACAACCAGGTCAAGAGGTGGCAAAGGCAACACAGGAACAGTGAAGAAAAGAAGCACAATGATAACAGAATTACATTTACAAGTTGCTAAGAGAGGAGCACGAGTAGTAAATACAGCACAGTACAGTGTTGCCATGGAAACAAAGTCTGATATCCTTTATCTGATAACTGTCATTATCAGAAATCATATTAGCATGTATATTTCTCCCCAATATCCCAATGCCTTCATGTATATGCACCCATGGAAATCTGCTTTTGTGCACATGTTGTGTCGATCAGAATCTCCCACCATGACGATGCCGTATTTAGATTTTTAAGATAACATTCATGGCACATTGTTTCTGGACACCCGATGATAAATATTTTTTAGAATATATTTGCAAATCACCCTGTGATGGACTGGAAACGTGCCCAAGGTTCACCCTACCTTTCGCCCTATGAATGCTGGCATCAGCTCTTCCATGACCTCCTGGAATGAACAGCAAATAGATGGATGTTCTTCTGTGGCCACTGGAACCACATTGAGGACCGGAGTGATAGCATCTGTCTCTCACACCTGTTCTACAAGCTGGCACAAAAATCATCAACTGTAAAAAGAAAAAACAATGATAATATTAACAATGAAAAAATTAAGGTTTTTTTGTTTTTTTTTTTGTTTTTTTTTGGCAATTTGAATTCACACTGTCCACTTGTTAAATGTAAACAGAACCTAAGGTATCCAATGCGTACAATCTATATATCTGCATGGACATTAATTAGGCCTTTGCTGAATTGTATGACATCATCATTGCTGAAATAAAAAAAAAGACATTGAAGAATTTCACTAACAATATGTTGGACATTAAAAGCAAATTCTTCTGTAAATTGTAATCGAAGTGTTCAGTACAAGACAACTAGTCCTCTAGTTTGCAGGAAGGAAGCAAAGCTGCTGCTTGGATGTGACTTCAGAATTGTGATCCATACTACCCACATATATACCTTAAGTTGTTGTCATTGCAGAATTGACAGACATGGAGTCTGATCACGTACTGAAGTGGCTGCTGTTCAAAGAAATGTAACTGGCCTTGCTTGCTGTGCATGTCTCACTCCATGCTCCACCTGTTGTTTTGTCCAAACGCCACACTATATGTTGGCCCTAAAACCACATTTACAAACCCTCAATGACACACGTGCACACTTGCAAACACCTACATATGTGAACATAAGCTCTGCTTACATGCATATTTACTCCCCTTCCCAACCTGCAACAGCTGCGACAACAGGAGGTTAGGAGAGTAAAATAAATGAACAACATCTGCAGACAGCAGATTAATGGGGGAAATCATCTGTAAATTAGTCGTCGATTTTATTCATCTGCTCACTCATGCTCTGCAAAAAGAACAAGCGTGTGTGTGTGAGAGAGAGGGATGCTAAGTCACAACATGTCGAAAAGCAGCCGCCTCATCTTCTCACATTCGTCATTTTGCAGAAGCATTTTTTTGGTTTCAGTTCATAATTGATTTGTTTTCCTGCAAGAGGAAATTTCCTCTCACAGCTGTTTAAATGTCTTATATCTGATTGATTATTCCTGCACTATGAATAATTGTGCATTGTTAATAGGAAAATATAATTATACTGAATGTTTGGGCTTAGAAGATACATCACTGGAGTGTTCAGTGTGACCTGTTCAAGTTGTGAATACGCTACGATGCACAGATGAGGACAACTTTGTTAGAAGATTTATTCTCCTCTGCCAAACTTTCTGTTAAACATTCCCATCTCCAGCAACTTTATCAGCAACATCTGGTTGATTACTTGCTGACCAGTTGATTACATGGCAGCTACTGAGTACATTTAGGCATGCAGACATGGTCAGGAGGACTTATTTAAGTCCTAAATGAGTAACAGAATTGTGAAGCAAAGGGATTTAAGTAACTTTAAATGTGGCATCATTATTGGTGCAAGATGGACTGGTCTGAACATTTAAGAAACTGCTAAGCATAACCATCTCTGGAGTTTATAGAGAATGGTTCAAAAAGGAGATAATATCCTGCGAAAATGTCTCATTGATGTCAGAGGTCAAAGGAGAATGGGCAGACTGACCGAAGCAACAGTAACTAAAATATCCACTGGTTGTAACTAAGGTATGCAGAATCCCCCTCTGATTGCACAACACTATCTTAAAGCTGGTGGTTTTACAGAGGTAGAAGTTACACTGGGTACCAGATCTTTCAGCTAAATAACAGGAAACTGAGGCTACATTTACACAGAATCACCAGAACTGTATGAGAGATGATGGAAAAAACATTGCTTGCCTGATTAGTCTCAATTTCAGCCGCAACATACAGACTGTGTGGTCAGAATCTGGCGTCAACAACATAATTGATGGGCTCCACCCTGCCTTGTCTCAACAGGTCAGGCTGCTGGTGTTTTGTGCTCCTAAATACAACCTGAGCATTGTTGCTGACCATCATGTACCCAGGAGGAGGATGTAGCTTGAGACAAAGTTCAAATCATCTCCTACTGGTTTCTTAGACATGACGATGGGTTCACTGCACTCCAGTTTTCTCTGTAATTATCAAAGCTCAATCCAACATAGAACCTTTGGGATGTGGTGGAATGTGACATTCTCATCATGGATGTGGTGTCAGTGAAACTGTGTAATGCTATCATGTCAATATAGAGCAAAATCTCTGAAGAATTTTCCCAATGTTTAGTAGAAAATTATAACAGTCAAAGCAGTTCTGGAGAAAAAAAGGTGATCCAACTCAGTACTAGCAAGATGTGCTTAATTCAGTTTAACTTTATTTGTATAGCGCCACTTCACAACAATGTAGTCACAGGGCACTTTACATACACGAATCAACATATGCATCATTTTGAGCTAATTCATACATATCCTATAATAGAAACCAACTGATTGCATCAAGTCATGACTTTGATCCAATCCCCCACCCTGAGCATGCACACGGCGACAGTGGGAAGGCAAAAAACTCCCTTATAACAGGAAAAAAACTTCCGGCACAAACTGGCTCAGGGAGGGCAGTCATCTGCCTCGACTGGTTGGGGTGGAGACGACAGGAAAGACAGAACAAAATGTACAACTGTACTTATTCAGGAAGACCTGCGGAAAAAAGGATAAATAAGTTAGAGACGGCAATATTGGCATATATTCATACATTAATATATTAGAGAAATAGTGCAAGGTACATCTCAGTGCATCAGGTAACATCTCCCTTGCTACATAAGTAATGGTTGGCTACTACCCATAACTATAAGAGCCATGAGCATAACCTGGACAGTTGGACACTCATAAAGTGACCAATTACATGCAGTCCTATCAAAAGAAAAGAACACTCCCCTTTTAAGCTGTGAGGTTTTACATATCTTGAAATAATGATAATTTGGTCTTCATAAGGTCTTTAATGTGGTGTTCAAATGATGATATATTCACCTGAAACATTTCAGTGTGTCATAATTCATTTAACCAGTCAGAAAATCAAAGTGTCTGATATCTTTGTAAATAAAAACAGAAAAAAGAAAAACACCTTTGCTCTTTCCACAGGAATTTAAAGGTCCTGTATATCAAATACGTGTGATTACATGTTGGGCGTTATTTAGGATCACGCCAATATAACCAGAAGTTTTGGCTAATTATGATCAGGAGCATGTAGTGTGTATAAAGACATTTCCAAGGATGAGACATCATCAATGATGTTTAACAGGGTTAATCGTTCTGGTTCAACGAGAGCTGTAATTCAGCAAGTTTTCCAGGTTTCCTGCTCCAGCACATTGAACTCAAATGAACAAGAAATTGTGCAGAACTTGATTGGCTGTTAAATCCATTTAAGTAGATTCAGATGTGTTATAGAGGGAATACACTAAAAAAAACCCTGGATTTGGCTCTGAAAGAACTGGAACAAGTAACCCTTATAATCTTGAAGATAAAATTGTTTCACATTAATCAGAAAAACTCTTTCCCTGAGCTCATTTCTGTTATTACTTTATTATTTTACTAATTATTTTACTTCTGATTTTACATGTTCAGAGTTGTGTGATGAGAATCCAAAGTATTTAGTTTTTTGGTTTTAAATGAAAGGTGCTCTTTGAATTAACTTGCCTTGTTCATGCAGGATAAAGAATATCTTTAAGGCTTGAAGTTCTACTATTCTATTCACAATCTTTTTTGTGGTAAAATGTTCCACTGGGGGAGCGTTTCAATGTTCAAGCTGTATGAAGAGGTCTCAGTCAAGCAGGAAATTAAGGTTTCTTCATCTGAGAAGTCTGATGTGAAACTGGCAGAAACATGTGCTTCAAACCTTGCTCAGTCTACATATTGATCCACAAGGGGTGAATAATATGAGAAAACTACCTTGACTGTGTGTTTCAACCTGACAAAGAACCAAATAGCTGAGGTATTAAAAAAAGAATAAAAAATATTTAATTGAAAAAAAGAATGAAAATGTTAAGATTATACGAATTAACAAAACCTAAAATAATGTCATCAAACACAATAAAAATATTTAGAAATAACTCAAATGGATCATAAATGTAAAACATTTTATTTAACAAGTCTACAAGAGTAAGGAGGTATAGCTAAAACATTTAGCAGTCCTGTCCAGACAGGGTCATTACTAGAAATGTCTGATGTTATCTGCTGATATCAACATTAAAATGCCATATAAAAAATTGTCAGTATTGTTTTTTTTACTTTTTTAATAACGTAACTTTTACACAACATGCACATATTATATATCAAACTCTTTAGCTAAGTTTCATCAAAATCCATATACCAAAATATAAGTGATGTATATTTTTGTAGATGTTTTTGTTTGTTTGGTAGAACTTGTCCAAAAAATATTGATAACAGTTTATATTGGGATTGGAAAATTGGACAAAAGTGGTATATTGTATTTCGGTAAAAAATAAAATGGATTTATATTTTTCAGGTTACGGTTTACTGCTTCACGGCACCAGTGCAGTAGTTAAACAGAACCTCACAACAGTCCATCAAAGCTCCCCATCAAAGCCACCGGGTTCAGCACCTCACTACAGCTGCACTTTTCAAAATGAAATTTGTTTTACACATTTGTTGTCTGATGCACTTACTTTTCAGATCAGGTAATTTAGTTGTTTAAAAAAAAAAAGAAGAAAAGGGAAAAAGAGGCTTGTGGGTTGTTTACAATTTTCTGAAAAGAATTATTTCTATTGGACAACAAACAGAATCCAGTTAACAATAAGAAGGATGGGTTTTGGATAGACTTTGCTTTTCATTTTCAACAAAGAACAAGTAGATTAGCAGCAAATCAATATCTAATAACTAAATAGTGGCAATACATCCAAACAAAAGAAGCATTTAAAGTACTAATATGCACTTATTTAAGTTGTCATGAAATGAATGTGTTCTTACAAAGGTATAAAAATCAGAGACTATGGTTTTTATTGGTCATATAATGATGGTAATAACTATACAGAAGTGGCAAAAAATAGTTTCTACTCTTCGGTTAATGAAATAAAAACTCACAATGGCTACAGAAATAACTTGAATATCACTAAAGTAATAATAAATAAAAATTCAATGAAATTTAACCAATGAAAGTCAGATATTGCTTTTCAGCCCCGCTTCAACAGAAATTATATAGGAATAAACTCATGCAACAGGCCTGGACAAAAATGATGGTACCCTTAAACTAATATTTTGTTGCACAACCTTTTGAGGCAATCCCTGCTATCAAACCTTTCCTGTAACTGTCAGTTGGTGTGTTTCCAATACACCTAGAATTGTGCAAAATTCCTTGTCTGTGGGGGAGTAATGACCAGTTCATTTCCAGTAAAGATGGCACATGTGGAACAAACAGCGCCGAAATTCAGGACTTAAGAAAATAAAATGAGGAAGAAAAGCTTCGAGAAATCGTAGCAAAGTCTCCACTGCAAGTAGAAAACCCCAACATAATGCCATGTGGCTACCTTACATCAGCTGCAATTTTCATAAAATCTCGTTCCTCTAACAAGATTTTATGAGACTTGAGGCAAAAGCGCTAAACACTGTTCAAAGGAAACACCAGCAAAATGCAATCGTTGTTTGTCACAACTTACAAATATCGCTTTTATTTTGTGACAAAATGTAATGGAAACATAGAAGTGAGACTTCTGCAACTCTTAGCAGGTATTTTAGCCCACTGCTCATGAACAAACTGCTCCAGTTGTCTCCAGTTTGAAGGGGGCCTTTTCCAGACCGCATGTTTTGGCTCCTTCCAAAGATGCTCCCTATATACTCAGTACATCAGGTGACATCCCTATGGCTGCAGGGCACACACACATCTATATATAGATGTTGGTGTGTACTATATGTGTGTACTGTATGTATGCACAAACAAGATGTATGTGTGTGTGTGAGTATACACGGTTGTACTTGAAGACTGGCACAGTTATGCCTCTATCAGGAAAGTGTGCAAATCCATCAACGGAATGTGGGACATGATTGACGTTACACTTCCCAAGAGTAAGCCATATCTAAATGCAGTCATTTGTCCAGTTTTATTGATTCTGCTGCAGCACCTAGAGTCTTTATTAGTTGGCATATAATTTTCCCCCTGGCTTGGCCTGTTGAAATGAGCTACAAGCTTATCAATGGCCCATGGCCAGGCAGCACCTTCATGAAGAATAGGCGAGTAGCAAGGGGCCAAGCCATTACCATAGCACAAATTGACTATTCTTGACAAGATCCTTTGAAATTAAACACCATTAAGTGAAATTTTGTCAGCCAAGTGAAAAAAAATAACATCATCTGGAAGAATTTGGATTAATGGGCAGAATGGAAGGATTAATGATCACTGACGAGTTTTCTACATCGAGAACAATTTGGGATTTTGTAACAAGCTTTTAATAGATTTATTATTTATAACATACATTCTGCTCAGTGGATCGCCTCATCGATTGCCAAGAAGGGGCCAATTATTACTGTGGCTTCAGTCGTGACAGGAGGTCATGCTTCTAAGGTCAACATCATCAGTGGATTTTAACGTATCTGTCTACACTCCTCCTCATTGCTCCGAGCTCTCATCCAATCAGCATTCAGTTTGCAACCATCATTAGAAGGAGTTCTGACAGCAACCCTTGTGATGATGTCCCAAAGCATGCCATCACCGGCAATAGTTTCTGCTGTGGTTCCGGATAAAGCAGGTAAAAGATTAAGTAATTATATGGAGCCTGATCATATTGATCCAACAGGACAAGCTTTTTTTAATCATTGGCTTCATGCTGATGAAGTGTATATGGCTGCTAAAGTCAACCTGTCAATTCCATTTTGGGACATGCGCTTCATTCGCACTGATAAGTTCTTGTGAGGTTGCCTCAGCAGCAGACATGTTGTTGGAAAGCATTAGATCAACAGCAACTCTATATAGCGCACGACTTGCGCTCTCTTTGTCCTTTCATCGGAAGGAAGTGTGGCTTTGGTCTATTGGTGTTAGAAATGAAAAATAAAGTGAGGAAGTGAAAAAAAAAGTTTCATTTTTCAGCAGGAAGCCGAAAAAGATTCAAATTGATCCGCATAAAAATACATGTAAGCGTTCCACCTTCCCGCTCTGTGCCTTGCTGACTTTTATTAAATTTGCTCTGTTATCGCTCTCTCTTTCTGTCAGCTTCTCCTCATTATTTGTCTTCCCTAACTTTGCCCTCATTTTTCAGGTCTGTGCACTTTTCAAATCAGGTTTGCTTTGACTGAATTGATTGATGCTAATAAGCCATCACACAGCTTTGATGAAAAAGGAGGAACCTGAGAAACTTTGTATTCCACCTGAGCACAAAAGTAATTTCCTTCTTTTTTTTTTTTTTTTTTTTTTTTTCTTTTTTTTTTTTACTTTGAGCTTGAATGTCACTGGCTTCCTTGCTTGCAATGTATCTGAGGTATTCAGCAGCGCATTGGATTTCTGTAATGTCATATTGCATTTCAGGTCATGATTTGCATGAACAAAATATGTTTGATAATTTAGTTTTCATTTTCCATCGTCACCCTTGTGAACAGATACGGATTCTAGGCTGTCAAAGTGAAACTCGCACTTTAAACTGGCCACTAGGTTTAGAAAATATTTTAACTACATACTACATTTATGTCAAATAATTTGTCCACCTGGTTTGACTAATTAACACCCCAATCCGTCTCATCTTTCATTATATATGCATGGGGAACGCCAGTGGCTGAGGTCTACAAAGTTTGTAAAGCTCCCAGTAAAACTCTGGATAATCTTTTCTCTTCTGACAGCTTCTTAGCCACCACTGACATCCATATCCATCCATATTTTCTCCACACCCAATTTAGCTCATTCAGGGTTGCATGGAGGTTGCAGCCTCCCCTGAGTGCTACTAGACAGATCCCCAAGACCATCCCAACTTAACACGCATTGCACACATTCATGCCACCCAGCGTCTTGTTGAAAGTAATGCACTTCACTAGGTGGCTTTATTGGTGTCTGCTTCTTCTCTGTATCTTTTTTGGTCTTAAACAAGAGGACCTTGGGAAAAAAAAAAAAAAGGTCAAATATCATCATTGCAAGAGAGTTTAATTTAAGTAAAGCCAATTTTCCTTTCAAAGGACAAACCTAACCCTAAGGTGACTGGGGACAAACGTGAATGTATTGAAGGAAAAAAAAGAAAATATTTTGTTGCACCAAAAATGAATCGAGTCCATCAGCATCATCTCCAGCCTCAAGATGTTGACTGTTATGTGCATTTTGATAAAAAAAAATATATATATATATATATATATATGGTTAATGAGCCAATGCTATCAATTCAAAATGCAAATATTTTTTCAAAAATTAATATAATGTCATATATCAAACTTTTATTTGGAAAATGGCTGCATTTTGAGACATGTCGCCATTTATTACAACTCTGCCTTTGTTATGAGAACAATTTTTCAAATTATTCATTTATTTACTGATTTAAAAAATCTTAAATTAATTTATTTAAATACTTTAGCTCTAGAATAAAAATGTTTTATGATATTTTAGCTGCTTTTTGGGATTTTGACATGAATGGAAATAACTTTAATTACCTCTGTGATATCATTTCATTTCAGTCGTTGGATCCTAAATCGAACTGAATAAAAATCGGATCGTTACTGAATTTGAGATTTCGGCAAACACTGAATTGCTATCCTTTAAGTTGATATAACATCATATTCCGATTAAACTGGTTATTTACAACCGTAAATATCACAAACCTACCGCATTATCTTCCAAACCATGTTCTGGCAACATGTCATTAGGACTCCATCTTGCGTATATGTTTCAACTTTTTTCTGACGGCAATAGATGTTACTGTCACTACAGATGTCTGACCATGAACTTGCTGCGGTTTTGGAAATCTATCAAGTTTGAAAGAAAAAAAAAAAACAAAAAAAAACAGTAAAAACCTTCCCTTCCTCTTGCATTGGTTCCCTCAGTGTTTCAATTATACAACTTTCCTTGATCTATCAATTTATACCGCACGTTCTCCATCCTGTTGAATTAGTGATGCCTCCTTCCACATGGCCTGTGGCTGTCTGTGGTGTGTTACATCTGTGTGACTGATTGCATACATGATCAGACATGTCTTCACAGACTCTTGTGAACCACATGTCAGCAAATTCCGCTGTGTTGCAAATTATCTGCGTACGTGCATGTCTAAAAGGACTCTGTCCGTGCCTCAGCAGGCTGCTGGTACACTGACTCCAGTTTCTGATGGCATATGTCTCTCTGTGTGTTCCTGTTTTAGGTGACAGGGTGGTTCCTTATGTCACATCGTTGTTCTGCCTCGGCGCTCAGACAGCAGGCTTCTGGCTCGGCTGCACACACTACGACCTGGATAGAATAGAAGTCCCTAAAGAAAGAAGGCGTTTCGCAGATAAAAATGAGAATAGTGTTATCATGCCAGAACCTGGGAGATGTTAAATGTGTGTTAGCTCGTGCACTAGCGTACATTTGCATGCATGGATGTGTGTGTTCTCTCCTGTATCATCCCTCCTGTATTTTAGGATAACTGTCTCCAAAGCCCACAGCTCACATTGTAGTGAACCAGAAAGGAAAGTCATTTGCTTGTATTTCTATATTATCTCCCCCAAGGGCACAGCAGTATTATGAATACATCATTGTACTATCTATAGCCAGCAATAGACTCCCTGATTCCTTTAGCCCGGTAGACCAGGATGGTTTTCCAATGAAAAATATGCCCAATTTTTCCTTTCGAGCATTTATCAAGTTGGTCTGTTAGATTTAAAACTGAGTGAAGGTGTTTTTGATTGATATCTCTCTCAGGATTTTAGTCCATTTGTGTGCATGTGCACATGAGAGTCCAGATGCTTTTAAGATCAAATTCAATTACCCCACACTAATTTCAGTTGCTCTGGACCCCCCTCAAAATACCCTAATTCCAAAGTCAGCTCACTTTTAAATGGTTTATTTTGTCCTCCTCTAACTTTTTCTGCAAAATATAGACTTTATCTTGAGAGACAGCATATCCATTTCCATACAAATTGAAGTTTGACAGGAGGAAAATGGTGAAATGGTGAGTGAAGAAGGTGTACAAGGCGGCTAAACCTCTGAAAAACTGCCCCTATGGGAGAGGGAAGTCTCCACACAGAGACGCCAGGCAATTCATCAGTGGCTGAGAACGCTGTGGTCCGAAACAGCTGCCAGCATGCTAATGTTCCTCTCTTGACTGGATATGTCACTCTTCTTCCTAATTTCAGCGGATCGGGGTGCCGATTTAATCTAATGAAACAGATGTTTAGAGCAAGCTATAGAATTTCACTTTCTTTGTGGCACTGAAGACAAATTCAGTCTGACATTTTAATTCCTCATTAGAAAAGAAGAGCTCCACACTCATAGTCCTCATGCCGAGAGTCATTAAAGGAGCTTTTTGTTGGAAAATAGGAAACAATAAAATATTCAGGTACAACGTTGTTGAAATAAACTGATTTTGAACATGTAAAAAGCTGTGCACTACATATCTAAGAGATGTGTCTTAGGTCTTTTGTGGATGGAACATCTTTTCTGGAAAACTTAACTAGAGAATGGGTGCAGGTCTCACTAGATGGGACATACTAGAAGTCATTATACTGTTTGATCTATACTGGAACCCACACAGGAGGAGAAGGAAGCAGTGACCACACTGGCAATAGTGTACAAGCACACTGGTTGTAAACTGATGCATGGAACCTGTAGAAGTTTTTGAAAAGCACAATAATTACAGCAGAGCAGCAATGTGCTGCAGATTTACTATCTGATCCAATATCAAGTCAAATTCAGGTCGTCATCGACAATTATGATTAAATATGTTAAATACAAACTCAATGTGTCTGGCAAACAAAAATGAAAAGTATCCTATTTCAAATTATTGCTCTATAACACTGCCATGCTCACTTCTTCCCTCTGTACCAGTGTAGTACCCATGTACCAGAGAACTCAAACAGTGACATCTGACTTCCACTTGGAAAGCCTATTTTGCCCTAGATTAAATTCAAATCAGATCATTTATTGTAAATTTTTAGCAGTTTCACTTTGGGTTTCACTTTAGATTTTTTTATAATCCTATCCAAGACCAGTGAAGGAGCTCAGAATGCAGAGGGAAAACGTAAGACAAGACTTGTGAGAATTTACCGCATTTTGCATCATTTGTTTATTATAGTGTTTTGCAGGCAACTGTGGAGTTTATAGAGAAAAAGAATAACATTCTGGCAGCATTTTTTTTACTAGGAGGCCATGTCACTTGACAGATACAACTGACATTCTGTTCAGGTAAAATGAATGGCATACAGGACACTTGATAAAACGTGTGCTTTGATAACCACAAAAAATTTAAGTTCAGTGCATTGATCCATGTTATTCAGAAGCAACCACATAATTAATTAGCAGTTCACTAAAATTACATAAAACTACAAATTTGGTAAAGGGACACTCCCTGGAAAAGGTTTCAATTAAAATTCACACAAACAAAAATAGTGGCATGCATTAGATTCCATGTTTAAAAAAAATTACCATATGAGTTTACCATCTCAAAAGGTATACAGAAAAAGAGAAAAATTAAGCCCAGATTTTTTTTTTTTTTTCAAATTTATTCTTTAAAAGTATACTTTTATATGATGCATGATA
Organism: Telmatherina bonti; assembly: GCF_933228915.1. Lineage (NCBI taxonomy): Eukaryota > Metazoa > Chordata > Actinopteri > Atheriniformes > Telmatherinidae > Telmatherina > Telmatherina bonti. The sequence continues at coordinate 15,922,273 of NC_136628.1, read as the reverse complement.
GTTATAGATGACACAAATATGTGCACTCCAGTGATTTGAGGCCTGTATTAAGAAGCAGCTTCAACAAAACCAGCACATCCTTAGTTTGTGTGGCTGAACAAACCAGATCACCTGAAAACCAGCAGGGCTATGATGCTGGTTGTCCTTTCTGTAAGTAAACCCTAGTATTGGGACTCCAAACAGGATCCACATTTATGCAAGGAAAACTGATGATTGACTGCTTAAGAGGTAACACTTTTTACATTTGCTGATTACTAGTTTTAGAAGAAATGAACCACAGACTGCAGATGTTACAGTCTGGAGGCATTATAGACATGAGGCGTGACAGTCTGCAGGTGTTATAGACTGCAGGCGTTACACACTGCAAGTGTTACAGACTACTGTATTACAGACTGCAGATGGTATAGACTGCAGATGTTCCAGACTGCTGTGTTACAGACTGCAAATCTTACAGACTGGAGTTGTTACAGACTGCAGATGTTACAGATTGCAGGTGTTACAGACAGCAGGTGTTACACACTGCAGATGTTACTGACTGCAGGTGTCATATACTGCAGGTGTCACATACTGCAGGTGTCACATACTGCAGATGTCACATACTACAGGTGTCACATACTGCAGGTGTCACATACTGCAGATGTCACATACTGCAGGTGTCACATACTGCAGATGTCACATACTGCAGGTGTCACATACTGCAGATGTTACATACTGCAGATGTCACATACTGCAGGTGTCACATACTGCAGGTGTCACATACTGCAGGTGTCACATACTGCAGATGTCACATACTGCAGGTGTCACATACTGCAGATGTCACATACTGCAGGTGTCACATACTGCAGGTGTCACATACTGCAGGTGTCACATACTGCAGATGTCACATACTGCAGGTGTCACATACTGCAGGTGTCACATACTGCAGATGTCACATACTGCAGGTGTCACATACTGCAGATGTTACATACTGCAGATGTCACATACTGCAGGTGTCACATACTGCAGGTGTCACATACTGCAGGTGTCACATACTGCAGGTGTCACATACTGCAGGTGTCACATACTGCAGGTGTCACATACTGCAGGCATTACAGACTGCTGGTGTAATGTCCTACTATAGCACTAGGAACTTACTCGCTTAGTAAAGACATCTTCTGCAGTAACAGACGAATTTCTTTAAAAGAGCAAAGTGATTTGCAGCAACAAGCTTAGTGATTGGTCAGGAATCTGCAGTGGGCGTGGCTTATTGCAGAAAAGCAGGAAACAAAACAAAACAAAAAAACAAAAAGTTGGCATTCCTGCAGGGGATAAATTCAAAAAGGTTAAATTAACATTTTTGAGGACCAGCTGGCTGAAGTAGTAGTGACGTATGGAAATCCGTACATCATTCGTAAGGTAATGATACTGAAACTGCACAAACCATTGCCATTGGCGCACAAAACAAGGTTTCTTTTGTATGAAATGTCCTAACCAAAGCAAACTTCCTTCTTGTTTTTGTCACTTCATGTTCATTTTGAGCATCTGCAGGCCTTTGAGGACCTATTTATGATATATATATATATATATATATATATATATATATATATATATATATATATATATATATATATATATATATATATATATGTGTGTGTGTGTGTGTGTGTGTGTAAATAGATGTTTTTGTAAGCGTGTACAAAAGTGTTTTGGTTTATTGGTACAGTTGTTTTCATATATCCATGTAATACATTTTCACAAGATTTTTCTTTCAATTTTTCTTAACAAAGGTTTCTGGGTAAGATTTTGGGAGGTTTTATATCCTCATCTGGACCAGTAAAATATATCATTACATTGAGTAATTTTAAGACATTTTGTACCTCCATCATCCGACTGGAGGCTGAAAGCTTGTATTCATCACCCAGATTATAGTGAGACCAGGCTGTTCTCCAACTCTGAACAGGCTGAACACTGACTACTAGCAGAATCAGTCATTGTAATACTCTGCCTCTGGTCTGTTTGAAATGAACATCTTAACTTCACCTGCATCGAAACGTACAGATGTTAAGATAATTGGTGGAGAAAAGGTTTTATTTCAACCTTTTTAAAGTTTCTGTATTGAATGTCTTACTACTTGAGTGTTGGCTTTTATGTCCTTCTGTTGGGTTTAGATAATAATTGTCTTAGTCTTGTATCATTTTCATTTGAAAGGCAAATTCTAACATTAAAGAAAAAAACATCACCAGAGGAAAAGCTTTGTAATATCGCTTACATTTTATACTTCAGAGTGATGCACATATTTTAGTCCCTAATTTTGATTTCTTCTCTATAAGGTTGTATCAATACTTGGTAACTAAGGGGCAAGAGTAATCAGATCGTTCAGTCTTTTCTATGAAATGTTCACAAGTCTGCATGTTAGGAGACTTGCAACTGAAAAATACAACACAGCAATCTGATTCTCTTTTTACATTGGTCTTTATCAAAGGCAGCCCATGGGTGAAGGTTATATGGCTAAACATCTAACGATGTGTGTAACAAATCGATCCGTTTTCATCTGCTGTGGCTTTTCTTAACACAAGAAATGATTAGGGCTTCCATTTCAAAAACATACTTCGTGTTTCGTGTTAATGTGTCAGGTCAAGAGGTTTTTAAATCAAACTAATTATACCGAAAGATTATTTGCTTATGTTTACACAGGATAATAATTATTTTCACAAGATTAAAACACTTAAAAAGTGTCTAAACTACAAGTCATATGACAAGAGGGCAGTTAAGGTTAAGTCTCAGACAAACTGAAACCTTAGTAACAACTTCTTGCTTGAGTAATATCCATGGTGTTTTCCTCGCTAAAAATTCCAGAATCACAATCGATTATCTGTCATGATCTGCTGCTTTTGGCTAGTCTTGTCATTCTGAGTTCAACGTTTCCTGTTTTGTTTTGTAGATTTTCCACTGCTGTATCCTTTTGTGCTTCCTGTTCAGCTCACATGATTTAATTTGCTCATTTTTCTTCACCTGCGCATTGTTCGTTGTCCTCAGCCCTTCGTTTCAGTCACTTATGCCAGATCAATGTCATGTTTCCTGTGTTTTGTTGTCTTTGTTAGTCCATTACTTCTTTAGAATCTTATTCCCTGTTCCTGCACCTTCTTCCTTCTTCCCTTTCTATTCTGCATTTGGACCCACTTCCTCCTCAAACCGTGACATTATCATATCCCTCGTTTTAATATCATCGAGAAATGGGCTACAAGACCAGACAAAGAACAATTAGCGGTGTTTGACCACTGTTCTGTGTTTTGGCACATACTGTTTCATTTGCCTGTGATGGACTGGCGGCCAGTCCAGGGTGGACCCTGCATCTAGTCCATTGAATGCTGGAATAGCCTCCAGCTTCCCTGCAACCCTTAATTAAACTAAGCAATGAAGAAAATGAATGGATGAATGTTTAATTTCCCAGCAATTTGGTCCAGAATGATCTGACACATTTCTGACTGGTCAGCAGATTGATCCAAAATGACCTGGCAGTCTGTAGTTCTTTGTTTGAAGGCTGCTGAGGAGGAATGATGTAAAGGTGTTTTATTATGATATGATTAAGTAATGAGAAAGATGTCTGAACTATTCGGGAGCGGCGCTAGAGGGATGCCTATGGTGGCACTGACCACCCCTGAAATCTGATTGGACACCTCAGGTAGTTGACAGGTCACTGGAGGAGGGGGTTATATGACTTTGCATGGATCCCCAGTATCGCTACACCAATCTGAAGTAAATTTTAAAGTGGTTTCCTAATTATGCATTTTAAAAGTACAATCATTTGGCTGCACATTTCTGGAAGAGTTTCTGTTCCTCTGCAAGTACAATTACTAAAGTTATATAAGACTACACTGCAAAAACTGAAATCTAAGTAAGAAGAAAAATCTTACACTGAGTACACATAAGCTTATTTCTAAGATAATTCTTAGTTTTTATGCCAGAGAATTCCTCTTGTTTTAAGAGTATTTTTACTTGTTTTGGGAAGTCTTGACAAGCCAAATTTTCTTGTTCTGTTGGCAGATAATTTATCTTATTTTAAGCAACATTTACCTAATTTATGTATATTTTTTTCTTGTTTTTTAAGGCTCAGTTTTTGCAGTGTATTAACCAGGTGCTAGTCTGAAGCTGCATAGCAGTGCTAAACCAGTCATATGGTAGCAGCAGATTAGTTTTAGATTCTTTCATAGCTTTGGATTTTTCTGATAACGGTAATCAAAAGACCACCATCATGACCTTGTCTTGCGTCTTTTCCATGCTGGGTGTAGTGTTTGCAAGTTGCTGCTGTTTCTTTTTCCACATTTTTTGTTGGATCACATTTAAATACTAAAGATGTCTGACTCAGAGGACTAGATTTTAAATTAGCCTGTGGGATAGAGTCGTTGTGTGGGGTTTGCTTTGCTGGGAGCACACTGTTCAATTCCATCAAAACTCTTCAGTTCCATTTTCTTTTTTTCACATGTGGGGTGTCTAACCCATAAAAAAAATCTATTGTAATTAAGAAAATCCTTGTGTGTACCCTGCTTTAGCGTATATCCTCCCTGATGAAGTGTTGCCCACCCCTTGGTATCCCCATGTCTAAAAGTCTAGCTCTGCCACAGAGAGTAATCAAGGCGCTACAGGTATTCAAAAAACTGAAAGGGAGAAAAACATTTCTCTTTTGTGAGACCCTGAAACGTGACTTCAAAATGTGCATAAAAAAGCATACATGGAAACAGGGGAATATAACGGTGTAGAATAAAACTGGAATTCACATGAACCCAGCAGATCCAACCCACTTCTATGCAATGGACCTTATCTAAACTGACTATATAAGATAATGTTCATAAAATATTATGCGCACTTCCTTAACTGTTTCATTATGGTAATAATCCAGATTATTATTTCTATTCTGATACATCAACGAGTTGGTAACCCAGTATGCCATTATTAAAAAAACATAAATCTATGTAAAATATCATTTAAATGAATATCAATTAGTTCTGGGGTTGTGCTGGAAAGTTATGCTGGACAATTTAGTCAATATTCAAAAGTGTTTGCAGCCAATGTAGTAAACTAAAAAACATGCAATTATTAAAACAGAAACAAAACAAAATGCCCTGAATCTCGGCCGAAGGACACATCCCCCCGTTCGTCAGTCGGCCTTAATCACTTTTCACATTAGCATGTTGGCGGAGTTGGGATCGATCGCGTACCCACGCTCTCCATGTGTTTTGGCCTTGCTTCAATTACGCTTGATTCAAATCAAAGATAATTTATTTGTCTTACAAGTGGAGGGGAGTCATACCAGCCCAGTGTAATCAGTGTTGGAGGGAGAGGGCTGGTAACCGATCGATCTTTTATTCTTCCATTACAGGCTTGTTGTGGGAAGGCAGCACAACAGCTATACACAGATTTACCTTAGGGAGCCACATTTCTTGTTAATAATTATTCTCTCTTCGTTCTTTGACCAAACAGGAGCTGCATTTAGATTTAAAATTATCATTGTTACCAGAAGGTATTAAAAAGAATAACTCAGATAGAAAAGTCAGTGGAATAATCTCCACATATTTCTGTTTTTGACTGTCTCCGTGTCTAAAAGGACAAGAACTATAAAGTGATGTAAAGCCAAGAGAGAACAATCGTGCAGAATGTCACACTGTAGCTGAGAATATATGAGAATTAAGACTTTTTTTTTATCCTCTTTACAGCTGTAAAAGTTTCCATTGCCCACTTCAAGCTGCCTTTCCAAGACTTCACTTTGTTGTGGTAGAGACATTTTCACTTCTTAGCTCCTCACTTCTAAGCTTATTGTCATGTTCAAGGCCTTTGAGCTTTTTCCTGAGAGATTTCAGCTCTTCTGCATCTCATTGGTGGGCCCCATGCTTACTTTTAATGTTCCTGCGTACTTCACATATCCCTGGCAGATCAAAGGTTTTCTAAAGTAAGATGTCTTTACTGGCTTTTAGCCACTGAGCTCTACCCAAGCATCCCAAGTCTCTTAAGGGCTTTTATAGTTTTTTTCCTTTTCTAATATTTTGACCTAAGGTTTTACCTCTACGACAGATTTTTGTTGCTGTGGTCACTCATTTTTTAATGGATTCCAGCTATCAAGTCTTTTCTGTCAGAGCTTTTTTTTTTTTTTTTTTTTTTTTTCAGCTTTTTTCAGTTTTGTCTGTGCAAGCACAGCGCCGCTTGTTGGTCTCAGCAAGCGGTTCCCTTAAGACATACAAGATTACAGGTGAAGTAATTCACTTTCTGAATTCATGATACCATACATTCCAATATTTTCTAATTTGTACAATGGCAGAGGTCAGAATGTCCCTTCTCTGTTGCCGTACTTTCTTATTCTCTACCTCTAAACTTTTTGTGAACTCTACAGGGTTGTGCAAGTTCACGATTCTAACGAACTGGTTCAAAGTTCAGTTCTCAGTTTGAAGCGAATAGTTTAATTTCATTGTTTACCATTTCAAATTTGAACTAGTTCAAAGCTTTGTTCAGTCGATCAACTTTTTCTTTAGTTGTGACGTGTGAGAAAAAGACTGGACGTAAGAAAGAAAATAAAGTGTTTTGTCTTGCAGTGAAATCAGATAAACTAGAGTTTCGATTTCATCACACACAATGGATATGACCTCACAAGTTCATGTTTTTATTTGTAGATATATTTCTTTTAGTTCAGCATCCACAGAAAAATGTGTTCATACACAACACTGGTGCTCTGTAAGTTCTTGTCCTAGAAGTAATATTTGTAATAATACACTTAGTTCTTGTAGATTTGTGTTTGCCTCATCGAACAGTGTTTGTGGTTTAATTTTGCTCGATTATGCTGACTTTAAGATCTACAAACTTCTTTTAAGTTACTAAACTTTCCTTTGCATCTTTGGAATTTATATTTTATTGCTTTCCATTGTCAACTCTTTGAGGTTTTGTTCCAATATTGCTTTTTCTTATTTCAAAGTTTGTTTGTTTGTTTCTTATCTTCCTGAAAGTAACTCAGGCCTAACATTGTCATTGTTCAGGATCTTGTTTTTCACATGAGGCAAGACCTGAAGGTCCATTTGAAGGGGTTTCCTTTCACTTTGCAGAATGAACACATCCTAGTAGAGGGCTTCTGTTTTTGTTAACAAAATCTTGCATATAATATATGTATGTATGTATGTATATATGTATGTATGAATGAATGAAAAATGTATGTATGAAAGAAAATGAATGAATGTATGAAAATGAATGAAGGAAAGAAAATGAATGAATGTATGAAAATGAATGAAAGAAATTGAATAAATGAATGAATGAATGAAATTGAATGAATGAATGAAAATTACATTAAATTGAAAAATACTTTATTAATCCTCAAAGGGAAATTCAATATTGTGGTAGATAATTAATTTGAGGAGGTCTTGTTCCAGAGGCTGATGGCTGCTGGCAGGAATGATCTTCTGTATCTTTCAGTCTTGCATCGGACCTGAAGAAGTCTCTCGTTGAACACACTTACTAATATATATATATATATATATATATATATATATATATATATATATATATATATATATATGAATATTTGGAGGTCCCTTTTTAAAGATTCCCACATATGCTGTCAGTAGTGCCTTTTGACATGGGGGGTTTGTTAGTGTCTTTACTTTGTCAAGCTTCATTTTGCTTTGAGAAAATAACTGTGGTTTGGAATTATGAACTTTTCCACAGATAACCTGTGATTGCATCTAGGGTGCATTCTGCTTCTTTGTACCACGAACCTACAGGATCTGGATAATAAAAAATGAATAAATGGAACTCAATTGCCAAGAGTTTTTTTTTTTTTTTTTTTTTTAATCGAATGCTTTTGCCATTTATAGATACACAAATCAGTACAACGGCTGCTTTATTTACTAAGGAAGTGGGGATTTTGAACAATATCACATCATCCCAAAAAGACAAGAACTTGAAATATTGTCATGACAGCTGAATCATTGCTAAAATGATACAATTAAACTAGTCCCAGCTACAAAGTTCCTATTAAGAGCATTAGTCATTAACTTGTGTAACATTCAAATTTATGAAAATAAAAGGATTTTTGAACACTTGAGGGAAAAAATTGAAAATGAACTCCTGTTACATCATGTCTCCCCTGTAACTTTAATAAGAAGCATTTTAATGAGACAATTAAGAGGAGAGTCCTCTCAATTCCCTTCTTTGAAAATAAAAGGATCAAAGCTAGAGTTCAGCCAGGAAACTTACTGCAGAAATAAAGCATGAAAAGCACAAATGTGGCTACTTGGATGACACATTACTTGACTATTTTCAGTTGCAATGATCCCAGACACATCCCATGTGGTTCAAGTTCACACATCACAAGAACTAGTTCATAGTTCAGTTTTTAAAGCTAAAGTAGTTCATGTTTTGAAATCTCCCTTGTCTTATATAAACTACACAGTATTAGTTTCACACTTTATGAGTTGTTCAATAGGACTTTTCTATTGCGGTACATGCTGGACAGTACTGGGACATAGATACCACAGCTGCCTGAACACAGGCAAAATAAGGACTCAAAATCAAAATGATTTGAAAACAATATTTTTACAATATGGCCTATTTTTTTTTGTTGATAATTTGATACTAATACAGTCATTTTTGGGGGGATTTACATGACAGTTCTGCCTACTGAAGTCACATTTACAATTCTATTTTTATCACAGAAATTCTCATTCTGTCATGTTGAATTAACCATTAGAGACTCAGTCAAATCAGAGAGCTTACATTCTGCAACTTTCAGATGTGTCTCTTTTCCATTATATAAACACAGTTTAATGTGGATCCTGCCTTACTTTTTGCTTCTTGTCATTTCAGCTTCAACTCAGTATTTTCACAAAGCAATGGCTGCAGAGCTTGTGACAAACATTTCATTTTCACAACAAATGAACCAACATAAGGTAACTTCAGCTGCTGCAGCTTCAAAACAACCAACAACACGGTGTTCATGTCAGATGCTGGAAAAGAAAAGACCAACAGCTGTCTAAAAAGCAGATGTGGGAGCGCCAAAACAGCTAAAATCAAAATATACATGAGACAGATGAAGACTACAAGCATCACCTTTTCACAAAGGAAACTATTTATGTTACAATTTGCATGCAGTGCTCTCGCACAGCCACTAGCAGGTGCACATTCTACTAACGTAATGATAAGCCATTTGGCCTGCATGAATAAACACCCTATGGTGAAGTGTCTGGGCGGAGGAGAGTCTTGGCCCATTTGGCTTCAGCTTCTGCTGATACTTGGAATGCATGGACTGTAAATTAGCGCTTATGTTCATACTATCAGAAAAGTGTGCGTGTGTAAGAGAGAGAGAGAGATCACAGTTAACTGGCATGCTTTGATATAGTTTGTGGCATCAATGTAAGATGTATGGAAGCATCAACATTTCCTGCAGAGAACTAATTAGTCGGAAGCGCAGGGATTGCAAAGATCCGTGCATTAACTTGCCAGCATGCAAGTGGCCAAACTTAGGAAGGGGCGGATTTATTTTTACACGTACACACACACACACACACACACACACACACACACACACAAGTGGACAGATAATATGTAGATGTATGCAGGCACATTTAATATGCACATTTAATATGCAAACGAATAGAGGCCCTAGACATAAATCATAACCAGCACAACCAGTCATTTTTCTTACTTCTTATGCAATTTGATGGGGGGTTTTTTTTGTTTTTTTGTTTTTTTTTTGTTTTTGTTTGTTTGTTTTTTTTTTTGTCTTGTCCAGCATTTAGGCAAGCAGAATGATGGTCTGGATGCTGTGTTCTGCTGAGCAAATTTTCTCTGCCAAGAGAAGCTTTATAGATATAATGATCCCCTTGACTTTCTGAATTTTTATTTTATTTCTATATTTATTTTGTATTATAGTTGAATTGTAAAGTTTGTACTGCTGGACCAGAGAGGACAGACGAAATGCCAGAAAGAGAAAGGAGAAAAAACACCTCATAAGAAAAGTGAAAGAGATAAAGGGAGAGGAAAAAGAAAAACTAAAAAATAACCCAAAAAGAAAAAAACAACCTACAGATGTATACATATACACATATACATACACACACGCAATTTGATGTTTCAAGGTCAACTACACTGAAGAACACAAAAGTCTTTAGACCAAATCTGTGATAGAAGATTGACTGAAGAAATTTACATACAAAAGAAAAAATACGTGAGTCAAGTCTATAACATTATTTTGAGTGTCACCACACAGAACAAGTATAATTTAATTATGCCATCCTGAAATCTGTTAGTATAATTGTTTAATAGTGTAGAAAAATAAAGTTGTTAAAAGACAGCAAAACAATAGACGAAAATCTCAAACAAACTTCTTACTTTTAAGCATTACTAAAACTGCTACATCATGAGTCCCTCATTGTTTTGAAAACAGTACATGCATCTGTTTCTTATTCTTTCCCATCTTTTTTTTTTTTTTACATGTGTAAACATCTACTTTGATCTTCTGTTTCATTGAATATATTGCTTTATGAGCTTTACACAGTGTCTTTTATTACATTACACCCCTAAAGTCATGAAGATGCCCACCACTGCATGCCTCATAAGAGTCAAGGGGCACTTTGTCATAGCAAGCAGCTGCCTCAGTCTCCATAAGATATTCCCTTAAGTTCCTGATATTTTTGCCAGTCTAGTAAATGCACACACAAATAAAACCTCACCTTCTATGTATGTTAGGCTGATTTGTAGTTGGGAAGCAATTAAGAAAGCAGGTGGGAAGTCATTAAAGAACAGATGCTTTGCTCTCAGAAAATCAAACCATAGAAGTTACTGTTTAGTGGAAGATATACTGTACAGTGCATGGAGCAGTCATCCGTTCTTAACAGCATTAATTTAAAAAAAATCATTAAGCTCAATTCTATAACTTGAATGTAAATGCAGCTCATGCCAAAATGAATTTAGAAATTGTAATGATTTTAGATTTCAAGCAGCTGTGAGACCAATCCTTTTATGATTGTATGTAAAAGAGGGAGTTGCTATGGACTGCGATGCTATGCTATTCTAACTTTAGTACATTTTACCATTCTATGCTTTAAAATAATAGATTTTATGTGTAACTTAGTTGCACCAGGACAAGTTGTAAACATGTTTTTTTTTTTTTTGGTTTTCTTGTAGAATGTGACAGCAAACAGTTTTTGTATGTCAGCAAATCTTCACTGATTCATCTAATTCCAGATACAAGATTATCACTTTCATGCTCCATTCACCTTACAGAGGGAGGTTTATTCAAAATTAAATAAAACACAGAAATGAACACTCAAAAAAAGTATCCAATTTGCGTTCTCTAATACTACTTTTGTCTCATTTGAGATTCTCATGAAGGGCACCATAAGAAGAAGAAAAGCAGCAGCGTGAAATGTCAGTTGTCAGGACCTGCTCGTGAGCTGAACATGTAGCTGGATTCTTTTCAATGCTCTCTGCACAAGAACTTATGCATGCTCGAAGATAAGCAGTATCACTTTTAATGAACAGTGATATGAATAAGATTCAGGCACATCCTTTTCAAAATGAATGTATAAATCTCATCTGATTTTATTTAATCATACAATAATGTAAAAATAAAAAAGAGGAAAATGGTTTAAAATTTCAGCTGCTGGAGGCTGCGCCTACAGTAGCTCACATGCACATATCCTGCATGTCAGTACTGCACTTTCTGACCCCTTTCCTGTCTGGCTACAGTCAAATAAAGGCCACTAGAGCCAAAAGAGTCAACAGGGATTTCAAATTTGGTGCATTTTTATTGCATTTACTGGCATGAGGTGCTGGTTGATGAAGCATTTAAAAGCAGGGAAATGAAAGAAGGACTGATCTCATGTACTCCCACTGCTGCTTTGTTTTAACATTGATGTTATGGCTCTTTTTTTTTTTTTTTTTTTGTGGTGAATTAATCTTGAATTAAGCAGAGTGGCTGGTACAAACGCTCTGCATTTTAAAGCATGTAAGTCCTATTTTGGTTGTTCAAAATAATGCTTCTCCAAGAAACCTAACACTGTTTGCAAAAGTCCAGCACAGAGTTGTATCCAGCATTGTTCTGGTTTTCAGTGCCAGAGCCAGCACTTTCCCAGTCAAAACAGAAACTGCTTCTAAACTTGGGACTGTCTCCAAATTAGCACTGGAACAACCTGGGTGGAAAATCCCAAGGGACAGAGCCAGCTTCAACCAAACTCCAAGATGATAAACATGAAGCATTTTGGCAGAGAATACCTGGCCGCCGCTGCTAACAGAGGGAATGCAACAGGTTACACTGGAAAAACCGTTACCGCACGTTGGTGGTCTGAAGCGTTTAGTTTCCCTTTTCATATACGTTCCACATTTATTGTGTTGGGGTGGTAAATGAAAATAATACATTGCAGATAAACTTGTAAAGATCTTAACCAGAAAGGTTGTATCCAACTCTGTGTGAGACTTAAGGAAATGGCAGAAACAACACAACTTCACAAAGAGATAGAGGAAAGACTAAATGTGTGGGTAACATATGTGATCCATGATGGACCAATGAGCAAAGCCCTCATCACTTCCTAACTGCTTCGAGAGCTCTCTGCTACATCTGAGATAGGTCAAATGCAGAGCAGAATGTCCCTCTCATAGCTTCATGGTGGTGTCGTGGTTAGCACTGTGGCCTTGAGTCTCTGTGTGGAGTTTGCATGTTCTCTGGTAATAGTCCAAAGACATGCATGTTAAGTTAATTGATTCCATTATTCCTAAGAGTGGGTGTGAGCATGAAGGGTTGTTTGTCTCTCTGTATTGGCCCTGCGATGGACTGGCCCCCTGTCCAGGATATATACCCTGCCTCTCACCCAATGATGGCTGGGCAAGGCTCCAGCTTCCCAGCTTACCTTTAAGTGGATTAAGAAAATGATTGATTAAACAGAAATGGATGAACTCAGTGGGTGTATTAATATGCTTATTAATATGGTTGTTTTCTATCACTATTACATGCTATTGGTAATGACCTCCATGAGGAGTTATATCAAAATCCATGAAAAGACTGAGAATGCAGCTGCAGCAGTACCTTGGTTGTCATGACATCAACATCACAAACGACTGAACCTTTCCAGCTGAATCCTTCTCAGTGCTGTATTCACCATAGAAGCTGCAGTCCAGAGTCATGAATGTGAAAAGTCTACCTCACTTATTGTTCATGTGCATCATCCTGCAGGCACTTAGGGAGATAACACAAACACACATTGATCCTCCCCATTGCAACTCTTTTTGTTAGCTGATTACAGAAGAGGCTTGTGACCACGGGCTGTTATACTGCAGAGAGCCAATGTCAGGTTTAACCTAGGGCAAGGCAACCAGAATATACATATTGTGTGGACGGGGTCCTGATAAACCACAGAGTGTAGCTAATCTGTGATGTTGCTCTCAGCTTGAAGGGTGCGAAAGGCAAATTGCCTCTAAGGTGACATGAATCATCATTTTACAAAGAACTTTGCATGGCCGTTGTCAGATGCCATTGCTGTCTCCTGGAAATCTACACATAGCCAGCAGTGAATACGACCTCACATTTAGAACACTGCAGAACAGAAAGTATGCAGTTGTGCACAGAATAGCACGTCATAGTCGTTCTATTTTATTAAAAAATAAAATAAAGCAAACATCTTGTAGCCTGAAATGCACCTTTTTTCTCATCATTAAGGTGTGTCTGTGCATAGGTGCAGTATGAAGGCAAAAAGATGCAAGCACGTGTTATGCTGCTGATTTATTTAATCATACAAAATGTAGGATGCTTTGTTGATGCATAAGTGCAGCATTACCTCAGCTGACCAAAATGCACAACACTCTTGAATGTTAATGGACTGTGAAATGGCTGATGAATACACTGAGGTTTTAAAGCCTTGAAAACCGGTGATGAAATAAAGCTACTTTGCATTGTTAGAGCTGCCACAGTTCATGAATAAGGTTTTCATTTCAGATGCTTTAGAATAAAGACATTTCTTTCAAAAGACCTGAAGTTTCTGATTTCAACCCTTTTACCCTGATAGTTTAGTTCAGTTTTAAAGTTCAGTTTTACTTATATACTCACCAGCGACTCAATTAGGTAGACAGGTTCAGTTGTTTGTTAAAACTAATCAGACATTCTACAGCTGCAAATGTACACATGGTTAAGATCACTTCCTAAAATTTGAACTCAGTTGCAGTATAGGGAAAAAAAATTCACTTTGAACATGACATGGTCGTTGGTGTCAGATGAGCTTTAAAAAACAAAACAAAACAGCTGATCTTGCATTTTTTCACACATCTATCATTAGGAAGTAAAGTGTCATCTGTAAAGAGAAAACACCTTGTTGATGTCAGTGGTAAGAGGGAGAATGAGCAGACTGGCTGGAGATGATAACAAAGCAACATAAACTTAAATAACTGCTTACGGTTCTCTTAAAGGCACCTGGGCCGAGCTGTTTTTCTCTCCTCTGGTCTTCCATTTAGCTGCTGAGCCTGGTCACAGCTGCTGCCAATGAGTGAATCAGGACCAGTGGCTCTAGAAAAGGCAGTCCTGCCCACCTAGGGAGAGGAGCTGATCTGAGAGCAACCAGGGTGGAAGTGACAAGGAGAGTTTGCTCATGTTTAAAGTAGTTTAACTGATAACTGTAATGTTGGAGATTACCTTGGGTCATTGTTAAGAACACTGAAGTACAGCCACTTATCCTGGTTGCTCCTGGGGATGTTCTCTTTCTTTGTATAACCTGTTTTAGTGCTTTTCATAGTTTAACTGTTTTTATCTGTTTCCTTTTAGTGGTCTCCTGTTGTACAGAGTAACCTCTGCCTGCCTGGTGATCGGGTATAATTTTAGACTGGACTGGATTTTAGTGATGTTATTGCATGTGGTTTTTGCATTTCTTTTTTTGTCCCTTTTTATTATAGTTGTTTGCTTTTGCCAGTCTGGGATTAATGTTCAATCACTTCAGGTAGTAGCTAGGAACGACAGTCTTTAATGCACTGCAGACAATAAATGTTTTAATCTGTCAACCAGTCCTGTCTTGCTTGGCCTGCTGAAGTTCTCTGCCCGGGGGTGTCCTTACAGGGGATGTTTAAGGGGGCCACAGCCCCCCTTTTCCCCTCATCCGTGTTACACTCTAACAGCATGGAGAATAACCATCCCTGAGGTCACAACATGTTTAACCTTGAAGCAGATGAAACCAGACTGGATGCCACTTCTAATAACAGGAAACCGAAGATGAAATTTAAAGAGAATTCACTGAAACTGGACAACCGAGATGAAAACATGTTGTCTGGCCTGATAAGTGTCCATTTCAGCAGCAACATCCAGATAGGGTTAAAATTTGACAAACAAGCAAGAAAGACTTTATCCATCCTGTGTTTTGTCAATCATTCAGGTTGCTGGAGGATGTGTAATGTGTGAGGGATGTAATCTTGGTATAATTTGGTCTCCTTAGTACCAAGGAGACCACAGGCTAGCTGAATTTTGTTGCTGACTGTGTCTATATCTTTATGATCACAGTGAGTCATCTTCTGATGTCTACTTCCAGCAGGATAACATGCTCACAAAGCTCAAATCATCTCCAACTGCTTTATTGAACCTGACAATGAGTTCCATCTACTCCACTGGCCTCCAGTCATCAGATCTCATTCAAGTAAAGCTCTTTTGGTTTAGCTGACAAATCTGCAGCAACTATGGGTCACTATCATGTTATTGTGCGCCTAATTCTTTAAGCAATGTCTCCCACACCTTAATGGATATATGGCACAAACAAATTATATCTTATGCAACCCGGTCAAGAAGTAACCTTACAGGACACAATAACTCTCGTGGTTCTCTTGCGGAGGTTTGTTGCCATGGACAATTCAGCTGTACCCAGTCCTTGGCATAGTCTACTTGATAAACAAGCAACAATTAAAAAAAAAAGTATATATATATATATATATATATATATATATATATATATATATATATATACTTTTTTTTTTAATTGTTGCTTTTTTTTTTAAAGTTAGGGATATTCAGCTTTTGTGTGAAATTTCACAACAAGCCTAAAATGCATTCAACCCTGTACAGGTGAACTTAATGTGATCTTCTCTAAGCTTTTAAATGCACATGTCCAACTTTTAAATGTTTCAATAAATTTTGCACACTCTAACAAGGAGCTTAACAGCAAAAATCACGGCAGGTGTGTGATCCTTGAATTGACCAATAAATGTCCTGGTTCAATTAGAGCTGGTGTTTAAACAGTTGTCCTCATCATGCTGTTCACATTTTGACATCATGAGACCAAGACGACACCTAACAATGGAACAACAGTCCCTTGCCATTACGATGCTTCAAACAGGACGTTCTCAGACAGAAGTGGCCACTGAGCTTGGAGTGTCACAGAGTGTCATCAGCAGGTTGCAACAGAGATATCGAGAGGCTGGAAGAGTCACAGAAAGGCCTAGAAGTGGACGTCCTTTGGCCACATCCCGTGCTGATGACCGCTACATTGTGAACACTGCCCTGAGAAACCGGATGATGAATGCCACTCAACTCCAGGCACGTTTAAGAGAGGTGAGAGGCACCCAAGTGTCACGTCAGACCATTCGAAACCGTTTCCATCAGCGTGGTCTGCGTGCTAGACGACCTGCACGGGTACCTGACCACACCACCAGGCACAGGCATCATCGTCTTGCATGGGCCAGGGAGCATTTACGCTGGACGAGGAACCAGTGGGCCTCAGTGCTGTTCTCTGATGAAAGTCGATTCACACTGAGCAGAAATGATGGCCGGCAACGATGTTGGAGACGTCAGGGAGAGCGCTATGCATCAGCCACTGTTGTCACCAGGCCAGCTTTTGGTGGTGGCGGTGTTACAGTGTGGGCAGGGGTGTCCACTTGGTACAGAACTGCCCTACACTTTGTGAATGGTACAGTGACAAGTCCATACTACCTGAATAACATCATTAATCCAGTGATTGTGCCCCTACATGAACAGCACAGGCCTAATTTCATCTTCATGGACGACAATGCTCCTGCTCATCGAGGCCGCATCATCAGGGAACGGCTGTTGGAGACTGGTGTACCTCAAATGGAACGGCCTGCACTCTCTCCAGACCTGAATCCCATTGAAAACCTGTGGGATCAGCTGAGCCGTCGTGTAGAGGCTCGAGACCCTGCACCCCAGAACCTCAATGACCTGAGGGCTGCCCTTCAAGAAGAGTGGGATGCCATGCCTCAGCAGGCAATAAGTTGCCTTGTGAACAGCAGGAGACGTCGTTGTCAAGCTGTAATTGATGCTCAAGGGCACATGACGAGATATTGAGACGTTCAAATTTTTTGTTGTGGTGTAACTACCATTGTTGTTACCTTTTGTGTTGAATGAATTTTTTGAGATGAGGAAATCAGTAGTGCATCCTTCTACTTAAATGTCTTACTTTTATGATATTATATCACTGTAGCATGAACATATTGCATTTTCCATAAATTTCACCTGAAAGCCAAATATGCCTAACTTTTTGTGAGTAGTGTATATATGGTAATGGACTCTGAACATTGGCAGATAAATATACAAAAAAAGACCATTATTTAGTCCATCCAAAGCCCATTTACTGACACTTATAAAATTTTGCATACACTTACATATCACAGCAGGTCCTTTGTTACATGTCATGCACTGGAAATAATTTCTCGTCATTTCTTAGAAGGCATGGCAGTCTCCAGTCCAGACCACATGCAGGCCTTCTGTTAATACATCATCACATTGAGGTACAGGCAGAAAAAAATCTTGAACCTGGAACCTCAAATACACATTTTAAGAGCAGCACATATCTACCTTTTTTGTAGAGATAAACTTTAAATCACTAGTAATGGTTTCTTAATCAGCCATTAACAAGGGCCGGTGTATAGGTACCAGATGTGCTCGGGACCCTGCACCTGCTGAATGATATCACAGTATATCATTGGCCGAACATTGCGGTTGGTCAGTTGGTCCAGACAACTAACCGAAGTAGCTTTTCAGCTAAGTGGGATTCCAGTTCTTTTTCATAGGATACACCGACAACATTTACAAAGAAATCCATCATTACCAATTAAACTGGACTTACCACAGCCTGAACATCACTTCTGAAACTCCAGAAAGCAGAAAGGCTGCATTTTGGTAGCCATTGAAAATTCCTTTATTTATTATCCTAACCGTTTAATCCAATGAAGGGTCACAGGGACGCTGGAGCCTATCCCAGCAGTCTTTGGGCAAAAGGCAGGGTACACCTTGGACAAGTCACTAGTCCACCACAGGGCCTCACAGAAACTACATGCAAACTCCACACAGAAAGGTCACTGTCCAAACCTCGCCCCAGCCAAGGATTGAACCAGCAACCTTCTTGCTGTGATGCCACAGTGCTAACCACCATGCCACCACATCAAAAAAAAAAAAGCACACAATTGAAAATAGCAGTGTGATTTCATGTTAATATTAGCAACTCCTTTTTACAGTTCATAATTACATTTATTCACAATTTAACCAAATGCTTTTGTAAAGCTAAAGTAAAAATATTTATTGATAAATTAGACACCACAAGCATCTGATTGGACTCTCAAGGAACTCAATACAGTGTGACATCATCAACAGGCACAGCCTGAGCAGATCTGACCACCCGAGCACATCTGGTACCTAGACGTGTTCATAGAAAAGGTTTCAACTCCTGGACGTTGCAATCTGGTGGCCAATTTTACAACATGGCATGTTTTTGCATCTTAAGACAAACTGAAGCAGAGGATAAACAAACTACGAATGTCACCAAACACAACAAAGAAGACTTGAACATTTCTTAACAATCAAAGAGGAATACTTTCTTTGCCTAAATGAGAGATTATTTGAAGAATTTATCACCTGGCTACACTAACAAAGCGGCTGGTGAATAAACGACAGAAAGGTAAACTATAATCTGTCAAGTCACCTCCAGCCATGGGGTGTTTTAAAGCTAAAATGACCTCCTCTGCTTCCCAGTAAGTTGGGAAAGGCAGCAGCTACAAACCTAGAAAATGTATTTCCATAATGGTGGACAGAGAACAGGGTTAAAATCGAAGCACGTCATATAATCTCCCAGTTCATATATTTTCTAAACTGACTTGACCTTGAGAAATGGTTTGTTTATTCACAACTTTACAGGGGTAATCGTCTTTGTAGTGTTTTATACAGCTCATGGCGTTGTCAGCAATCATACAGCACTGCAGGGAAATCCTGTTAAAAAGAAAAAAGAAAGTGGAAAAGAAGCTAATATAATGAAGTAGACCTTTTTCACAGAATATGGCAGCAGCATTAAGTTTCTCAATACGATATAGACTCAGGACCGAGCTTTGCAATGAGCGAAACACCATACCTGAGAGGGTGATTATATCTCTCTCCTCTCTGCCTCGGGAATAAAAAGGACACAAGTTGATTTATCTGGAGGGGAATTTAATCTTCAAGAGAATTTTCCTCAAAATTCCACTGAAGTCTTTTTGATGGTCAGATGGGAAGATAAAACCTTCAAATTCAATTTTGCCGTCGTTTATTTTTCCAGGAGGACAGCTGAAAGTCATGTTGCTCCGAGCAGAGATTTCACTTTATCAAACATAATGGGGACTTGAGAAAAACAGTTAAAAGCCATTTTTTAAAAAAAATTCAAATATTAACCTAGGAATTAGTTCAACGTGAGCCATATTTTGCAAAAAAAATATGCACTCTTTCGCAAACTCTGTGGCATTTTGTCAGTAAAAATATAACCATTAATGTACTTTAAAGACTTAATAGAATGGATGTGATTGTGGTGACAGTGCACTCCACACCAGCTGTAACCAGAGTAACCAAGGAATAAAGCCTGCCTTGCCTTTTTGGATGCTTTCAGTCTTACAGTGCTGAATGCTATGAATTCATGTTGTGATGCTGAGCAGTCAGCTTCAGCATATGAAAACCACACTCTGTCTCTGTCATGTAATCTTCTTTGTTTGTTTTTTGTTCGTTTACAGAGTTTACTCAGTAAATGTTTTGTCCATTCAGATCACTTTAGTCTCTTTACATATTTCCATTTAATAGAGACAAGCTGACAACCAAACTGATTTCCCATCATCCCATTTCACAACATTCAGAAACACTGTTCCATGTCTGGTCCCAGTGTTGGTCAGATTGCAGTGGTTTAGGAGACTGTCCCCCATTTTTTATATATAAATATCCACTTATCATGTCAAAGGTAGCGCACATTGCAATTTGTTTCTCAAAATGTATCCAGAAAGCTTTTCCTGGCTCCATCTGGACAGTGTTCCCTGTGAAGTAAGGAGGGTAAAGAGAAGTGCCACACTAAAGGAGAAGGGAGAGAGATAGACTTTGTGTTTGAAATTTCAAATATTCTATGCATTAACATAAATATAACCCTATCTAGGAATTTAACTTTATGGTGCTGTATGTATCATATTTGATAGATACAGTTTCAGTTTCTTAGACCTTTTGCATCATTCTATGGCAAAAACTTGCCTCAAAATTTGGCAGTAAAAATAATACAATAATGCACCATAAAAACTGTGACACATCATATGGTAGTAGAAATAATGAATACTGTTGCACCAATAAGAATTTAGAGCATCTTAAGCAAACAGAAGTCATCGTTGTAAATCATTGATATGGACACAAATCTAACAAGAGAATGCAGGAAAGCTAAACCTAAGTGGAGGAAAACAACATCTCACATTCACCATGAGCTGTACAAACAAAGTCGGTGAAATTATAGTAATGAGTTGTGCAAGGCCAGACAGCCGCATTTATCTGAAATCATTAAAAGGAATGTGGACAGTTCTCACTCTCTGTTTGCTATGACTGAAAAAACGTTCAAATCCTCCTAAACAGTTTCAGGCCAGTGCTCTTTTCTGCTGAGAGATGCAAAGAATTTGCCAACTTTTTTAGTGAAAAAGTAGGGAATCGTACAGCTGTCATCCTAATAAAAAAAAGTTTGGGCCTTATCACGTTATCACGTGATAGTTTTATTGTATTATTTTATTATTTGTTATTATTTATTTTAACACTTATTTTCAAGCTTTTCTCTTGCGTATTCATGAATGAGGATATTTGTAAAGGAAACACTTCAGTAGATGTTAGTAAGACATCCAATACATTACCACTCACTAAAGGATAAATAAATATATGATATAACTGAACATAAATGCATACATTGTAATAATGCAAGTTTTCCTTTGTGATTAATAGGAAAGGATAATGATAGCTATATTTTATAGAATATTTGAATAATTTAATTTTGATTATTTTATAAATATTTCATAGAATGCATTTCAATAAATCAAATAAAAAATCCAAAATATCACTAATAAACAAAAACTAGCATTTTTGTAGAGGTAAAATATTGAATTTAAAAAAATCTGGCTTTTTTTTTCTTTTTCTTTTTTTTCTTTTTTTATTAATGCATGCATGAAACGGTTAAGCAAGGATTTTTGATTAAGGTGGGAAAAGGGAGGAATGGCAACTAGAAGCAGAAAGGAGGTGAAAATACCTGAGGTGAGTGAAAAGATAAGTTGTTTGTAGGAAAAAGGAAGGAAAACGCAAATTACGAGGAGAAAAATGAAGTAGGTTTAGGAAACCGCAGATGGAACAAGGAAAGGGTTAAATTGGTCTATATAATGTCAGGAATATGATACCACTGTGTATGTCAAGATGGTATGATTAAACTAAAAGTGACTGAGATCATTTTATTCAGCAAGTGATGAGAGTCATTTCAGTTTTCACAGCCAGGCTGACATGCCACCCAGAGTCTAATGTCAAAGCTATTGGTGCTTGCATGAATGCACAATTGTGGGGTTATGTGTAAATGTAACACATTAACAGTGTGTGACTGCCCTTGGAGTTGGAAATACATGCACTAAGTATCTGTGACGGTAACCCTGCTCTGGGGATGTGAATGCATATGTTTGTCAGCTTACTTTGTTTACGTGTGTTAGCTTATCTCCATCAAATATAATGAAATATACTGAGATACACACACAAGAAATAAGAAGTGCCTTATTCTTATAGTGAATATATAATTTTACTGTTTTAGTTTCTGCCTACATTATGTTTTTCTTAGGATATTTATACTCAAGCATTGCCAAATGTGTAAGCATGTTGTTCATAGGTTGTACAAGGCAACTGCATAAAACCAAATCCATTTAAAATCTTTAAACTTTTACAGGGAAAGTACGTTAGCATGTCACCTTATCCCCAGCGGAAGGTGTGTGTCATGGTGTTAGAGATCTGAAAACGAATGCAGTCCATGAAAGTCTTATGTCTACTTTAAAAGCATCTGTCCAGTTCCGGAAAATGTCTCTTTTTGTTTCTGTATATCTGCTTGTCTGTCAGTGTACTCCTTCTCGTGTGTGTATTTGTGTTGCGCATGTTTTTTTTTTGTTTTTTTTAACCCCACTTTCTGGGATGTGTGAATGGACATGTCATGTTCTCGGATGCCTCTAGTGAGTGAGGCAAGAGACTTCATCACTTTATTTTTTGTTTCCGAATTTCGCCACCTTCTGCCTGACCTGAGCTGTTGCTGTCCTTGTCATTACTACACGCACACACAGACTTGCAGCGATGTTCACATGTTGTTAATGGATCACAAAGTCACACAAAGGTAGATGTGAATGTACGAATGAGCTGTTTTGCTACAATCTGTACTACCATGAATAGTATGGTGATTATTAGTTTTACTGGACTGCTTTTACTTTTGCTCTGGGTGACTGTTAAACATTTAAACATGAACGAGAACATAAATTAATTTATTTTTCATTGATGGTGATGAATATCACATGCCAGGAACCCCTTAACTTCCTGTTTGTCACCATGATTAAGTGAATCTCCTAGCTTGATGGAATGGTTTGACAGCAGTAAATGACTAACACACTCAGTGGTGCAATCGTAACGTTCAATGACCTCAGTGCAGATCTGACAAAAATAACTCAGTCTTGGAACAACCACCAAATCTAGGACCACTGGCTGAGTCACAAGTACTGTTTAGTTGGAGGTGCGGAGTCAAGGTCTAGAAGAGTCACCTTCAGTTTAAAGGGCATTGACCAAGAACAGTCAGCAACAACCTTACAATTTGTATCTCAGCCAATCAACTTCAGAACCACCATACCAACGTAGCATAATGTGGAAGGAATGATGAGAAGGCAGGACCACTTTCAGGCCTTGTCTGCATAGGTTCAAACCATTGACTTGATCATTGACTCTTGTACACATTTAGGAGTTCCATGAGATTAAGACCCCCAGTGAAAATGTGTGCTGAATAGACTGTACATCCATATCAAAGTCTTGGTCTCAGCTTTACTGGGAATGTATGTAGTCGCATGAAAGCTGACCTTGTGCTTGGAAACTAATAAACTTAGTGATCAGTTACGCTTGCCTCAGAAAAGCTTCCTCAAACTTAAAACATCACGAAGAAAATGAAGAAAATAGTTTCAATATCATGTGCATCACCCCTTGAAAAGAAATATATCATCTTAAAAAATACATACTTGACAGTTTTAATGGCCTGTATGAATAAAGGTGAGTTTTCTTACTGGGGTCCACATGAGTTATGCAACCTCTTGCCAAAATTATACTGCTTGGAACCTGCTGTAACATGTAATCCTGTGTGATGACCGCAGTCCATTTACTGTTCATCTATGCCACATCTGCGTGTAACAGGGTATTATCTTACTCACTCAGCACCCTTGCTGGTAAGGAGGCAGCCTAATGAATAATGAATATAATGAAGTAGCATTTGATATAACCATGTCATGTTTGTTTTTCTTTTAATGGACTCCTGCTTCCACTTGTTAGAAAATGTTAGAGCCCTTATTACAGACATTCTTTGACTGTCTTCACTGTTTGGGGCAGTTTTTGATTATTTAATATGTATTTCATTTAGAGGGCACAGAGTTTTTTGTTTTTTTGTTTGGTTTTGTTTTTTTTGTTTTGTTTTTTTTTGGGGGGGGGGGAGGATCTTTTTTTTCATGTTTTCCTTATGTTTCTCTTTTTTTCTCTCTCCTTCCTCTTTGGGGTTTTTGTCCTTAATAGAGTACTTAAAATTTTGTATTGGACCACGCTTATTTCCCTTTTTTTTTTTCTTTTGTATCTGTTCTTTTAAATCAATAAAATAGTCATAAGAAAGGAGAACAGGAAGAAAAACTTACCTTCACTATGTTAAATTTTTTGTTTCTTTTTTTTTCTTTTTTTTTTACATTGGGGGTAAAGGAAAGGGGGAAGAAAGAAGAAGGGAAAATGGAAAAGAAATATGTTAACTATATATGAAATTCATTTAAGATGTTTGCCTTTTCCAAATAAATAGATTTGAAAGAAAAAATATATGTATTTCATTTGAGGCCAATGCAGCTCAAGAACAGGAGACGTTGCCTACCAGCTGGAAGGTTGTGGCTGCTTCACCAGCTTTCCCACATTACATGTCAAAGTGTCCTTTGGTAAGACGGCAAACCAACAGAATCACCATGTATATAACAGTACAATGTTTGTCTGTGAGAATTGCTGAACTACAATTACATGAACTATTTACAGTATTATTGTAATTGCTTTAGTTGTGGCTTATAGTTTTTTTTTTATCTCTCATTTCGTAATATTTTCAAATAAAATGTTTGACATCCACTCGTTCTTAGTGCAGCAACATCTATTTATGTAAACAACCTGACTCCTGCGGAGAAAACAGGCTCGGCTGCTTCATATATTTCATCATTGTTTTTGCATTTAATTTTTCTGTTTTTAAAAAGAACAATTTGCATGCAGTTAACCTTTGAACAAACAACAACAACATTGGTTAGAAATAAGCAAGTGTTTGGAATTGGAACCGATTCCTCACAGCAGGGGAATAGCGACACAATGAAGTATTCCACACATCAACACTTTGAAGTGCATTTTGTGTTTTACCATCACACACTTATGAATGGTATTTTCAAAAATAATTCCCTCAACTGCTTGTCTTTACTGTGAGGAACTAAATATGACCACCAATGTTTTCACGGTCAGAAAAATATCTGGCGAGCTTCTCTGAATGGGGAGATTGATGGATAAAAGGCTTCTCAAAGGTGCTTTTCTTTTGCTATAGTGAGCAATCTATGTGGCAAAAGAACAATTTGCATATACCTAACCTTTGATGTACCTCCTCTCCTGACAATATGGAGACAGTAAAATGGATTACAACAAGTTGAGCTCACACAAATCCTCCTCACCCTGTTTGCACATTCGCACTTATTCAGTGTCCTCTGCTTTTCACCTCTTTCATCAGTTTTCTTCTCTTCCTGGAAATACACTGGAGACTCACTTATCAAGAAGCTATTGTGACTGTTTGTGTTTGCTGCAAGTTTGCTCAGTTGGCTCAGAAAAAACACCATCAAACATCACAGCTTAAAATAGAACTGCCATGTCCTTTTTTTCTGCTTCCACTTTCTTAAATTTATGTAAAAAAATTTAGAGGAAAAATAAGGAAATTCAAAATCAAGGATTTTTATATATAGATTTATATATATATATATATATATATATATATATATATATATATATATATATATATATATATATATATATACGGGGTGTTTTTTTTCAGCACATCAGCTTTGTGTACGTCATGATAACTCATGCTGCATGTATGGGTTACTAGAAGGCAGGTGTTAAAATCATTGGCAGGTTTTAAAAGTGAGAGCATTTTTATTTAAGTTACTTTTTTTCTTAATCCGACTTGTACACCTAATTGGCTTGGCACTCATGGGGGTTACGCGTTTTTCACCATTCATTTCCTATGGAACTTGCACAATGAGGCAAAAATGAGCTGAAATATGTTCACATGGCTCTACAAGCAATCAACAAGGGTTTCATTGCAGAACAGGAATTTCTGAATCACACATCAGAGTGCTGCTCCAATGACCTGACTTAAAAGGTAAGGTAGAAATCATTTTAGCAGTCATGTTGATTATAAGTTATTACTATACTTAAATTAATGCTAACTGACATGATGCCAGTTCACTTACCACAGCTGCTGTCCTTATGTGGGGAAAGTCAGATATGGAAAGGGCAGCTCTGAAATTCCCTAAAACAAGGATAATGAAAATAGATTTTGTCAGGACAGGCCCCTCTGCAGCCATGTAGTCAGTACAAAGGAACTTTACAGCCGAGATAAAGATGGAGTTCTGGCACAACTCCAGCAGCACGGATCCATGAGAGAAACTGTAGAGAGGGAAGTTGCTCCTTCTTTTACTGGGGCAAAAAGAGATGGAAAGAGAAGCAAGAGAAGGGGAAATGTTGCACTTCCGTTATCCTGAAGTAGGTCATATACACGGTGCTGCATTTGTCATAAGTGACAGCCTATTAATCATGGAATGGGTGGTGTCAATGCCCAATGGCTTTGCTGTTCAAGTGGGTTGTCCCACTGGATGCCAGGGCTACAACCTCACTGTTATACCTATGTTCTCAACTCTTTCCTTCTGGTCTTATCCCTCGGTACTCTGTCGCTTTGAAATGGCTTTCCTTGAGTGCCCTATGTCCACCTCTGATTCTCCAATTCTGCTTTTTATCCGCCCTTCAAACTCTTCACTAAAATCAGTAAAGTTAGTCAAACTTTCTTTATAAACAATCAACTTTTTTACATCAATTGAAAATTTAAAAAGTCTCATTATTTTCTGACTTTTCTCTCTTTAAGACCTAATTTTTTGGTTTTTGTTTGTTACTCTGGCAGTCTGTTGAAACAGCTTGTGGTACTGTACTGACTTAATCACAAATAGGTGGGTGTCTGGTAAGTTAAATAGCTGGAATGAAAAAATTAATTATGTAGCCATTGTGTAGCTGAGATCTGTTATTGGACTGGTGTTAGTACATTCCTTTCTCTGTATGAACTGATCAAAATGGCCTCATAGGGGCTTCACTCTCAGACTGCAAAATGTAAACTTGTCTTCGGGTTGTTGTTTTTTTCTTTCTATTCTTTGCTGATACAAGTTGCTTTTATTTTGCAATTGCTTTATTCCCATGCAAGATCTGGAAACAATGAGCTGCATATTCAATTATATTTCAGTTTTCAGCAATCTAATTATGTAATTATAATATGTTTTTTATTCAGTCTTCTCATTTCTTCACAGAGAACTGGTCTTGGCATTTGTCTGCAAGGAAAAACAACAAAAAGTTAATCCCTGGTAAATATCTGCATGACTCACAGATTTTTAACAATATGTTTTCCATAACATATAACTGATAACTGCAACATTTTGGATAAACATGGAAGTCAATCTTTCATCATACCGCAGAATAATAAAATTGTGTTATAAATAAAGAAAATAAACTGATGCAAATGTGCAGTGTGATTTGTTTATTGGCACCTATAAATATTAGACTGCAACATTAGGCTGCAAAGTTACTAAATAACAAACATAAATAAGACCTACACCACCAGTCAAAAGGTTGGATACACTTTCCCATTAATAGTCTTGGAGTGTGTCAGTGTCTGAAGACTCTATATTGCTTTCACCTCATTTTCTTGCTGCCTGGTTTCCAGGATTTAACCCATCCGCCTTCCCACCAAGAGCAACTCTTTGCAGGTTTCTGTGGTGTAGTGGTCATCATGTTTGTTTCACACGCAAAAGGTCCTTGGTTCAAAACCGAGCGGAAACACCTCACCTCTTTATGACTGGGTTGGACTTAACTTGTCCTGGTCATCTGACAACTGTTTCAGTGCAGCCCACTGTAATCAGTGCTTTTAGGGCAAGTACAAGTTTTCACAAAATCTACTGCCACCATCCAGATGTGTGTTCAGAGAATCTGAAAACATCTCAAGCCTTCTCTCACTTCTATCTGGAAGTCATTGTTCTTTACACCAACAGCCTTCTTGGCACCGAACCCTTCAATTGACTTCTCTTGGTGCGCAATTACCTGCTAATCGATTAAATAAAGACTTCCCTTAACACAAAACACCTGACTAGATCATCTTTTAAATGCATAGGGTTTTTTTCTGGCTTTTACAATGTTCTGTCAAGTTGCATGAGACATATGAACATAAACTTTGACCCTCATGATCGTAAAAACATCTAAAGTGAAA
Organism: Telmatherina bonti; assembly: GCF_933228915.1. Classification (NCBI taxonomy): domain Eukaryota; kingdom Metazoa; phylum Chordata; class Actinopteri; order Atheriniformes; family Telmatherinidae; genus Telmatherina; species Telmatherina bonti. The sequence continues at coordinate 15,894,233 of NC_136628.1, read as the reverse complement.
AGCACAAAGAACTTCTTCACTCTATAAACATGATGATCATTTTCACACTATGGACACCTTCAAAACTTCAGATGACTGTAAACCTTAGTAAACCTTAATGCTACATTGCTGAATTGACACTTTTACTGGTCAGGATGGCCGAGTGGTCGAAGGCGCTGTTTTCAGGTTGCAGTCTCCTACTGGAGGCGTGGCTTCAGCAGAAAGGAAGAAATATGTTTTACAGCAACTTCATTGCTTCTGACTCCAATCTTCTTGATAGCTTGAATTTTCCTGCTATTTTGTTCATATTTTGCTTGTAGCAATGAACACAATGTTTGGTAGCAGGGTTCTTTTTGCACCGGTGCTGAACCTGGCACTTTTTCCTTTTGCCGAGGTCATCTGGTGCGGCGTCCTGTTTGCGAAGACAATTTTCCTTTTCAATCTTCTTCGCCGTCAGATGAGACTCAGCCAACTCACTGGCAAGCCGCATCAGAAAATCTGGCCGCCTTTTTTCCTTCCTGTGCAGTCTTGATATAGCACATGGGCGTTAAGAGCTGCCATGTCAACCATGTTACAGAAGACAGCGACCGGCCATCTTCTTGTTCCTGCCCGTTCGCTGTATTCCCGCACCATCTGGTCCATGGTATCCACACCGCATTTTGTTAAGTTGTACTGGGTGATGGTGCTGTCCTCAGTCTGAATGACACCGTGCATACTGCTCATAATGTACACCATCTTATTCCGGCTGGCTGCGTACGACGTCAGTGTGGCATCAGTCGTTGAAAAGACCCGAGTGCTGAACTCATTGCAGTTTCTCTCTCGAGCCGAAGGGGGAATTTCTCTGCGAATCTTGTTGAGTGTCCCAATAATGGTGGTTTTCTGGCTGAGCAGCTTCTTTGCAAGTGAAATTGATGTGAACATGTTTTGTCCTGGTCCAGAAATGGTTCCATCAACTTCATTACCACACTCTCAGACAGTCTGTCCTCTTTGGGACAACTGGGGTCAACATATTGAAAGCCATTGCAGATATACTTTGATTTCAGGTCGCAAGCCACCAAAAATTTGATCCCAAACTAATCTGGTTTCGTAGCAATATATTGCAGAAAAGGGCAATGTGTCTTTGATGGGTAAAGCTGTTCGTCAATAGTGATGTGCCGGCCAGGGGCCTCATTTATCAAACTGTGCGTAGCAACGCTGACTACAGGTGGCGTACGTACGGAAAATAGGAAATGCGGCGCAAATTAACTTCATGCTACAAAGCAGTACGCATGCACGTCCCACGCCTGTTTTGCTTTATGAATCACCATCAACACTAAATTTTGCGCACGTGAGGGAACATTTTGTCGTGCCCACATGTTGGCCATAAAAGGTCAGATGAACACCCCTGATAAATGTTAATCCATCTCATTTCCATGACGGTTCTGCAGGGAAAAGGCAAAAAGAAGAGGAATTTTCTGGAAAATGAGGTAGAAATTCTAATAGATAATGTTAATAAAAATATTTTATCTAGTGGAGACGGGATGGACATCACCACCACCAGAATGGCAGATGAGCATCAGCAGGGGAAAATGAACGAGTCCAGAGATACGCTAGAACAAAATGTGCCAGATGATGCTAAAAGTGGTTCATTCCTTTGTTTCATATAATAAAATGAACGTACATAAATGAGACTGTTGTAGTGTAGGACAAACAAGGACCCAAGTGCAGATTGGATGTGGGTACTAGGACAGGTTTATTGTTCTCCTGGGCAGAATGGTAGGTGGCCAGGCAGGCAGGTTGGCGGGCAGGCAGGCAGGTTGACGGGCAGGCAGGCAGGTTGGCGGGCAGGCAGGCAGGTTGACGGGCAGGCAGGCAAGAATCATGCACTGGTGACAGAACAGACAGTTGTGAAACAAGCAGTTTAAATTCTTAAGCAGAAATGCTGCAATGGCCGAGAGCTGTTACCACAGATGAAACAACAATCAGGCGATGACTGGTGAACTGAGCTGGCCTTTTATCTTGCTGCTGCTGCTGATTACCCGATGAGAACCTGGTGTGGACTTGATTGCCAGGGAAACAGGCACACCCACTGCAGCACAGGTCAGAGCAGGAACCACAACAGAGACGTCTCTGACTCCAGTTTATTTACTGGGAACATACTGGTGTTCCTGTGTGTCCCAGCTGAGTTGCAGCGCTGCAGATGTGGTCGGAGAGGGGAGGCCAGTGATTCCACCTTGTGCCCTAGCTGCGGTGTTCTCGCAGAGGAACCAATAATTACCATCAAGGAGGAGGTGCAGGAGATGGAGAGAAATAAACACCACCCTGACAGAAATTACACGAAAGATAAACTTGTGAATAAATCAGAATTCTCCACCTCTGATGTGCATCACTTCTAGTTGCTGCGTAAAGCAGCAGCGTTTGGTTCCAACGTGAGAGGATGATTGACAACACAATCATTCAGGTTGGATGATTGTGCAGGTGAATGCAGGTGAAGCGCTGACGCCATTTAGTACCATGTTATGTAGCGCCTCTACTATCTGCACACATCTGCAGCTGTACAATAGGTTTCCTCCTGGGCATCGAGGCACCTCCACCTCCCTCCATCTGCCCGATGACCCAATCAAATTTGCGTTTTCTTTTTCTTTTTTTTTTGCAAATATTGTTAATGTCCAACATTCTGTGTAAAAGTTTATATTTTGTTTTGAACAAATGTTTCAAATTTCAAACCATTTCTTTCTTTTTTCTTTCTTTTCTTGGTTTTATTTTCTGTCTTTGGTGTCGCCATTTCCTGTTTCTCCAGATGTTGTGTGTACACCAGGGTCAGAGTTGGTGTGGAGGTAGGGACGTTTTAAGTCATGTTTTGATAAATCCCAAAAATTGACCATAATTGGCATACGCCGGGTTTTGAGCGTGCGACAGCTTCGTAAATGAGGCCCCTGGTCTGTAGAATGTGACACAGTTCTTTTGAAATGATTCCCAGAATTCAGAAATTGCTGCAAACCTGTCTGTCTGCACTCGCTCAGGCCTGGTGGTCTGCCTATCAAAGCGAAGGTGTCGCAGGATTTCAGGTCTTTGAAGCGGTCTCTAGCCATTGTTGCTATTGATCCGTTTGTTTCCATACATCTCGGACCAGTTGACAGACAATGTTGGAACCTTCGATACCCCTCACCAGATAATAACTGCAATGAAAGCCATCAATTCTGGAACAGCCATGAACCAATCCACAGTCTCTGTTCCCCTTGCATGCTCAATTGTGCATGCTTGAATGATACGAAGCATCTGGTTAGTGAGAAAACAGAGAAAGCTTTGAAGACAAGTTTTGATCCTTTTTCTGGCTTCATGGCTCTCCATCTGCGGCGTAAGGTTCAATAGGAGTGAAACCCAGACGTCGTCCAACCTCTTCCTTAAGCCAAACTGCGCCATCTTTTGTGGCCTCTGTTACCGTGGTATCCAGCCGAGGATTCTTTTTCAGGGGAGAGGGAGCATCTTCCTCTGAAGGCAGCTCTGAGTCAGATTCTACTTGAAGGTCGATGTCATCTGCTTCAGAGTCAGAAAGGTTTGCTTCACTCAGAACCATTTGCAAAGCCTGCTCAGTGGTGAATCGTTGGATAACAACAGTGACTAATCAGCCACCACATTCCAAGGCAGGGGATCAAATCATCCCTCTTCATTTCTCAAAGGCGTACCCGAACCTTCAGTCCTGCCATTAGTGGCACATTTGAATCATAATAGGGGCTCGTCAGCCACCACATTCCAAGGCAGGGGATCAAATGACCCCTCCTCAGTCCTCAAAGGGAGTACCAAAAACTTCAGTCCTGCTAGTGTACTTTAATGTCAAAACTTTCATAAATCTCAATATTACTTTTATAATATTTATGATTATGGTCCTTCAATTAGTCATTCATTTCCTAACAGCTGGTCCAATTAATCACTGGGTGAGATGCAGGGTATACCGCCAGCCGCCAGCCTATTGCAGGGCCAACATAGAAAAAAAAAACAAAAAAACAGCCATTCATGCTTAAACTCACTCCTAAGGACAATTTGGAGCAACCAATTAACCTAACATGCATGTCTTTGGACTGTAGGAGGAAGCTAGAGAACCCAGAGAGAAACAACACATACATGGAGAGAATATGCAAAGGTTTGAAGGTCACTGGTTTGAACTAAGGTTCAAACCACTGACCTTGTTGCAGTAAGTTTACTGGTTTGAACCACTTGACCACTGTGATGCCCATCCTTCTATGAGCATATGATTTTCTTTTAAATCGTGTTTGTTATTTTTGTTATCCCATTATCTTTATATCTAAGTTCTTAATCATTTTACCCCCACTCTATGCATCACCCTGTTCCATTTTGCTTATATGATCTGGGTTGTTATTTTAATTTAACCCTTCGAAGTTCACAGTTTGAGAGAAAAAAAAAACTACTTTTGACGTTACACGCCAAAACCCACTGTTACAGGTTGCTCAGGAAGATTTATTTCCACAAGTTTTCCAACATAGTTTATTACATTCACTTAATATTTTTCTCTACCAAATGGCAGAGAAGGACCTCACGGGGGGGAAATGGCCCATCTGCATTGATGATCTGTTGATTCCATCAGCCCTTTAATGTATTTATTGAGTTCTGGACCAGGGTCAACAGTTTTATGGTTTTTCTTGAACATTGTACATTTTGCCAGAGAAACTGTGAAAGTCTTCTTTCCTTTTTTCATTTTTCCTTTAATAGTATCCTTAGTTATCGCTTACTGTCTCCCATTTGGCTCAGTATGCAGCATTTATTGCTGGTAAAAACCACCATTACAGATTGCTAACAGTCAGCCTGGAGTTCTAAAAACATCTTTGTTCCATAAATCTACACTCACCTTTACAAACTACCATCCTTTTCTTCTCAGCATGTCGTTCAACCAGATTATCTTAGTTTTATGTCTTTAAAATGGATCAGTGGCTGACATTTAGATTTCTGTCACTGTTATTTTGTTCAGTCACTACATAGTTTTGTTAAGCTAAGAGAATTGCATCTACCTAACAAGAGATTCCACCTTCTGTCTTTAAACTGAAAAGTTGGTCATAATTCTGATCAGCACCATATGCAATATTCCCTGCCATCAGAAATCATGAAGACTTGTTTATCTGTGCAAGTTGCTTGATAGCATATCGTGGATGTTAGCATATCATGGATGCTAGCACATCATGGATGCTAGCTGCGTTATTTAATTAAATGTGATCAACATTAGCTTCCACATACATCATCGACAGTTACAAATACTTTTTTTTTTTTTAAAAAAGCAGTGAATGATGTTCTGCAATAGACATTTTAACACATTTTCCCTTTATGTTTATTTGGTTTAGAGAAACAGGTTTATTATATGCTAGCTTGCAGCAAGCAGTGGTCACAGTTATGGTAAGGTTAAGTCACCCCCTTGCAGTGAAGCCAGTCAGTGTCCTCTGATGTGATGGAAACATAGTTTGTGTCCGTGTGTGTGTGTGTGTGTGTGTGTGTGTGTTGGAGATGTGTGACTCCATCACCAAGTACTGCTTTATAGTTGATGCAAAAGGTATGTGATGACAATGAGTAAGCACACTGATCAATTGTTTATTGAAAATCAAATGTTGATAGGTATTTGTGGAGGGGGACTGGCCATCCTTCCTCTGTGAAGAGAGTTTTAGTTAGCATTGCTTGATTAGAAAACTTCCTATACATTTGTTTTATTTTCTTAACAACTAAAGTTACTACTTACCTCTTGTGGTCTTGGAGGAGCACAGGAGCTAAAAGAGGGAAGTACTTCTTCTTCTTCTTCTTCTTCGTTTGGCTTTTAACGGCGGATGCGAACTGGCTTTGCGCACTACCGCCACCCTCCCAGTTTATTGTGAACAATCGTCTTTATAGCTTACAGCTTAAGAAAGATAGCGTACAAGCTATTTAAAAAAAAAAAAAAAAAAAAAAAAACTGACGATATTCTTTTGTAAAGCCCTGTGTTTTTAAGAAACTGGAATAGGTATTTCACTGTAATGTGATCTGATGGTTTGGTTAAAATATTTCTCAAGCTAAAGGTCTCCCCAGAATCCACTATTTTCCTCTTAGTGAGGCGTCTCTCATCGTTGTATTTTCTGCAGTTCATTATCACATGCTCCACTGTTTCACATACATTGCAAGTGTCACAGTTTCCCGTCCCGTGCTTCCCTATTAAATGTAAGGTTTTGTTTAATCCTGTATGCCCAATTCGCAGCCTTAACAAAATTACCTCCTCTCTCCTGCACCTTCCCCCTTGGCGACCTGACCCCACCTGGGGGCTGACACTGTGCAGTTCTCTGCCCTTGTCATGTGTGTCCCATTTAATTTGCCATAATGTCTTGATTTTACTCTTGATTATTGATTTGGCCTCTGATTTTGCAATTTTACAATGAACAGAAATAGAGTTTGTACTTAGGGCTTGTTTAGCTGCCTTATCTGCCAGCTCATTTCCAGGCAGGCCCACATGAGCCGGTACCCAGACAAATTGGACATGTGACCCTCCACTTTGAATACCCTGAAGCAGAACCAAAATTTCACAAATAAGGTCATACCTTTCACTTGTGTTACCCGATTTGATGTTTTCTAGCGCTGACAATGAATCTGAGCATATGACAGTTCTTAATGGTTTGATTCGCTCCACCCACTGTAAAGCCAATATTATTTCTATAAGCTCTGCTGAGCACACAGACAGATGATCAGTTACTCTTGCAGAGAACTTAATATTGAATTCAGGAATCACAAATGCTACTGCCACTCTCCCTGTGTCTGGTTGCTTTGACCCATCAGTAAAAATTTGAACGTACCCATAGTAGTTATCTACATACCTCGTTCTCATTGCTCCTGAACACAGCCTGAGCGCAGTACTCTGGATTACATCTAACTTCTTCAGTTCAGACCTTGCTGCGGACCCATAGGCCAGACACCCATAGTCAACAACAGACCTGATTAAGCCATTATATAGCCTTTTCATAGAAATCATGTTTGCTCCCCAATCCTTGCTGCACAAGCATCTTATTATGTTAATAACTTTTTTACACTTATTCACCACTTTTTCCAATATGACTACGCCAGGTGAGCTTAGAATCAAAGTGCATCCCCAGGAATCTAATACAGCTTACCCTCTCCAGATCTTGGCCGTAAAGTTTAAATTTAAGATTTTCCTCAATTTTTTTATATGAGAAAAACACTACCTTGGTTTTTCCCACAGAAAACCTAAACCCCCATTTTCCTGCCCATGCTTCAACAGTGCCTATAGCCTTTTGTAAGCTTTTAACTGTATACTGGATATTTTTCCCCTTTTTCCAAAGAGCACTGTCGTCCGCAAATAGCGACTTGCCAATAGAACAATCCAATGAGTCATAAATATCGTTTATCATTATTAAAAATAAAATGGGAGAAATTACACTTCCTTGGGGCACGCCATTTTCTGCAAACAGGGTTTCAGAGAGACTACCATTTATACTTACTTGGATCTCTCTGTTGCTAAGGAAGTCTTTGATCCAGCTGAACATTCTACCATCTAAGCCGAGCATCCGAATTTTAATTAGCACACCATCCTTCCAAAGCATATCATAAGCTTTTTCCACGTCGAAGAAAACAGCAGCCACCACATCTTTACATACTTGGGCTTTCCTTATGTCACTCTCAAGCTTGATGACTGGATCCATAGTTGATCTCCCTTTTCTGAATCCACTTTGAAATGGAGATAGTAAATTGCAGGATTCAACATAAAAATTAATTCTTTCTACAATCATTCTTTCCATAACCTTGCCAAGATGCGATGTTAATGCAATTGGTCTGTAATTCGAGGCCACTGTGGCGTCTTTCCCTGGTTTCCTAATCGGGATAATCACAGCCAACTTCCAGCTTCTTGGGATTTTCCCCTGATCCCATACTTTATTATAAAGCTCCAAAAGAGTGTTAAGGGCACCATTACTAAGATGCTTCAGCATGGCATAGCTAACCCTATCTTTTCCTGGGGCTGTGACCTTTGCCTTGTTTATAGCCTTTTTCAACTCACCCAGAGAGAACTGAATATTCATACTGTCGCCTGTGTTTTCTACGTTATTCAGAAGATGCTGATACTGGTTTCTCGTTGCCTCCCTTCCCAACTTTTCCCCCTGAGTTAAGTTATCACTGCTATGAACCTTAGCAAAAGCTCTGACCATCAGCGTTGCTTTATCTTCATCTTTTACTGCTACACTCTCCCCACTCTTTAGAACTGGATAGCTCCAAGATTGCTGCACCCCACTCATTTTCTTAACAACTCTCCATACATCATTTATCAGGGTTTGCCTCCCAATCGTGTTACAATAATTATGCCAATACTCCTTTTTAACTCTCCTAATAGTTTTCCTCGCTATAGCTCGCTCCCTTTTGTACTCCAAATACTTATGAAACTTCAGATTAATCTTAAAATCCTTAAAAACCTTATTTCTGTTATTTATTACTCGTGAACACTCATCTGTCCACCACGGGACCATCTTTCGCTTCTTGCCTCCTGATCTTGACTCTCCAATACATGCTTTTGCAGCATCAAAAATCACAGCACAAACATTATCGCTAAAAGCCTCAACATCATCTATTATTGCAACTTGGCTCATATTTCTATCACTTAAAAATTTAAACATAGTCCAGTCAGCTTTTTTAAAATTCCATCTTTCAGATAATGTAGGGGCAGTTCTGTAGTCCCTGCTACCAAGCTTACACATAATAGGATAGTGATCACTGCCAATAGTAGACTCACTATAAACTTCCCATACTATTTTATCCGCAAGAGACTGAGACACCAAAGTTAAATCCAGCACTGACTGCACAGACAGGCCCACTCTAGTAGGGGACCCATCATTCATACAGACCAGTTCCTTCCTGTCCATAAGATCCTCTAAAACTAATCCATTGTGATCTGTTCTATTACCACCCCACAAAAAACTGTGCGAATTAAAGTCCCCAAACCACATTATCTCTCTATTATCTTGGCCTTCAATCGACTCTAAAGTCGTAATATCCAGTTTTTTTACAAGGATTGTAGAAATTTACTACCACTAGGCTACCCGTTTTACACCAAACTTCAACCACCAGATACTCCAATGGATCACCATCACCCTTACCCAATACTCTGTAAGGGATCCCCTCTTTAATAAAAGTAGCACATCCACCCCCACTACTATCAGCTCTATCACTCCGCTCACATACATACCCATTTAAAACAAAATTCAATTGTGGTTTTAGCCAAGTCTCAACAATACATATAATTTCAGGGCCCGTCTCTAGGTCGGATATAAATCTCTTAAGTTCTTGGCCATTTGCTATCAGGCTTCTAGCATTCCATTGCAGAAAATAAATGTTTAGGCCTTAGTTATCAGGGGCGAGGCTGACATTTGCGAAGATGACTGTGATCGGGAGGCTGCCCTCTCAGCTTCATCTCTCTTCTGAAGCTCTTCATAAACACTCTCCCACTTAACATCTTTAATACCCAGGTGCCTTGCTGCGCTTTTGACCACAATAGCGGTCTTTTCGGACCTGTGTTTGGCTTGGGATGTACAATTTATAACTTCAACGATAAAATATAGGAAGTCTCTCTTTTTAACGAACAATGATTCCTCATCAATAACTGAGCTTTTCTCTGCTCTCGGTGCCCGGCTCATTGTGCTGGGCTCAGTTCGTACCCGCTTCGCTGCCTCAGCATAAGACAGCTTTTCCTCTGTTCTGATATGCTGGATTTCAGCTGCTCTCTTTCTGGCCGCACACTCTCTGTGGCCGACACTATGCGGCCCCCCGCAGTTGACACATTTCTCTTGGACTCCGGCTCCACATTCCCCGTAATCGTGTTCACCCCCACATCTCCCACATGTTTGAGTGCCTTTGCAGTAAGCAGCTATGTGGCCATATTTCTGGCATTTGAAGCAGCGCAATGGTGGCGGAGCATATAGCCTCACACTGTAATTTAAGTATCCAACTGTAACGAATTTAGGAAGCGTTTCCTCTTTGAATTCCACTAGAACAGACAGACTGTCAACTTTAACTCCAGCCCTCCATGCCTTAAGTCTCTTTAGGTTCACCACACGCCCACCCCGAATGCTCTCTTTAAGTTTGCCAAGATCCTCATCTAGGGGGATACCATATATAACCCCCCTGCAAATCTCTCCGGCCCCCCTCCTTTTAATTACAGTCAGCACTTGCTTTTTACAAACGCTCGCCAACTTTAGCGCTTTCTCCTGCTGAGCTGCATTTTTACATACTATCATCAAGTCACCATCTGAATGCACTCTGGCTCTTACTACCTCACCAAGTTTGTCATGCAAAAACCGAGAGAGCGCCACCGGCCCTACCACCCTTATGTCGTGGCCTTCCTTGAACTTCACAAGCACTTTCAGCCCTTCTAGGTCTGTTTTCCTACGGATAGCTTGCTGCCTTACATTCACTTCCTCAGAATCACTGCCCTGGCTTAACACTCGCTTTCTCTGTATTCTAGAATCCTCTTCACCCCCCTCCTCAATACTATCCTCACTCCACCGCCCCCCCGATCCTGCCATAAAGCGATCGTTCACAATATATTTTGAGTAATTTTCCGCCATGTCGCTTCTTACTGTTTACTGTTTAATTTCCGTGCCAGCCGGCGCCAAAGACTGGGCTAAAGAGGGAAGTAGGCTCAACTGCCTGCTTAAGAGCTGCAGGAATGGACCATATTAACGAGGAGGGGGATGTAGTTTAAAGATTAAATAGTTTTATGTATGTAACAAGGTTTGATAGTCACTGACTGATGGGTATCTATAAAAAGAGATGTGTATATGTAAATATTTATTCTTTGTTGTGTTTAATGCTTTTAAATAGGTGTTAGTATTTTGTGGTTGGTAATTGTAGCCCCACCTTAATGGGCTGATCTCTTAAGGTTGACAGCAAGAGAGTATAAAAGCCTGCTGTATCTGTGTGGAATGTGATATTGGAAAGTACATTGAAATAAAGAGTCATACTCATTGTTGGATTATAAAGCAGTCTCATGCCTCTTCATAGTAATCATATGACCGACGGCTAACTGACTCTGTGTGTGTGTGTGTGTGTGTGTGTGTGTGTGTGTGTGTGTGTGTGTGTGTGTGTGTGTGTGAGTGAGTAGCAGGGTTTGCCCATCACTACCATTGATAGCATTACATATTTCAGTCAGATTTCACGGTCATATATCTGGGTGCATTTGAGACCTGAGATAAGAGGGGATTTATGAAGACAGCCCACTGCTAAGTCAAGGTGAACACCAGAGATATGATGCCACTGTGTATGAATGTGTACTTCATTCAGTATTTGTATTAGAGGCGTACATGTGTGATAAAATGCTACCATTGTGTTCACTCCACATCCATGTTAGTGTTGTATTTTTGGCTTTTATCATCATTTTTTAAATCTCAGCTCTTCTCTTTGCAGAATTCCAGTGAAGGAGTTGATATAATCCATCCTTTGTGTATCTCAGTATCATTTCATTCTTCCCTTCATTCATTTTTTTGCAGCTAACTTGACTATTCATTGTCCTGAAGCCTCTCTTTACATGCTTATGGTGGAAGGCAAAAAAAAATACTTCTTTTTACCTTGAGCACTACGTTTAATGGAGCTAATAATTTAACTCATGATCTTTAAACTGTAGCAGGGGATCATTAAAGAGTTATTTCTTGTTCTTTTTATTCGTATTATGAGAATCAACTCAATGAGGATCTGGAGAGGTATGTGGCTTATCACATGGCCCACAGATACTGCTCTATTTTCTTGTATTATGAAAAGATTATATTACTGGTAAAATACCATCTGCATGTGCTGCAGGTATACTACTTCATATGCATATGAGCTTATCCTCATTAATACGTAAAATCTTGCATGGACTTTGATGACTGGCGACCTGTCCAGGGTATATCCAGCCTCTCGCCTGATGATTCAATAAGCTCCAGCTTCTCTGCAACCCTTAATTGAACTAAGCAGGACAGAAAATGAATGAATGACTCTTGCATGTTTATATGTTGAAATGAAAAATAAGCAGAAAAATGTTCATCTTGCTTAATTTCTTATCGAGTAATGGATCATTACCGCTAACTCTTATGTGGGTCAGCGGATGGCAGAAACATATTTGACTTCAAAGCTCCTTCGTCAAGCACCATTTATCCCACCATGCTGTTCAGTAATCATAAACTGATTACAATGACAAAGACACAAAATAAATAAAAAAACTCATCACACTTAAGGGCCCTTCGTGCGCATACACTTGTACAACAACCCAGGGTGAAGAAAATACACACTTAATGCATTAGTTCATGTTTTAATCATCTTGATGTTGATTCAGGGTCTCATCATCCCATCCACATCAAGTATTTTTTTATCTTATGAAGTGCTACTGAAGTGACTGAGCAAGTTGTCAATCCACCACCTTCTGATCACATATTTAGTCTTTTTTATTCCATGGCTGAATGAGTTTGCTTTCACACCACGTTCAGCTTTCCATCCACCCATTTCTTTTCAATGCAAATTTAAAAAAAAACACCTCAAATAAATGTCATAAAAAATTCTCAGTGTGGTATCAGAGTGAGTTTTTGCCTGTGGCCGATTCTGAGGTGGTTAAGCCTGCAGCACTAAAGCTACAGCCATGGTAAGATAAGAGTTTTACAGTTAAGATACACTGTACAGATTAAAATGGTTCAGTTGATAAATGGTGGGTGAGTTGTGAGGCAGATCACTTGGGAGGCAGAGATGAGGCTCAAGCTGACTGCTTTGACTGGCTCACAGACATCACCGGATAAGGTTAATGGTGACTCTGGCGTCATGATGTTCACATAAAACAGGTTTCATAGTGCACCTCAAATGAAGGATGAAAATGTTTAAGAGTAAAGCATTTAAGACCGGTCTGTTCTACTAACCTATTATGTGTGCTTTTCTTTCGAAAACTATGCTGTCCACAAGCCATTGCAAAGACAGTGGGTTGATGGAAGTTAAAGTTTAATGTCACAGTGTGAAGTGACTATTTTTATACAAAAACACTAGTTATTACTGAATCCCAATCAATCAAAAGCTGACATGGTTTATGTTTCTGACATGCCTGTGGTGATTTTCTGCAAACAACCTCATTCAGCCCACCTGGATCTTCCTGACTGTTGCCAGTCTCATGTGTGCACGCCACTACTTAAGCCCTCCCCAGTCTCTGCTTTTCTGCCAGATTATCAACAGTGTGCCCATTGAGCTCCAGTTAGTTCTTTCTTGGTCCTTCGTTTACTCTCTCCTTGCCTTGCACATAACAGACCTTTTCCACATTGTGATTATCTCTACATTGACACCTCCTCTGATCCATATCCACTGATTTTTGCATACCCCCTTGGCCAAGTATCCTGATGTCTGCCCCCCATGGATGACCAGTACCTGTTTTGTTGACCATGGATGACCAAGATGCCCAAACATTTTGAGTGTTTTCATATCCCAGTCTTGAGCTGTCCTGTAGTAAATGATCACGCTGCCATCCCAGGTTCTCTCTTGGCCATCTCCACCGTCAGTCCTTTCAGTATAGCAGCTCCTTCTTAAACACTTATCTTTGTCAGTCGCTGGATTTCTGGAACCTTGTGTTGCTTGTTATAAAATGCATCACAGAAATTTTTTTCCAACTGCCTCAAAACATGCATTTAAACTTAAGCACAAACTGGTCTGATGTTTGGTGGGGGAATAAATGATTATTTTGATATGTGATCATGGTTAGGAAGAGTCTCCATGGAAACTGTTAGATATCTTTGTAAAACTAACAAACTGATTGTGAGAAGTTGAGGTGAATTCATTGTAACTCACTGGATTTCAGCTGCTGGTGTTAAGCTCGTTGTTGACCACATATTTCACACAGTATTCTTGTCCCTTTCTGCTGTGTGTGTGTGTGAGTGTGTGTGCGATCCCATCGTTAGCTTCTTCATTAGTATTGTAAACCCCCTCCAGTCTAGCAGCCTTCATGCTGCTGGTTTGTCTCCAGTTGCAGGAAAACAAGTTGTCTTTCTTTTTTTTTTTTTCCTGTGTTTTCCCTGTGATGCCCAAAATCATTGTATTTTATTTAAAAATGCTGTTGTTAAGGATCTTGTGACGACACACATTGTTCCTCTTGTCTAGGTCTTTTATTTTCAATTTCCTTTAAGTTTTAGTTTGAGTAACTCTGTGTTAGCCTTCATGTATTTTTGGCAGTTTAACCCCTCTTGTAATCTGTTTACATCTTGCTTCGCTGTTACACCTGGTTCTCAGGTGGTTATTGTTACACCTGCTCCTCTTTTCTCATGAATCCTTTCAGCATTTCATTTGCCAGATTTCTGTTTTTCCCTTTTCTTTGTCCGGCTTGCCGTTGGTGTAGTTCTCAGACTCCTGCCTTCACAGCATCTTTTATTTACATATGAAATCCAGCTGATCTAACCTGCCTCTCATCTTGTAGTCCAAAGTTTGAGTCAATCCTCTTCAACCCGGATCCGGTGGATTAGGACAAGATCATCAATAGTGATTCTCAGAAACGCTTCAGTGTCTGCGCTTGTGTTTGTCGTGTTATTTTTCTAACAGTGCCATGGGCAGGAGGGAAGGAGGATCTGGTCCTGAAGTCACTCCCACTGTTTCATTGCTGCTCTTCTGTTTCATGTAGATGTGTCTGCTGGGCACAATGTAAGTCTTCACTCCACATTTGTGTTTGTTCTGTTCGACTCCATTCAATGTTTGGTTTTTTTCCCATGATACAGAAGCCACCTTGTGTGTCTGTTTTCTTAGAGCCTGACAGAGAAGACCCCGCTGAGGAGGAGGGATGCAGGGAGATGCAGGAAGGGAGATGGACTCACTGGCACTGACAGCAACTCACCACATTGTACTATATGTGAAAACTTCTCGGCATGTTTTGATCTGTGAAAAAAGAAGCTTGATTGTTTCTTGGTTCATTGAGCTCCACAGTCATCACTGAGTTTTCCTACCTGTTTTGAAATGTTGATGTTGACCAGCAAAGCATCTCTCTAATAGAAGCAGCTAAAAAAGTGATCCGGTACCGGCTTCTTCATGCAAAGGCAAAATATGGAGAGCAGCAGGCTAGTTCTGGAGGATGGGGCTAGTTTTCATACATTATACATTGCATAGATCATAGATGGGCTTTCTCACCAAAACCAATGTGTAAATTGATTGTATAGTACTGTCTCAGTATTCAAAGTTTAGCTGTGTGCCAATTCAGGGTCTACACACTTCAAAATGTGCAGACTGCGTAGACTACAAAGTGTTTTACGTTGTCTGCACACTCCAAAGTAAGGGTGGGAAAATCGTATTGAAAAATCGAAAATTGGGATTTTTTTTTTTTGCTTCACAATTTTAAAATCAATTTTTTGTTAAAAAAAAATCCTTTTTTTTTTTTTTTTTAAATTTTAAAAATCCATTATAAAAATTGTCATTTTTATTGTTTTTTATTGATCTTTTTACTTATACTGGGGCATTATAGCAGCAGAATGACGATCTGGCTACTGTGTTGTTTTTTCTAATTGAAATAAAAAAAATTACGAGCAAAAAAATAAGTTTTATACATTTATTTTGTTTTTAATCTACAAAAATTAGCAAAATCAAAGAATTGTGGGAATCGCAATTTAAATCAAATCGGCACCCAAAAAATCGGAATTGAATCGAATCGGGACAAAAGTGTATCGTCACAGCCTCACTCCAAAGTGTGCTTAGCATTAGTGAAATGAGACAGCCTACCTAGTACACGAGAATTACCCATAGTGCTCCAGTCCTCCGTTGCCTAGCAAGTACATATGTCAAGTTGATCTAATTACCGATCCCATTCTTCCACAAAAAACATGAAAATATCTTTTAAAATGACAGAAAATAGTGCCAGTAGTTTTCATTTTATTTATTTTCATTTACCTTGGTGATTAAATGACAAACATGAGGAGGAAGAGCTCACCTCAGGTTGAGAGTGCAGTGAAGCTCTCTCCTATGGCTGACAGCTCATCCTGTCAGCTGACGTTAAACTTCAGTAAAAAAAAAAAAAAACCTGGACAGTCGCATGTAATGAAATTCATTTATGGTTATTGGACACAAAACGGATCTCATCCCAGCTTGTCTACTGGGACAAATATGTGATTGTATGTATATACATTTAAAAAAAAAAAAAAAAAAAAAAAAAAACAGCCTCGCTGGTGTGGTACCTACACCGACACTCTGCTGTTCATCATTTCAATCAGGCACACAATGAATTCTGGGAAAAAAGAGGCCGCGAAGGATGCATCACTTGTAGTCTTTGTTTCTATGAAGTGAGGACTTGAAAGGAGGATTCGGAGGAGCCTTTAAATTGGGACAGCACTTGGCGCCACAATGATGTATGCAGCCGACAATTCTGCACTTCGAAGTGTGTAGATCCTGAGTTGGGACGCAGCCATTGTCTTTCCCATGAGCAGTCAGAAAATAAAATGGAAGCTGGTTTGAGGTAATGGTTCGATTGAACCGGACTCAATAACTCAGTTCGCTCAATACAGTCTGTTAATTCAGCTAAGCAAACAAAAGGTTTTTATTTTTATTTTTTAAAATTTTTAGAGTGTCGAAGATCTTTAAATCATCTCAAATACTGTGTAGCCATGCATTAACACTCTGGCGATGCCAGGGACCATGTTGTGTTTAATCGAGCATAGCTGTCGAACCATAAAAGATAGAAACTTACTTTTTTTCCCCTCTTAATCGGGAGACTCCGGGCTTTGAGATGGTAGTTCCGGCATCACTGTAGCCCATTCATAAGTGTTACAGGTTGTGTCAAAATAGGTGTTCCAATCAGAGCCTTCGTCTTTGGTGCATGACACGTGTTTTTGTCCAATCAGAGCTGATGATGCCTCAGGAAACGCCTCCAAACAGTGTCAATCATTATGCATCGGTGTAATTAGCAGTCGGATAGCTGCCTTCTGTATTTACAAGGCCGATAAATTATGAAAACAACAGCTTTCATGCACACATACCATGCGTAATTGTTCAAACAAACATTTGCATTACTCAAGTAGTTCATTTCAACATAAACGACACGACGGCGTCGTAACAGATGT
Source organism: Telmatherina bonti (assembly GCF_933228915.1). Taxonomy (NCBI): domain Eukaryota; kingdom Metazoa; phylum Chordata; class Actinopteri; order Atheriniformes; family Telmatherinidae; genus Telmatherina; species Telmatherina bonti. Next base: position 15,877,215 of record NC_136628.1, on the reverse strand, counting down.
ATAACTTGGTAACAGATACAGTGTGTGCAGCTGACAGTGATTTCAGAAAGCTGCGGTGCTTCAGACCCCTTCAGTACCTTTAGTCATGCTTCGAAATTATAATACTCTTTATTTCAAGCAAAGGAGCCTCATTTACATAGCAGTTTATGATATTTCAATTCAAAATAAAAAATAAAAAACAATGTATAGGACATTATGGGGCATTGAAAGGTGGTGTTTATTAGTATTTAAACTAAAAAAAAAAAAAAGTCCGGTTTATTTCTCTAAAATACCCTTGGTCCGTAGAGGGTTAAGTTATTGTAAAAGCATCTTTAAAGCAAGCTAACACCTAGAGTAGTGACTTGTGACCACTTATATTTATATATATTTGTAATTATATATATATATATATTTTTATTTTAACAATGGCTTCTGAGTATTGTGGGGTTTTTTTAAACACAGTATATTGTATTTGTATACATGACACCATCAGAGTTGGTGTTCATCTCACTTCTCACTTTTGACAGCATTTCAGTCAAAATAAAAATGTAGAATACTTCAGGAAAAGTTGCATTAGTTTAAGAAAACTAACTTTTGGAGAATCGTACTAGACTTCTTAGCAGAAGGGAATAAAGTTTGGTGATGAATGTCAGTCCTTTGGATGTCTTTCTTGCCTCACTACCGATCCACCATTTCACTCCAAACTGAGGACGATCAGCTGACATTGACTCATGCCTTCTTGCATTTTATTTTTAAAAATGATGCCCCATTTTTTTTTTTTTTTTTTTTTTTAGTTCACGACTCTCAAATCCTCTTGTCTTCACTTTCACATGAAACTCTTCGTCCCTTTTGAGCTTTACCCCTCAGGGTGAATTCTGAAACTTTATCTACTTTCAACAGCACTGAGTCAGAAGGTGCATCATGTGGAATATTTTGGAAGATATAAATGTTTATTGAGGGCCATTAAAACACAGCTTGCTCATTTTATTATGTCATCATGGTTTAGCTACAAGTTGAGCGACTATAGAAGTTGATCATATGAAAATCAGTCCCAGGCACACTTTCTAATAGTGAGTTAATGTAATCAGTGTTGGTGAAATACATGTCTAAGGTGACAGAGGATGATGAATGGGGGAAATAATTAGTTCTGAATAATGAGATTTCCTCACATACATGTTTTAATTTTTTAAAAACAAAGACAACAAATAACATTTAACATTAATCCTGTACCTAAAAACACAATTTTTCATAAAAAGCGTACTGAAAATGATGGGACTTGTTGAATTCAGGGATGGATAGATAAAATCCTGACTCTACACTGATGCACAGGAATACAATTTGGCTGATGGCTGATTGGCAAATCTGATTGTTTTTTAAATACATCTTTTCCTTTAGTGCCAAGTATGACAATAAATTTTCAAGTGTTTCAGTCTTTCTTTAACTATCTTTAAATGAGCATGGACGCTTTCATACAAACATATTAAAAAGCCCACGTTAAAGCCTATTTTATGGTTTTTTTTTTAAAGTGATTTTAAAGTAATTATTGGTCTGTTGAAACCATCACTCAGTCGGCCACTTTTCAGTGCTGACATGGTACACCATCTTTTACATTCACCAAGAAAATTAGATAAACAATACACCATATAAGTAAAAGCCAATTCCTGTTTTTGAGGTTATTTTTCAATTTACTATTTGCAGTTAAAAGGCCTTGTATCAGCTTATATCCATAAATGTAATATAGTACATATACACTTATATTTATATATATACATATATATATATATATATATATATATATATATATATATATATATATATATATATATATATATATATATATATATACATGTACATATATATATATATATATATATATATATATATATATGTACACTTCCACAGGAAATGTGATCCATGACTTCTTTGATTTACAGGAAATCAGTGTGCTTGGCCAAGATACTGAATGCCCAACATAGTGTGTTGATAAAATGTATATTACTTTTAATGTTGTAGAACACATATATCCATATATGAATAATATATCTGCATTCCTGGTCGAATACAGATTGATTTACTATTCTACAGCTCTTACATGGGGCAATGCTACTCTGTCATTGTCTCATGTACAAAAAGCATGTCTGGATTCATATCTCAAATAAGCAACTTCATGTATTTCTATGGAAATTTCAGCGTTAAGGTTGGATGTACAGTACACACCATCACACAGAGGGATATCTCAACCCTCTTACAAACAAAAATGGAAAAAAAAACATAAAAAGAACATTGCCATCATGGGAATTTGGCATGGCATGACTGAGATGCTTTCTTTCACACACTGAAATTCTTCACCAGGTTGGCCGAAGCTGTCTGTGCTAAACTGCCAAAGAATTACCCCTGTGCATTCTTTCTACCATTTATTTCCAGCTGTGGTGACACTAATGACTTCTGTTAACAAAGACTACTCTTCTAGCCCTTAACTGAATTCCGTGGCTCCTTTTTTCCACAACACTGGCCTGCCTCGCAGAACTTTAATTCTTTCAAGATATGTCAATACTCTCCATACTTTCATCCCCAGGTGAGAGGATTTGCAGCTGAATGCTGCATGTATTGGAATTTATTTGTGTTTGTAGGGTGTATTTATACAGGATGCTGTTACATGAATCATGTCAGGAGGTGATAAATATGTGTATTAGGGATTTGTTGTGAGCAAATTTGTTGTGAGCAGATTTCAGTCAGTCCAATGTTGGGATTTATTGTCAAGTTGGAGAAAATTGGGTCCCATCTATGACTATATTTCTGTGGAGCAGGTGGTGAAAGGAGAGTGGATTGCAGGCTTTATGGATTAAGCACAGATGTAAATCTGGGTGTCATCAGCCAAGAGTGGCATTCACAAGTTGTCACTCCTGAGAGCGGTGCGGTTGGTGGTGAAATTTAGAAGGATAGGAGTACTGACATGGCTACAGTTGGAGGATACACTGAGAATATATTTATATCTATTTTTCAGATTTTAGAATAAATCTTAATTTTATTTCACTCTTAAAATTTTAACAATAATTACTTTGAAGCATGATGCAACTTTCTGGCTTTTGAAAACATATAGTTAACTTGTTTTGATGGTGCAGTCACATTTATTATGTACCTTCCAGTATCCACCGTTGCCCGGCAGCGTCCCGAGGGTGAGAATAACAGCACTTCACAACTTTTGTTTCTTCAATGCAGCATCACGTTACTGCTAAGTTTCACTTTATGCACCACGTCACATCCCAGCAGCTAGACGTCAACACACAGTCGATTTTGAACTTGCACCATGGCTGATATATGAAAGAAGCACAGGAGGACATCATTAGAGGAAGAGAGGGGATAAAAAGGGAGAAAGGGACAATACAAAAGCTAAGACAAGTCAAAGAGAAAAACAATTTAATCCATTTAGGAAGATGTGCTGTTGCAAAATGTATTCATATTTTAGCCAAGTTTGGCAAAAACTCCACATTAGTAAGAACTATATGACCTTAGAAAAATGTTTGTCTATCATGTTGCAGTATATGTTTATTCATTTCTGTTTTAGTCTTTAATATTGCAGCTCATTTTCTCAGTGAACACTCTGAAACTATTTTGTTCCGTTTCTATACAATGTGCTGCTTGAGACAACATTGGGTGAAGGTTAAAAAAGCTTCAGCAGGAATGTTAAGCTTTTATAGAGCAACAGAGATCCCTTATTTTTGTATTCATGAAGTTCCCATCTTGGAGTGAAATCATTTTGCTCTGAAAGGTTATGTGGTGAAGACAGAAAAAGGTGGTGCTTTTCAGACGAAGAATTGGTGGGGCAGCAGTAAAGGTCAAAGGGATAACTAAAAACAAAATTCTACCCTTTAAAAAAATGGTTTAGTCCTGTTTGCTGATTCCCACTTCCACCCGTTTATTTTCAGCTCTCATTTTTACCTTCCTTGGAATGACGAGCAATATTGTCGACTGCTTCTGCTTTGCATGCACACCTTAAGATTTAAGAGATTAAAAGAACAAATCTAAATAAGTTTGAGTGACCTGGAAGTATATTTAATCACATATGTTCTTCTTAATGTCATGCAAAATGTAAAATAAAGTGCACTCTGGGTATGGATCTCTCTTTTTAGTCTTGCCATAGTCATTTTTGCCTTTAAGTGTCACTTCCTTCTGGCAATTTCTTATAAGCAAGCAACCTTGAAAGTGCCAATTCTCTAACTAACCTCCAGTGGTGATACTAATCACTATGCCTTTATCTACTCACTTGACTGGGCGTAATCCCAACCACCATTAAAACCCTTCCACACCACTGCAGGAGCCCCTGTGGTACTGACAACACATTGATTCTGCTCTGATTTTGCTTTGCACAGACTAAACTAGACCTGCCTGATTGTTTATATCAAATGATAAGTGTGCACTCTTTCAAGCATATGTAATGTAGTAATTATAGCCCTTGCTCATGGTGGGGTTTGCTGAGATCTATTCCTAATGCAATTTCACAAAAAATAAATCAAAGTTGCAGTACATTTTCATTTTGAGTAAACAAATCGAACAGGTCTCTTACCGAGGTGGCTCATTGTACTCTGAAGAAACACAAAGAAGACTGAAAAGATCTATTTTTGTGATATAGGAAATGTGGAGACTGATATTTTAATCCATGATGTCTTTGATTTACAGTAAATCAATGTACTTGGCCAAGACACTGAATACCCAACACAGTGTGTTGATAAAATGTATATTACTTTTAATGTTGTACACACTCCTGTGTCTCTTAATTTCCTAACATTTCCATATCTCATCGCCTTTCTGCTACACCCGAGGGTGTTCACAAACTATGAACCAACCAGGATTTCCTTCATTCATCATCATTTCTGAAACATGAGCAGAAGCAATGTAATTGGTCAGACACACCCAATAAAGGAATGGTTCTGCAGGTGGTGACCACAGACCACTTCTCAGTTCCGATGCTTTCTGGTTGATGTTTTGGTCACTTTTGAATGCTGGCGGTGCTTTCACTCTAGTGGTAGCATGAGACAAAGTCTACAACCCACACAAGTGGCTCAGGTAGTGCAGCTCATCCAGGATGGCACATCAGTGCAAGCTGTGGCAAGAAGGTTTGCTGAGTCTGTCAGTGTAGTGTCCAGAGCATGGAGGCGCTACCAGGAGACAGGCCAGTACATCAGGAGATGTGGAGGAGGCCATGAGAGGGCAACAACCCAGCAGCGGGACCGCTACCTCCTTCTTTGTGCAAGGAGGAACAGGAGGAGCACTGCCAGAGCTCTGCAAAATGAGCTACACCAGGCCACAAATGTGCATGTGTCTGCTCAAACAGTCAGAAACAGACTCCATGAGGGTGGTATGAGGGCCCGACGTCCACAGGTGGGGGTTGTGCTTACAGCCCAACACCGTGGAGGACATTTGGCATTTGAACACCAAGATTGGCAAATTCACCACTGGCGCCCCGTGCTCTTCACAGATGAAAGCAGGTTCACTCTGAGCACGTGTGACAGACGTGACAGAGTCTGGAGACGCCATGGAGAACGTTCTGCTGCCTGCAACATCCTCCAGCATGACCAGTTTGGCAGTGGGTCAGTAATGGTGTGGGGTGGCATTTCTTTGGAGGGCCGCACCTCCCTCCATGTGCTCGCCAGAGGTAGTCTGACTGCCATTAGGTACCGAAATGAGATCCTCAGACCCTTTGTGGAACCATATGCTGGTGCAGTTGGCCCTGGGTTCCTCCTAATGCAAGACAATGCTAGACCTCATGTGGCTGGAGTGTGTCAGCAGTTCCTGCAACACGATTGATGTTATGGACTGGCCTGCCCGTTCCCCAGAACTGAATTCAACTGAGCACATCTGGGACATCCTGTCTCGCTCCATCCACCAACGCCAAGTTGCACCACAGATTGTCCAGTAGTTGGCAGATGCTTTGGCCGATTTGGGAGGAGATCCCTCAGGAGAACATTCGCCACCTCATCAGGAGCATGCCCAGGTGTGTTGTGGGGAGGTAATACAGGCACGTGGAGGCCACACACACTACTGAGCCTCATTTAGACTTGTTTAAAGGACATTACATCAAAGCACATTCAACTATGGAAAGAACAAAGTGTTTAATGAACACATTTCATTCATTCAGATCTACAATGTGTTACTTTAGTGTTCCTTTTATTTTTTTCAGCAGTGTACACTGTTATGATCTGCACATTTTAAAGTTAATGGATTGCGAGTCCCATCATGTAACATGATCACTGCACTACTCAAAGCGACAGCAGGTATCCATTTCCATCTCCCAATTTTCGGCTATAGACTGTAACTCTACTAGGTTTTAGTTATGTAAACAAACATCCTTACCCCAGGTTTCTCTGTGATGCTGGGGTGGAAGCCCATGCTGCATTTTTATGCGTTCAGTGGTGTGTGCATATTTGCGTGGAAGGAATATGTGTTCAGTAGGAGAATGCAACTTGTACTCTTTAAGTGCTTTGAATGGTCAATAAGACTTTAAAGACCTACATAATTGCAGCCCATTAATGACTGACTTGTCCAACTCAGACTTCTAAGGCCTCTTATAACAACACTGTTGACTACTAATAAATGTAAAAATGTTCATAGGTTTCCTTATGTCTTCTAACTCCACTTGCAGGGATGTTGCTTGGGAACGGAAAGAAAATCCGTAGAAAAGAAAGAGTTTCAGAAAGCTGCAAGGCTTTTAGAGATCTTCTGTGTTTTGTTTTTTTTGGACTGAATTAAGCCGAACTGAATACATTGTGCAGCAAACTAAAACATGGTACATACAGTTTTGCTTGATGTTTTGCATAATTTATTTGTTTTGGTGAATATAATCCTCCAGTCAACAAAATCAAACATTTACAACATTTCTGTAATCTACTCTTTATACATCCCACTATTCATTTATATTATGTCTTACCATTAATTAACCAAAAGGCTCCATGTTCAGCTCCTGGTATTGGAGGGGAGAGTGTGTTCATACTGTTTGACATAGGCTGGAAATCACACACCCCTGGTGCTGCTAAAAGCGAGGCATGCAATCCTCACCCTCAGATAGTGACTGACCCTGTCTGACATCTTTGATGAAATACAGATATATGAAAATGGCTGTGTGGAGAAAAATAATATTGTGGACATTTAACCTTATTCCCCACCGCTCTTTCTATAGGTCAGTGGGTTGCGTTTAAAGTGGCCGATCCTGATTTGCCAGGTACTGTGTGTAATCATGTGGACAGACACTGAACAGGAGGCAGTGAAATTGTATCAACATACTGAGTAGGGGTGATTATTAGTAGGCAAACCCGGTCATACAATTATTAGCAAGCAAAACAAAAGTTATCTTTTTTTTTTTTTTTTTTTACCTGCCCTCTCTCAGCCCATCTTACTGTCTCTCTTTCTCTTTTATGTTATGTTTATCTCTCCATTCCTCACTGCGCTTCCATCCAGTTAGATACTGTTTGAATGATCACGTTCCCTGGCATGAGAGTGCTGTGTAATTAACCTACGAGACTGTCGCTGCTGCAACGTGCCTCTTGCCTGCCTCGACGGCCTGCTCTGGTGGATCATTACTGCCATCTTTAGGCCAAACGGGAGTCTAAGGATCACTTCTGTCAAGAGAAAAAAGAAGCAATAGAGGATGGAGTTGACATTTTCACACCCAAGTTCTCCTGAGATGACGAACTACAGCCCTGTGGTGCCTTTTTATGGGTTATATCTCCACAGAAACAATCATATCCTATGGATTAGTGGATGGAGGGAAATTTGGATGGAAATCTTATTAAGCATCTTTAAGATGGGATTGATTTAAACAAAAACAAACAACAGAGTTCCATGAGATGCTGGCTTATCAAACCTATACTTCAGTTCATCTGTATTCTGTTATGGTCCAAAGACATGGCTGGAGAGACTCTGTGCTTGTGAAAGTCCCGCAGGGCGTCCACATGTCCTCTTTTTCCTGGACTTGTCCTCGTTTTGGAGCCTAAAACTGCTGGAATTTCAAAATCATCTGGGATTTTGCGCTATCTCAGCCTCAGCTATGTTCACTCCCCACACTCACTTAACATTATCCACTCTCCCACAGCTGGTACTGTGTTTCAGGGAGCAACAGGAGAGAAAAGGAGAGGAGTCAGCTGCAGAGCAGACACCTGGGAGAGGCCAGAGTAACTGACTACTTGTGTAATGCTACAAGGAAAGTGTGGGTGACTCTTCCTCCTCATTGTTTCAGATGTGCTTCGAGGATGCAAAGTCCATCAGATTTTCTCTGGTGAGAGGCTTTAACACCCAGGCTGCCTCTGCAGATTTAAACAAACACCTTGATGAGAACAGACAAAGATGAGGTTTATGTTTTGGACTGATGGCCCATACTTCCATATGTGTTTTAGGTTGCCATTGTTATGCAGGCATTTCATCTTCTATTGAGCAATGCTGAGTTCAGATTTCACTTTTGCGTTCTCACCATAGACCGTATATGAAAGATGGACGGAGCCTCCGGCGGTTAATACTGTAACCTATGCGGAAGTGCAGAAACCTGCAGTTCTCCCTTCATCCACTAGGGGCTGCAAAACAGAGCAAATCCCCATTGACTCCCATGTTAAAAAGACCAACTTCACGGCAGAAATAAACATGTTAACAGTCTGGTACAAAAATCCATTATCGGTTAATAGGTCAGGTTTACCTTCATGACAACTGTGGGGGTACTGAATTTTTTTCTAACTCGCCCGTTTAAAAGTAATTTAATCTCAAAGTTCGGCATATTTAGGGGTGTGTCCTTTTAATTGACAGGTACCAGACATCATGCTTCAAGTAAGAAGAACGTAAAACAGCCGCGTTTTTTAGCCAGTTAACAACGTGACTTAGATTTAGCACGTTTACCTCCTTTAGCTGGTTAGCTCCTGTTATCTCCGGGTTATCTCAGTTAGCTCTTAGCTACAGAAAGCTCGGAATTCGCTCAATGTCAATCATCCACCATGATGCTCACAGCCCCCCTCTCAGCTCCACCTCTCTGCCCATATTTGTATTTTCCGGGTGAGACGACACTCATGCATCTGCCAAGATGGCGATGGTAGGAACCGCCCACCGAGCTTCAATTCAGCTCTTCAGAAACCTATGGGTGATGTCACGGAGGCTGCGTCCATCTCTATAAACAGTCTATGGTTCTGACATCAGTTTCAGACACTGGTTGGTGATAATTGATTGGTAATTGGCAACCACCCAACACAGTATCAACCTTTCTTCAAAAACACTCGCATTCTCTCCAATTCTTGATGTCGTCATCATAATTGACTTTGCTGTTTTTGGTGGTGTCAACCAACGCATCCACAAGACCCGTGGAAATGACTATGGAAAGCAGACGACAGTGTCCGTCCATCTGCTCATCAATCTCCTGTGTCAAGCATAGATAGACCTTTTAGTACATTAAGTTGACTGAATTTCACAGCTTGTCTTTGTTTTGTTGTTTTAAATTTTTTTTTGTTACTCATTTAAGCCAAAAATGTATTTATCCTTTGACCAAAAAACAAATGGTTTTATTTAGGCAGTATACAGAATAAGTAAAAAGTTTTTAAAACTCTATGTCATGTAGCTTATTGTCCACAATGTCCTTGAAGCTCTTAATCATACTGTAGCAAACTTGACTGTGGACAGCCTGATGCAGGCAATGCCTGATGCAGCATATTCCTCTGTGCTTTAGCCTCTAGTGTTTTCCAAAAAAAAAAAAAGAAAGAAAGAAAAAAAGTCAGTGAACCACATTGTTCTGCTGTTCCTTTTCTTTTTATCAAATACTTTCAAGATATTTTGAAAAAATGAAAGAAGAAAACTTTCTTAAGATCACTGCTGATTCATTTGTCCACCCTTTGCATTGTCCTGTCTCTTCTTCTTTTTACCTTTCTGTTTACTTTCTTAATAAAAAAAAAACTGCAAGTCAGGTCAGTCAAACTGAAACAGCCTCCCCCCCCCTAGGGAGCTTTGCAGGTATATCACTGCAGCTGGGGCTGGAGGAAGGCTATTTTGTTCCTGCTGTTAGTGCTGTAGAGTTAGATTAGTTGTTCTTCTGCAAGCCTCTACAATTCATCGAGACTTGGCATAGTTCCTAGCCTGACTTATTCCTGACATCTTTGGTTATTTTTATCTTAGGATATGGGCATATTTTGATTGTTAGACTTATTCCTGTTACGGTGTTTAGTGCATTTCCTAGAGCAGATTTTATAATGCCAATAAAACAAAATAAGATTGAATATATATCACTACTTGGAAACTTGACAAAAAGTCACTTTGTATTACAACAGTGTTTAAGAAATAAAAGGCAAAATTGTTGATTAATTGTATTATAGCAAATATATTATAGCAAATAGGTCAGTGATGTATGTTTTTTTTGGTTTTTTTTTAAATAAAAAGCGTCTTTCCAGAACGGCTTTGGATACACTATCGTGATGAATAAGTTCTGGAAGCTTGTACTGCGATAAGTCAGTTTTATTCCCTGTGTTGATTATATTCAACAAGGTGATTGATACCACATCATGAACTGGAGTAAAGTGGACAAATGTTCTGAGTGGCAATAAAAAAGAAACGTTTTAATTGATTTTTAAAAAAATCAAGAATACTGTCCTCCAGGCTGAGAAAAATTGACATACAAAGTTTAAGCAGACTCCAAAATAAAAGTCTATTTGTTGTTTATCATATTTATTTTAAAAGGATATTTAACCTCCAATGTTTGCGAGAGCAGAAAATGGCGTTCATGAAAGGAAAGGTCGTGTTGTGGAAATAATGTATTTCAGAAACATTCTACACAAATATTTCTAAAATGACTGTTTGCTCCACCTTCATTTCTTCCAAAATTGAATGTTCTTAGAGCACCAATTACAAAAAATATATCCTACACAAAAACCCAAAATAAAAAGGGAAACTAAGTGATGCGTTGTGCATGCAAGGTTTGTAAGAGGACTGACATGAAACTGTATAATAGTTTCTTACCCTTCAGCATAAGAGCAAAACAGTTTGGTGGAACACAACACTGATGCCTTGGAGACCCAAAATTTATCTCATCGCTTTAATCAAACACAACCTTGTTCTCAAAGCTGTCCCACCATTAACCTGCCATGTTGCAATTGGATTCTTCCCATGTTGTTTTACATCGTAATATTCTCCATAACTTGTTGTGACCGCTCCATTTCTCAGCATTGATATAAAAACATGTAAAAACACCTGTTAAAATGTCAGAAGGAAGATGATGAATAAACCATGTTATGAATGATCTGAAATGATGTCAGAATAATGTTACAATCAGTACGTGGAAACCTTGGAAGGTGTGTTCCATGTTTGTAGTTCCCTAAACTGGGGGTGTACAGCTCCAGTCCTCGAGGGCCACAATACTGCGGGTTTCCCATGTATCCCTGTTCCAGCACACCTGACTCAAATGAATCAGTCGCTGTGCAGAACTTGCCACTGTGAGGTTCTGCATGATGACTCATGAAGCTGCATGAATCATTTAGAAAAGGGAGCAAAGGAACCTTGTGTATGTGTGTATTTTGATTTTTGTGCACACTCTGTGTAACTGACTCAAATTAGTCAAAAACTTGATTCACTTTGGGAAGTGACTCTGATTCGGTTAAAAGACTCACATTTACCATCACTACTTCACAGGTTCTCGGATCCAACTAATGTGAACCCGGTGTGTTGAAAAAAGGCATACATAAAAAAAACCTGTAGCATAGTAGCCCTCAGAAAACTGACTTTGGACACCTCAGAACTGTGTTCAAATGTGGATGATACACACAAATACATGTGTGTATAAAATGTAGTTCTCAAAATACTCAAATACCAGGGCTCAAATAGGAGCTTTGCTGTGTGGGGTTTGCATGTTCACCTTTTGTATGTGAGGGTTCTCTCCAGGTACTCCGGCTTCTTCCCATATCCCAAAGTCATGCTTATTAGGCTAATCATTCGTTCATTCATTCATTCATTCATTCATTCATTCATTCATTCATTATCTTAATCGCTTAGTCCGATTAAGGGTCACCGGGAAGCTGGAGGCTATCTCAGCAATCTGGGCGAAAGGCTTAGACTAATCAATCACTTAAAATTTTTGCAAGGAGTGTGAGTGGTTGTTTGTCTCTGGTCCTATGATGGAATGTGACAATCTATGCTGGTGTCACCTGCTAATGTGTGAATGGATGGATGGATGGATGGATGGATGGATGGAAGAAGACATCAGCCCTGGCCTTAATCTATACAACAATTACAGCTATGAATCGTTAAGGGTTAGAAAACTAAAAAACAAATTCTAGCACAGAAAAAACTGATGTTATTGGCTGAACCAATGAGCAACAAAGGCGTTTTTGTCATGTTTTATTGTGTTATAGACTGAATATATGTAGGATATGAAAAATTGTTATTTGTTGGTCTTCAGCGCATGTGCTATTAACACATGAATGTATGTCAAGTTGGCATGAAAAGTAAAGAAATTTTTGTTTGGTTGATTAATTTTCCCCTTTAATGATATTCACTGATGTTGTATTGTGTATTGCTGGAAAGCCTGATTAGTTACCTACTGAAACACACCAGATGTGTGTCAGTCACATACGTTTGATTGGAACCTAATTGACACTTTACTGGTAGATTGACATATGAGAATGATATTCAGGAACCAGTGTTGAGCCCCGTATTTCCAGACGCTGGAGCTTTCTGGATTATTAGACGGGATAAATAACTGACTAAACACAAATTTCCTTTTTTCTAAATCCAAGTTTATTTACAAACCCTTGGTTTTTTTTTCTGGTAAATTTTTGAGGTGCTTTTTTAAAAGTTCAATTTACTGTGAACCAGAGTGACTTTTAAATATTTCCTCTTGAGCTCAGACTAATTTATTGAACTCTTGAACACTCAAAACTACGGCAAATAAATCCCAAGTGATGCCACACAGTGACAAACAAAATTAAAACTGGGCATTTCAAGTTGAAATGATTGCATTTAGATCCTTTGTATATTGTTGCTACTTTCATTCGCTTATATTCCACACGCCTCTTTAATTTGTTCTCGGGGAAACATGCTGTAGGAAAACAATAATTAAGTGAGTGAAATGGCTTGTTCTGTAACTTTGCCTGTGCCAGTACTTTTTTTTTCTCTCCCTGGTGGACAGGTATATTGGTATCACTTTCCTTCTAATTGTGTGAGTAGTCGGAGCACACTAATGCTAATTACAGACTGAAGCTGCGTTAAAGGAGTTTTAGCTTGGAAGCATGAAGTAAAAATACTGTAATTATAGATAATGCGGGTGTAATTGGGTACTTCTTCATGAGCAGACTTTAAATGAGATGTTGCGTAGATGAGAACAGGAGCAGGATAGGACCTCATTTGTAATGCATTGTCTCCCCTCGCAGGAGTCAAGTTCTCCTATCGAAATGTGAAACAAAAATATCGGAGGTGAAAATTGGGGTAATCTGTTTTGTTCGCTCATCAATGCAGCCTCACAGTTCAGACTAATCGATCCAGCTGCTGCTGTCCCTGTGCTGGCTATATTTAACCCCTGCAATAAGCAATGGGATGAATGGAATATCTTTGTTTCAGATGTTGTTCTGCAGCCCTCGAGCTGAGGTTTGGGAGGGTTTTAAGACAGTTGTTCCCAGTTGGATATTTGCATTTTGAAAAAAATTTGAATTGCAGTGTTACAAAAGTGCCACAAAAAGTAGATCCTGAGGTAAACTCTCAGTTTAGAGATGTTCTTGCTTGTCTTTTTTTTTTTTTTTTTACCCCAACCACCTTCCAACTCCAGCCTGGCTCAGATACTTGTCTGTCTTCCATGTTTTCCATCGGTGACTTTGCTCTCTCTTAATTCATTTCCTCCTCAACCCCACCTCATCCTATGCTGTCTGCCACTGCCTCCTTCCTTTTCAAAGCAATGGGATGTGATTTAAGCATCTTCTTCGCCGCGTTTGATATTCTCACACTCGCCGTTGATCTATCAGTCATGAAACCTTGCCTTGATCCGTACATGATTGGGCATGACATGCGAGACATTTATCGTCTTGGCCCATCACTTCCAAAGCTCTTGATATGTCCACTCATGCATAGTGTAAAGGCTTTCATCTTTAAAGTCTGAACTCTCCCTTTCTCTCTCCCCGTAGAACCATTTCTTCTGTGTCATATGTGGCTTTATGTTTTCTTGCCTTCATATCTGTAAGTTGTGTTGCGGGATCCTGTAGATCTCTGAGTGTGACGGTTATAAGGCCACTTGAAATTAAGGTGACGCGTTAACGTGCCAAATGGGGCCTTTTGTTTGAGCAGAAGCAAAATGCGGTTTCCATTTGTAAGAAATGTCACCTTTTTCTCCCCGCAGCACAAAAAAAAAAACCAGAAGCTGATAAGTTTTTAAATGCGTCATGAAGACATTAGATGCCGTGGACTTCAAGCTGCGTTCACTCCACAAATTCTGTAGCAAAATGTCAGATTATTTATAGCTCCGACGCAACACTGCAACTCATCTGATGCAAGCGCTTGTCTCTGAGGCTTCGGGTTCTTACTGTGTCAGCTACATTCAGTCCTGCGCTTTGCTGTCTCGCTGCTTGTTGATCAGGTCAGCTTTTAACTTGTGCAGCAGGTTCCAGAGGAATTCTCCAGAGAGATGGAGAACATAGGCTGACATTTGTATGGGTTAAAGGATATTCTCAGTCTAAATGCTGTTTTCTTCCCTACAGGCTCAAAGAGGAAGAGAGGCATTTGGTCCATCAACTAATGTCCTTTTAAAGTCCTCCAAAGCAGACATGAAAATCCTTTTCATAGAAAAATGATTAAGTATTTGGTGCCCCCTGTCGGCAGCTTCTGTCATTACATCTACTTCATCCTGCAACGTTGTGTGCTCTGTTTGTCTGTTCAGGCTGGCTAAGCACCCCGCTCCCAAAGCCCAGCGAATATGTTTACAAATCGACACACATAAGTTGGTGTGACTGGGCTGCTGTGTTGCCAAAGCTGATTTAGACCCTCAGAGCAGTTCCAGTCCATGAGCAGACCACAGCGCCTTTTCACAGGCCTGTTTTTTGTGAGGCGTTCCTTTTCACCTCAGCAGCAAAGAGGTGCTCAAACAATAAAATGAAAAAGTCAGGCTCATTCCTAAAAACCAACCAGCCTTAAAAGAAAGGTGACATATCGCTGCCCTCTTTTGATATTTTGCCTGCCAATATTTCTGTCACGGTGCCCTCATCCTCTAAAGAGGGAACAGCCTGGCTGTGTGCGTCTTTCTTTACAGACAGGGGCCCCGAATGTCATTTGATGCAGGCCTGGCAGTCTGCTGAAGGGAACATTAGGGAGAGGGAGAGAGATTCAGGAGAATTAGAATGTATTTCAGGTCTAAAGCAAGTGGTGCATTGCTGCAACTCGTATCTCAGGGAAGGAGGGAGTTGGGGGGGGGGGGGGGGGGGGGGGGCATGTGGAGGAGAGCAGGTGGGAGGAAGAGGAGGGTTTTTTTCTTTCTTTCTTTCCCTTTTTTCTATTTTTTTTTTTTTTTTTTTGCAGTGAACTGTTGCTAGGAAACACTTGTGGCTTCTCATCTCCCTCTCCTTGAAATGCCAGAACTCACTGACAGAGAAGCAGCTGAGTGAAATGTCAGTTCCATCCTCCCAGGAGTTTGAAGAGTGTGGTGCATGTTTCTATTTAAGTGGCCGTATTCATCAGAGGCTTCTCACTGAGTCAACACCAGGCTTTCTTCTGCTGGAGGAGAAAGTGTTTAGGATGCACACAGGCTGGCAGGGCTGTCTTTAGCTTCATTCTCATGCTCACTTTCCCTTGTCGGTTGTCTTTCCTAATTTCACCTCTTATTTTCTCCTTCAGCACAGTTCAGCCTCTCTCTCTCTCTCTCTCTCTCTCTCTATCTCTCTCTCCCGCTTTTTATTTCCTCAGTTACTTAATCATTTTCAGTTGAGCACTGCTGCTTTATCTCTTATTGGATTTTTCTTTTCTTTGCCTTTTATTAGTGTCCCTTGCTCGCTAATTTCCTCTCTCCTATTTGAGATTCCGAGCATCAGTGTAATCCTCTGCACAGATATTTTGAAATAAGCGGCGTCTGGCTGCAAAAAGCTCAGCTCCCCTCCAGCTGCTTCTGAGTCCGTTCTCTGTTCACTTATAAACTGTAATTCAGAGACAGTCAGCAGCTTGGAATTCAAATAAAAGGTTTCAGATTATAAAACGACCTCATCTGCAGCCCTCCGCGTACAAAACTGAAGGCAGGAGTGTTTGAGGTGTGTGTCTGCTAACACAGCAGCTAACTTTTACCAACCCAACTTCCAAAAGCCTGACAGACGCAAGAAAACAGGAAACGATTTTCAGTGTTTTTACTGACCAGATTTGAAATTTAATGCCAGAAACGCACTCCAAATAAAGGGCTTTATTTATAAAGTTGAAACAAAGTGCTGCACACAATCAGCCAAAATAAAAACAGAATAAAACAGTTCAAATGCAAACAAATAACACATAAAACAAGAGGTCATACAAGGAATATGGAATTAAAACAATAAAACAAACTAAATAAATAGTAAGTAAAAACCAATGGCACACTGACCGGAAACTGTCTTACGTTGGGTTAAAGGTCAAGGAATTAAAAAAAGGAGTATAGTGGAATCATTTTGGCTTTTTTTCTTTAATAAATGAAAATTTAGATTTCTGATTTGTGGAGGGGGTTGCAGGAGAAATTAGCATCTATTCTTTCTTAAATTAGGAGCACCTCAAAAGTCTGTGCATTGTCTGGTTCTACTCTTCATGAAGCTCCATTTATTTTCAATCGGACACAAGTCTGGACTGAGGTGAGGCCAGTCAGGCACACACTCTTCCCATGAAACCACACTGTTGGAGGTTGTACAGAATGAGGTCTTTTTAATCTTGAGGAAACTTGTCTTCGCCCACTGACAACTCTTTGTGTAGTAATGGGTTTATTTGGTGCAGGGTGTAATTAGAGCAATGCATACAATCTATACTGCACATGCATGACTGTGCACATGGCTATGTGGCCTACAGTTACATGTTCCAGCACAAAGCCAATGGAGAAACAAATGAGTTCATAGAGACAACTTATAATTCATGATTTTCACATCATAGCATTATCTGGTGATTGCTCAGTAGAATAGTATACCACAGGCATTCCTTGCCAATAATAAATTAGAGTTTTAGGTTTGCAACTATTGACACTTCCAGCTTTTTTTTTTTTTTTCAATAACAAGCTCAGTGTGACTTTCAGTGCAGCAGGCATGCCTTTTCCAGTCAGTAAATGTGTGTTTTCTAGAGGCCAATGTCAATATTGACTGCGAGGGAACGTCCTGGTGTGGAGCTTCCACAGCAGGCTGGCTTCCCAACAGTCCCTGCTTTGTGTTACAGCGCTTGTAGCAGTGCTTCAACTTCTTTATGACTGGTACGTATACTTTTATTCTCTTCCACTAGAAACTGCGAATGGCATTCTCTCAGGAAAAACACAATCGCCAGTGTGTGAGAACGCACTTGAACCGATTCCCCCAAACGAAATGTGTAAGCATAGTAACTCTAATAGCTATTAGCCAGCTGCTTCATATTCATACAAGAAGGCTTCACACATGCTTCACTTGCCAGATCAGATTAAATGAATTCCCAAGCAGCTTTGTTCTTTTGTTAATCCCTATTCTGCATGTTTTCCCCAGTTCTGAGCTGATCTTCCGAAGATGAGACTGCTTTTGAGGGGCTGTCTGATTGCAAAGCTTCTGGTGTGCTGTGAGTAGCATCCTCTATAAATACTCCTATTGCGAAATGCCCACAGTATCGGCATTCACAGGAACATATGTATGCCTGGAATAATTTGATAGCTGCATTGAGTCATGTATGCACATGAAATGTTTACCAAAAATAACTGTAGTCATGGATTTGCAGGCACACACTCGCTTCAATTTTCCATTCGGCAGTGTCTAATGATAAGGTTCCTATTATGGAAACAATAAATGCTGTATAAATATCTGCCTGCCCTGGCAAATTACCATGAACTGAACCCTATTAGGGGACTGTAAACTGCTGTAAACACAAACCTTGGGGGGGTTTGGGCCCATTGTTGGAGCGACTGTGTGTTGGCACAAGTGGATGACACATTTAAAGCATGAATGAGTGCTTAATGCAACATTGCATTATTGCATCTAACTGAAAGAGCTTAAGGCAGATGCTGACTCTGGGGGATTGCTGAGTAACGGGAAAAGATGACTTATGAAGTCTGCACTTCCAGGAAGAGGGACCCAGACAAGACGAGGAAATGGACACATGCAAGCCGTTCACTTTTCCATCTTCTCCTCTGTAGCAATATTTGTTGTGACATTATTTACTTAATGTTTTGTCGTCACAAAAAGCAAAAAAGAATTTTTTATACATAATTAAATGCTGTCCTTTCTAATTTTATTTCGTTTGCGGAATGAAAATAGATTTTTCATGTCATCGTCCACCCCAGTTATTAAGCCTTTGTAGTGATAAGCAGCTTGTTTCAATAACTGGGACCATTGTACATTCCGGTGCTGAGGCGTTGTGATTGAAACATTTTCTTTGGCTTTGAGATTAATGAAGATCGGCGACTCATTTCTTGGCAGGATAATTACGATGCTGAAAGAATTAAACCCAGCATGAATAACCAAGCTAACTCATTCAAATAGCACAGCTCTCCACAAGCATGCCGGAGAAATCCTCTGCGGGGTTTTACTTTAAAAACAAGAAACTGTTTTTCCTCTTCTTTTAACTATGTGCATTTTCACATCCTCACCATCCGGATCTCCTTAATGTATTCAAGCAAGATGCCGGAAACACACAGCTGTCACTTAAAATGCACAAAGATTCATATTATTTTCTATGTGTGGTGTCATCTGCGTTGCAAAGTCTCTACAATAAATGCAAAGTTTATGGTAAAACTTCAAAGGTGTTTGCAGCTGTTCTAATTTCTCCATCCTCCTTCCTTCATTCTGACCTTTCATCTCTCTCAGATATGCTGTTGTGTGCAGAAATGAGGAAAGACGAAGAAACTCTTAAATCTGGCAAGAGCACCGACAGAGTCATCAAGGTGAGGAGAAACTACACAGCTGCTAATGACAGGACACGTGAGAATGTGACACTGAGAAAGAAGGTCAGAAACACGGGAAGTAGGAGAGTTTCCAGGGGACCACAAAGTGACGTTGGCTGCGTGAGACTAGGGGGCATCTGCCAACCGAACCGTTTTGCCTGCCGAGGCCGCTACCTGGAGGGCAAGTGCTCGGGGGCAAAGATTCGACAGTGTTGCGTGCAAGGTACAGTGACGTAGTTACACACGCATAAAAAACAAAAGGCAATCTTTACCAAACTTTTTAGACCGACACACAGATTTATGGAGAGAAATTTGTTTCTTTATTACCCAATCAAATAAGTTAGATTTGAAACCAAAACTGATTTTTTAAGAGCAACTTGCAAATAAAACTTTATAACCAAATGTTTTTAACTGTAAAGAGATTTTTATGTACATTGGTTGTAGTTTTTGACTTGCAAACATTAGTTTTGATTGAAGAAAACAGTAGTTTTGATTGAAAACATTAGTTTTGTTGGAGAAGTATATTTTCTCATATATATTTTTTTTTTTAATTGGAACCTAATTTGTTACTATCTCTACAAAAAAAATTGATTCTCACTTTTTTTTTATGCTCTCAAAAACCATTTTTGGTTTCAAATCTAACTTATTTGATTGGATAATAAAGAAAAAAAAATCACTCCATACAGATTTTCCTTGCTAAGCAGGTTCTAAAAAAGGTTCTTTTGCATTTTATTTTTCTTCATGAATCAAGAAAATGTTATTTTGCTTCATAAATCAAGAAAATGCCCTGCGATGGACTGGCGAGCTGTCCAGGGTGTACCCTGCCTGTCGCCCAAAGCCAGCTGGGATAGGCTCCAGCTTCCCCGCGACCCTGAATTGGATTAAGCGGTTTAGAAAATGAATGAATGAATGAAATCAAGAAAATGTTATTTTTCTTCATAAATCAAGAAAATGTTATTATGGGTAAATGGCTGTATCGGTGTCTGACACATGACTGACAGACAAAACGTCAGAAAGTGACATTCAAACTGTGCCTTTCTGCTGTAATCGGCCTTATTTCCACATGAATAGAAAATGTGGTGACTCAGACTCTGTGGATGTTAAAACACGTTTTAAAAATACCATCCTTACGCTTGGCCTTTTTATGCGCCTAGTTGCAGCTTTTAATGTGGTGCATTTTAGGAAAAAGGAAAAAAGAAAAAAAAGCTAACATATTCAATTTTTCTTCCTCTTTAGCCAGAGCCTGGAGTGTCCTTTGCGCTGGTCACCACAACAACAGACTGAGGGCCTGTGATGCGCACGCCTGTGGAGCTTTCAACTCCAAGAGGTGATTCTCCCTCATCTGAATCCTGCTTAAGCTGAAGAGCAAACCGATAGCCAATAGGTGCAATTTCTCCAGAACTAATGACTGTGCGGCTTCTGTAATGTCTCACTATGGGATCAACTTGGTTATTGGGTACAGTTTGGCATGATAACAGATTCATCAGTGTTTACTGTCTGAGCTGATGGTTTTTTCTGCAGTACAGCACCACTTTTATCTACCAGACCAAATGAATGGTCACCCTTTGCCAGAGTTGAGCTTTGTCTGAGTGGAAGGCTTTCTTGCTGTGAGCTGGAATATTCTGTGTTCGTACCGCAGCCAGACACTTACAGAACATGTTCAGTGTGAGGATCGTGCTCCAACATGACAATATGAAACAGATCTTGTCACTTTATCTCTTGCTGATCTTTTACAGACAGCTTTTTGTGGTCTGTTTTTCCCCATACCAAGGATTTTGAGTGAAACATCATGTACTTTTTAGGTTTTACACCTCAAAAGAACTACAGTTTTGAAATGTTATGTCTTCAGGTACAAAAACTCTGTCATGATGCTTGAATGTATTTTATTGAAACTGAAAATGGCATTAACATCTTGACATTTTGGAACGACAAGGTATATTTTTGTTAGGAAAAAATGCCATTACAACAATCAAACACCATCTTTACTGTTCTGTAAGAAAAAAAATATCTCATTTTTCTACAGCTATTGGACGTTAGTAGAACATTAACAGAGATTTAATCTGCAAACTATGCTTTGCATCCAAAGAAGTAAATTAAGTAAACCTGATGTAAGCCCATGAATGCATTTAGATGTGTAGCATCATCAGCAGAAGTGGTGATTACCAGGTCTAAAAGGCTTCTGAATGGTGGAATGGTTATAAACATGGCTGACTCATATCCAATCAAGAGCTTTCTGCACCTCTTTTATTTCATACTAATCTTTTTAGCTGCTGTTTATGCTTTTGTTTATTTCATGGTTAGATTTAAACATTAAAAAGTAGCTAATTTTGCAGCAATATCAAGCCTCTCAGTTGTTCTTATTTCACATGTGCAACATATAAAAAGAACCAAAATGGTGTGAATGCCGGCAGTTTGCAATGGGCCGCCTGTGAAGACTCTCATCACTGTCACATAGATTAATCAAGGAACATGCAAGTCGCATTTAAGCTTCAGAACATAATGTATATTAACTATTCTGTCACTCTTCCGACAGAGATGAAGGCCTCCTCAAAGCAGTGGACCTGGTGTGTGACGACTACGGTGTTATCAATGCTCCATTCTCAGGCTCTTTGGCAGGTCCAGTGAGTCAGAGAGACACAGCTGGAAATCAGTACGATGGGGTCAAACTTCTCAATGATGGTAAGGAAAATTAGAACAGTTTTATGGATTTTCGCAGCTGTTGTTGAGAATCAGCTGCTCTACCAGCTGTGCTGTGATTCATGTTGCCTGCGAGGTGAAAAACAGCTGGACACATCTGCTTTGTTCCCACAACAATTCCATCTACAAATCCTTGGGAATTTTTCTACAACTGGAAATAAGGAAAAGTGGATTTAATTAACCACCTTAACCTTGTACTGTTACATCTAAAATGCTGTTATGTAGGCCATAGCAGAGGCATGGGCGAGGTTATCATGGTGGAGGCTTTGTGTGGGGATGAAAAGTAATGATTTGGTGGGATTAGTCAAGGTGTGTTGAGACTCTACTGAACTCTTGGTTCCCTTTCACATCTGCACCCATCTTCATCTCAGACCCCATCAAAGGCTGCACATGAGTAATGACCCCACTTAGAGCCATCATTACAGAACAAAGCAGCTCCTCCGTGTTTGTGCCAAAAATAACCACGCAATGTATGTTTGTGTGTGTATGTGGTGATGCTGGTTTAATGTGTTTTGAGACCATCCTGAGCTGATAAGGTGCTGACATGATGAGTAAACATCATTAGTCCTCATTCTGGTTTATACCCTTAATTGAACTGTATTATCAGAAGAACACATGTACTGTCAGCTCCTTTCATCTCCGAGTAAAGCACAGACATGATTACACATTACAGAGACACATTACCCCAGCGTGATACACACATTAATGCCGAGGCACTGATCACGAGGTGCCTGCAGGATGAAATAGTGGTGTGGAGTTTACTGTGGTCTGTAGATTACTTTTAGGTTGTTTGTGTCCTGGCAGCTTGTTTTTTGTTTTGTTTTGTTTTTTCTATGGAGAGTATTTATTTAGAATATGTATTCTTGATCCCAGAAAATGTGTGCAACAACATGAGCAAACAGAAATGGCAATACAAGGTAGAAACAGAAGGACACAATGCACACAGGACATCATAGTTGTTATACAACGCTGAGATGGACCAAGTGGTATTTTTAGCTAAAGCTTTCTGTAATTATCTTATCAGTGGAAAAATACAACTGTGTGTCTGTCACACACACACTATGGCATTTTTCATGTAAAAGTGGGAACAAGTTGTGTGTCATTTCAACGGGGTGCTTGTAGCAAAGTACTATTGTCTGTTATGGAAAGACAAAAATTCATCTCTTGAGTTAAGCGACTTTTATATGTTTAATGACTCATATGTTGGTGTTAAGTGGCTTAACAAAAACAACACAAAACCTCATACACCTATATATGAGACATATATGAGACTGTATTGAAAATGAGTTAAAAAGAAAAAGCAGCTCATGTCTGCAAGGATGAAGAGTACAAAGGCATGAGGAAAGTCTGGCATATGAACAGCAAGCTTGACATGAAAAGGTCTAAAGCTTTCTAATATTTTCATTATTATTATTATTACTATTATTAACAAAGGAGTTTCATGCAAATGTCAGATATTTTTAATCACTGTATAGGAAGATGACTTAACCAGTTTAAAAGTATTGGCAGCTTTTGTCTTTAAAAGCATTACCATGTCATATTTGTTTTTGTCTCATCCAGTTCACTGTGTGGAGATCTTCAACGTCCGCCCCTACCGTTTCTTGGGCCCTGTTACTCAGGGAGAAGCTTTAGGCTATGTCATACCTCTGCAAGAGCGTTTTGCTGGAATAACTTCACACATGGAGCTGCGCATGTGCGATGGATCTGACCCTTCACCTTTCATCTGACTTCTGATTTTATCAATTATGTGAATTACGATTCCTTCTTTGAGGCTTTTTTTAATAATATATATTTAAATAACAATGGTGCGTGAAAACACTCCTAATACCTTTTTTTATATTTGTCATATAGTTGCAAATATAAGCACTTAGGCTATTTCACAAAGCTAACACTTTCATTAACATTAATATGAACTTTCTTTCTAGTCTTTATAGCAACACTAACCTTTTGCTTTTCTATGTCATCTACAAAGTTACACTTGCCTTTTGCAGATTTTTTTTAAAGTCATTATTGTCATTATGAAAATGTTATATGTACATAAACTTGGCAAACCATAGCACTTGTAAAACTGATAAAACTTACACATTTCTTTCTTCTTCTTTAGTGTCGAACATCCCACATTTCCCTAATTTCTATAGTTATATGATGTAATAAATAAATACATTCGTTTCTGCTTTTGTTCAGTGTTTTTTTTTTTTGTTTTTTTTTTTATTTCCTGGAAGCAGCTGCAGGGAAAAAAAAGCAAGATGTGTCTGTTAACATGCATTTTGTCACAACTATCATTAGATATTTTTTACATTTAAAATAAAAAAAGACAAAAAGTTATTATGCCAATATATTTAATTTCTTCCCAATTGACTAATCAATATTTCGATTCTAAAAACTCCCTAGGAAGGGTTTTTTTTGAAGACAGAACTGCCACATAGAAAGTGTTAATGTAATAAGCAGAGCACACCAAAAGATGGAGCTATTTTGTAACAAAGTTGTCTTAACATGTACATTCTTCATAAATACAGAACATATAACATATAACCAGGGTAACTATATCAACAAACTGCAGCAACTCTGATATGTAAACACTGATTATCTTGTAACAAAATGTATGAAGACTGCAAGACATCGGCAATGTGCACATGGAGGACATCATCCAATGTATTGCATTCACATTTTAGTCTTGTTTTACTAAGCCTGTAGGATATTTTGTTTCCAATATATTATTAGTAAAAAAAAAAAAAAAAAAACAAAAAAAAAAAAAAAAAAAACTTTTCAGAGGTTCACAGGCAATTTCTGGGGGATTTAATTGGAGGGGAGTTCATTTTTACTTTGATTTACATACTGTATTTCTTAGCCTGTTATATTCTAAATAGAAAAAAATCATCACAATAATTATAATCTAAAAAATGATGCAACAGAGTACAGTGTGGATTCAAAATGTACATGAAAAATGAGCAAAAATTCTCTTTTGCTGAACTATTAGCTAAAGTAAAAACTGTTTATTAGCATTGCCAAATGTTGGTTTAGATTGAACATTTTGATGCAGCACAACAAAAATATTAAAGTTAATACAGCTGACACCTCACTGAATTCACAAGTTAACTTATATGAAAGACTTCTTTTTCAAATAAAATTGAGAGTAAAAGTTAAATGTAATGGCTAAACTGCTTATTGCTATCCTTTAGCTAACTAGCAAATTAGCTTTTAAATTTTGTTTATATATATATATATATATATATATATATATATATATATATATATATATATATATATATATATATATATATATATATAAACTGGTAAATATAAACTATGTATCTTGTTTATGTTTTTGCCCTCAGTTGTTGTTCTCTACAACAAGCTGAGTTATTAACCCGTGCACGCGGGGTCCCAACCACCATGCTAACTCTGGAGTGCTGCTCGCCCAGCAAGGCAGCAGCTGGTGGTGGTGAGCTGTGACGCCGGCTGGAGGGTTGGTCCATGGAGCGTTTCAGCTGCTGAAATGGGAGTGGGCGAGCTAGGATAGGCTGGGAGTTTGGTTGGAGCCGTCAGCGGGTCGGAACAAGGCGCAGGAGAGGAGGGAAACAGGGACAGATAGACCGTCAATTTATTTTATCTGCGGTGGTTGAATGTTGGCTCGGAAATTTGACGTGGTAGCTCTAAAGAAAAGGGCTTTACAGTCACAGATCACGGATCTCAGCTGCGCGGATGACAAAGGAGCGTCGCAGTGAAAACTTTTCCAATCGGGTGTGATCTCTCGGAAAAAAAAAAAAACCCAACAGGGAATTCTGCCTTTCGTCGTAGCGGACACGTAAAGAAGAGGACATCATGCCACGGCGTACCATGCAAGAAGTAACAGTGCAAGATGTCCAGAAGAGAAGGAATCCGAACAAACACTACGTAAGATCCCCTTTTCATTAAACACCACAGCGCTGTGCAGCAGGACGAGTTTCTTCTGCAGTTCTGCTCCTTTTCCTGCTGGGAAAAGTAAAAACAAAGAGAGTGTCAAGTTACAGTTTACCAAGCCTGTCCCACATGGAGAAAGAGTTTTTCACTGCTGGATTACTAATAATCACGAGCCATACTTGGACTGTGGAGATGGGTTTCGATTTCATCACAAAAGTATAAACTAATAGATAATAAATCTGTTTTTGTAATTAGATGCCCATTCTGTCTGCCTTTCCATAGATCTACACTGATTGTGTAGAAGATGAAAATAAAACAGGGATGTCTAGACTTTAAAAAAATGTAAAGATTCTTCTATTTTGCATTAAATAATTCAGGCTCACGTGACCCATGACCCTCACACTATTTGAACATTTTCACTCCCAGTATCACATGTGTATACTGTGTGAATATAAGCATTGTACAGCCTCACCGACAGAGAAGGAATCTGAACAAAATCCCAATGCCTTCTTTGTTTACATCTCTTTATCTTGTGTGCCTCATAAGGAAAGACTTTTAAAAAGCTCCACAGGCAAGTCACTGAGTCTGCTGTCTATCAAGATTAATCCCGATGTGCATATCAAGCTTTGCCATGCATCGGATCATCCAATTAGCTGAGCAAAACATACCTTCAGGCATGGTTTGACCAGGAAGTGTAACTAACAGATTTACTATGGTCATCACAGGGACAGCAGTGGAGTAGGACCAAACATTGCTATATGTCCTGCAGCATTTGTAGCTTTATGACCTCTATAAAACAATTATACAGTGTCCGTTACTGTATTTTTCATGATTATTTGAGCATCTGATAGAATCAGAAAAAAAATTAATAATGTGCTTTATATTTAGAAAAATAGAGGATTTGTGTTGCACTTGCATAGCTGTTATTGTGTCTATGTGTGAGTACATGGAGGACACGGGGGACATTTTTCCTTTGACACTGCAGAGCCCGTGTGGGAGACGAGAATAACGAGACAAGAAAAAGACAAATCATCTCTGTCTTTTCTGGTGATCATAAAGAAAGGAGCTTCTTTCAGTTTTGTCTCGAAGTTTGCTGTGAGAGCATCTAAATTTGTGTGTGTGTGTTCTTCCTGCAAAAACACACAGTTATTGCACACACAGTCATTGGCCTGTAAAGTAACACGTACTGTATGACATCATAGG
Source organism: Telmatherina bonti (assembly GCF_933228915.1). Lineage (NCBI taxonomy): Eukaryota > Metazoa > Chordata > Actinopteri > Atheriniformes > Telmatherinidae > Telmatherina > Telmatherina bonti. The sequence continues at coordinate 15,850,394 of NC_136628.1, read as the reverse complement.
AGCAGGAAGTCCAACTACGAGAACCACAGCCAAGGCCTTAGCAGGTGTTTGTGTTACATGTGTGTTCGCAGTGTGTGTCCTCATGTGGGTTCAAACCAACATGTTGGTGTGCATCCATATGATGTGTGTGTGAAAATGAAAGCCAGGCTGGGCCAAGCAGACCTTGTACTGCTGTGAGCGTCGGAGGTCAAGGACGCAGAGTGTTCGTGGCTCCGTGCCTTCTCCATCTGTCTGTTTGCTTTCCTGATTACCTCATATTACAGTTTGTCCCCTATTCCTTTCACACACACACACACACACACACACACCTAAGTTATAACTCCTTCATGTCTCAAGACACTCTGCCTGCCTGAAGAATAGGGCTGAGCGATTAATCGGATTTTAATCTCAATTACGATCTGGGTTTTCAACAATCGTAAAACTAAAAGGGTGCAATTATTTTTCTCTTTGCAGTTTCCTCTCCTGCTGTCTTCAGCTGCCAGCCGAGCGTCTTTGCCATTGCAGCGCTGTGCTGTAAACTCCTCCCACAGCCGCTTTGGTTTCATTCAGACACTGTTGCCAACTTAGTGAGTTTCTCGCTAAATCTGGTGACTTTTTGGTAAAAGCGACTAGCAACAAACTTTTACTGGAGTTATTGGAGACTTTTCTGGTGTTTTGGCGACTGACTTGAAGGCACATATTGTTCTGTCGTTACTGTAACGAATGAGCACCAGGAGTCTCTCCCATCCTAAAACACTCCCAGGCGGCCAGTCTCAGTCGGCTCCGGCTGCAGGTCCATGTAGAATAACTGCAGTAGGTTGTGGAAGTTCACTACAACATAGTTTATACCATTGTTAGTGAGAACTGGCTGCATTATTTTCGTATACATAGTTTGGCGAGTTAAACACTGTAACATCCCTCCGTTACGGGGCGCTACCATGGCAACACGTTAATCAGCTGGTTCAGATCAGCTGTCTTTTAACAGGTGAATGAGAAAAATGCGCTGTAGCCTGACAGTGTTTGTTTGGCATAAAACGTACATCGAGGCCAACATAAAATAGTTATTAAATAAGCAGTACAAGCGATTAAAAAACTCGGAACCGTGCATTAGACGGTTATGACAGTTGGTTATACTATGACGTTATGACAGCTTCGCTGTCACACGGACTTTACAGGAAATCATTCCTGCCCACCTCAATAAGACTGTTCAGTGCTTCTTACTTGTGTCTTAGATAACATCACGAATGTTACCAATGTTATTTATCTCCTCTCAACAGTCGAGAACACCACAACGCGCAGCGTTGTTTATCAATACTGGATAATTGTGTTAAATAATCGAGATCTCAATTTCAGTCAAAATAATCGTGATTATAATTTTTGTCATAATCGAGCAGCCCTACTGAGGAGCCCCTCATTTCGACCCATCCATGGCCATATCAGGCTGAGAAGGTCTGGGAGTGAGGCCAGCAGCAGTCAGCCAGACACAGTGAGCCACCAGGGAGTTTCCAATCTCCTCCCAGTTCGTCTTCTCTGAGAACAGACTGAAACACTGTGACTGTTGCCTCCAGACCCCTGTGATTAAGTTAAAGTTGTCGTGATCTTGTTTTTTTTGTTTGTTTTTTTTCTTGCATTAACATGGTGAACTTTCACTTGGAACATCTCTGATATGTATCTTCCTTATCTTAATGCCACCCTTGTGTCTAGATAACACCAGCTGCTGTCAGTGTTTCTTTGTTTTTCCTCTTCTGCAAAATGGAAGTATTCCTCATGGAGCCATTTGAGTCAGTCTGCTGCATCCATGCAGGATAATAATCCACCTTTTGGGAGGAAGTGATTCAAATGCCCCAGGAAGTGAAATAATGGGAGGAAGTGAAATAATAACTTGTCCTAGCTGCTTTCATGTGAACGGATCGTAACGCTGACTGATGCCGGTTTCCGGCTTAGGAAGCAATCCGTCTGTCTTTCCTCGTCCGGCTTCATAAGGTTCACAGCACTTCCACGGAATACAACTCTGAGTCAGGAGTGAAGCCCCTAGCGGCTTTTGGGTTTTCAGGTGTTGAACTACAAATGCTGTCTTTGTAAGTTTCCATGTTTCAATTGTTTCTGTCTTTTGCTTTGCTAGGTTTACATCATCAAGGTGTCCTGGAGTGATGGCAGCACAGAAATCATTTACAGGCGCTACAGCAAGTTCTTTGACCTCCAGGTGAGTGCGCATGTCCGCGTCATGTGTTGGATGTGTTGCATGTGAAGTGGGGCCCATAAGTCTTGTGCCGCCCCAGCTTTACCCATCAGAAAAGATGAGCATCAACCAGTTAAGTGATGGAAGGATTGTCTTCGTCACACCAGAATCTTCGTTTTTGGACTAAGTATTTGTTGGCTGCCTCTTCCTGCTCCACCCATACAACACTGGTAATTCTGTCATGTGAGAAGAGTCGGAAAATGTCCCACTGAAGTCAACAGCGGACAGGGATGAATGAGGAAACCGCACTGGATGACCGCAGAAATGTCTGACTCATCCATTAACGTCAGGCTGCTGGTGTGTGTTGCACATGGAGGAAATCTCATTAGTATCGCAGTATCTTTTCCTCCTTCCAAGGTAATGGATGTGAGTGGGTGGGGGGGAGGTTGGCCACATCTGAGCTCAGAGAGCATGGACTCCAGCAAACCTAGTTAGGCGATTGCATTTAATGAGCATGTAGGCAGTTTAAGCAACGCATACAGCCAGACGAAATTAAATTAAATTCGTATTAATTGATGGACAACGGTTCAAGCACGAGCAGTGAAATGCAGAACTGGAACGCCTCACCAAAGCTTTCTGAGGCTTTCAAGTATTTCCTTACTAATTTTATTAGTTTAAGCCTGTAAAGGTTGCTTATAAAACACTTATAAGTCTGCTCACATCACATTGGATTTGTCTTATATTTATAGCATCTAATGGATGGCAAGACCTCTCCAGCCAGCTGATTGGACAGGCTGTCAGAATTCTGTAAACCTTCAGTGTCTTTATTTTTTATGTAATTATAATGGAACTAAGCTGTAAAATACACATTAGCTTTTTATCTCATATTTTCATTTTATGGGCAAAGACAGGTAATGCATGGATATGAAATACCTTTGTTTTCATTTTGAGCTTTGTAAACCAGTGTCTTTTTCCAACCACGTTACATAGATGCTTTTCTTGAGCTGGATGCTGTGCTGCATTATCAGTCACAGTGAGCCATCGCATAAAGCCACAGTTTTATTTGCTCATCTGGTTGAAAGCTTTGGCAACACTTTAGGCAGTTCCAGAGAGCATCCTGCAATACCTTTTAAAAATATATATATATTTCAAGTTCAGCAAACAGGCTGAAATGAAAAATCTGATTATTGCCCTTATAGCAACTCTGTCGGCACTTTTTTGCTGCAAATCCGTCAGATTTACTGCTTCTAAATAATTGGTTCTCTACACCAAATTGTTCTCATACCTGTGCTGCGATGTGTAGCTTCAAATTGTCCTCCATGATGTTTAAAGTCAACAAATGCATACTAGAATACAAGTAAGGCACCCCTAAAAAAGTTATTGGACAGCGATGGCGTCCATGAATGGTTGCCAGTCTGCCAGACTGCAGAAAATACCATGAAAATGTTAAATGTTTTGTTTCACTAAACTATTTCTAAATTCGTAAATTAAAAGTATTAGGCTAAGTATTGAAGATTTTCTCAAAGTAAAAGCACTCAGAGTGTGCAGACCTGTGCCTGATTGGTCTGTAATGAAGAGCATTTGATGTAGTGCTGCACATTTAATCGTTAAAAAATTGCAATCTTGATTCATACTTGTATACAATCTTTTGCTGGAATTATTGGAGACATTTCAGGTGTTTTGGCGACTCACTTGAAAGCACATATTATTTAGCAGTTACTGTCACAAACGAGCAGCGGGAGCCTCTCCCCGTCATAAAGCACTCACAGGCCGCCAGTCTCTGCTCCTCTGACCGAAGACACCTGCACAAGTCCGCGTGAACAGTCAAAATGAATAGTGTATGTACAGAGTGGGATGTAAATAGGGCTGGGCGATATATCGAATATACTCGATATATCGTTGCTAGTCCCCTGTGTAAATATAGAAAATGCCTATATTTGTCATATTCGAGTATCCTGTTAAAGCAAGCACACCTAGTTACGTACATAACGTGAGCTACGTGCTACGTCATGAGAGGCAGCGTGTAGCCACTTTCTTGCTAAATTTTGCGACTTTTTGTGAAAAGCGACTAGCGACAAATCTAGCAACTTTTACAGGAGTTATTGGAGACTTTCCTGGTGTTTTGGCGACTGACTTTAAAGCGCATATTGTAAAGTTATTGTCACGAACGAGAGTGTCTCCCCGTCCTAAAGCACTCAGTCGCTCCGGCTGCAGCCAGTCAGAAGAGCAGAGAGGACACCTGCACGACCTACAGTCACAATGAACAGCCAAATCCGCCACTGATCCCGCTCTGGATTACAGAGTGGGACGTAAATTGCAAAGTTTTTCACGTCCCGCAAAAATAATTAATTATATTTGATGACATTCACAACCTGTCACTTACTCACCTCATCCACTGTGTGTGTGACACAAGCATATTTATCTAGCTCGTCATGTCTTTAGAAAGTACAGAAAGGAGTGGGAATCAAATCCTGAATTAAAAACTGGCTGAAGCCGTTAATTGGAGACGATACGAGGACATTCTGCCTGTATTATAAGACTGATTTCTACGCTAAACTCTGCGATTAAAAAAAATACATGACAACTCAAAAACGTATCCATAAAGCAAAGCCTTATAATAGTTCATCATTTGAAAAGTCCCCCCCTAGAGCACGTATTTTCATACGTTGCATTTATTACATCATGCAAAGGCACTTTATTTTGTTTTAAAATGACATGTCTCTGCCACTGCTTTAACTGTTCAATGAATGTGGTTTTGATCGTTACAATTTCATCCTTTTGGCATGAATATTTAAAATCAGCATATCTTAATGCAGTATGAGCAATTATGTTTTAATGGAGACACAAAATCATCTTACTGATGTGATTGTATGCACCAAAGCATTAATTCAAGGCTAAGGTAAATATTGAGATATATATCGTATATCGTGACATGGCATAAAAATATCGGGATATTACTAAAAGGTCATATCGCCCAGCCCTAGATGTAAACTAACGTAATTTCTATTGTCTCTGTTTGGTCCATTTAGATTGTTAATGTCCAGTTTAAACTGTCTGTCCAGTAAGTAGTTTAAAAAGTTATGTTTTGCCAACATATGTTCATGTTTTACTTTGACTAAAAACAAACCAAAAGTTAAAAAAAAAAAACTACAAAAAACAAACAACAAAATGAAGTAACTCTGCCAAAGTGTGTCTTTTGGGTCACTTTGCTGGTCCAAAGTAAAGAAAGTAGCTATTGGCTGTTCTAAAAATCGCTAGAAATTGCTGAATGATGTCATCGCCTAATTTGCATAATTGGCCATATGCGTGTAATGTAATGGACATTGTAGGTGAGAGGAATAATGTTGTGGGATAAACAAACATTGAGTCAAAACCACTCTAAATATGTTTAGTACTATGAATAAACTCTGTTCTGTTGGTTTTTTATTTTTTATTTTTATTTTTTTTGCCATTGAAATAGGTTATCACTTTAAAGCAGCAGATTTTAAATACCTTTAGACCCACATTGCATAAATCACTTTTGTCCTCTATTGTTGAATGTCAGAATATCAAATTAAACCAAAGGACTGCTGTGTGAAATTTCTAGCTTCATGTCCAACCCTCCTGTTGTTTATATTTTATGAAACATACCTACCTCTCTTATGCACAGAAAAAAATATTGTTCAAAAATGTTACTATTAAAATTGGTTGAACAGCACCTTTCATCACAATCACAAATGATGACAGAAAACAGTTCCTGTTTTATTTTTAGTCAATTTCTGTGACTTTAATTTGCACCATATTTCCATCGTATTCTCATCACTGTTACTTTCCTGGAATCAAATGGGTTTTTCGGCTATTTGCAGCCAGGACATTTCCCTTCTGTTGCTCACCTCTTCTGTGTTGCTCATCTGCTTCCTGCTGTTTTGGGAGCATTCGGGTGGACTCTTAGTGGTGAGGTGCACAAAAGATAAACCTCAGTGGAGAGATTAAAAATAAGTTTCTTATCTCCCGTTAGGTTTGGCAGTGATATATTCTTAATCTTGATAGGCTGGTTTGAAGTCACAAAGATAAAGAGGCTGCGTTTTGTACCAGTGTGACTTCTAAACTCTTGAAAATGACGTTCATGAGTTCTTTTTTTAAATGGAACAGTTCAACTCCTGGCTATTATTAGGAAGAAGGTAACTTGACATCATCAGGTCTCTCTGACCGTCATGGTAATGTAAAACATTGAATCATTCAACTGTTCCTGTAAACCTACACTTAATTTCTTGTCATGTGTCTCTTCTATTTTTTATTTCCTCCCTCGGTCTGAATTTCTCTCTGGTTATGCCAAGCGTGTTAGAGCCAGACAGGATGTGTCACTGACCACATCCTCCCTCACAGCTGGCTTAAAGCAGCTGATACACAAGACAAGCATCAACAACATGTGCTTTTCTTGTGACTGTTTACACTACCTGTGTTCAGCCACTTTTCTTCACTTCAGGCTTCAGTAGCAATTAATGTCTAGTTTGGTGGTAAATGTATAATTAATTGTGTACCATTTGTCTGTACTGTAGGACTTTTAAACAAAATTATTAATTAAGTCTCATTAGAAATTCCATTATGCGTTTAGCCTGCATGGTTAGCTGGTCAGAGGATGGTCTAGGAATGGAGCAAAGTAGTAAGGTCCATAACAGTTTATCTATATTCTTGTTAAATTAAAGCCCTAATGAAATCACTAGCTGTAATTTGATCAGCATACCCTGACGGTGATCCAGGGCTGTTTGTATAGGAACTATTATATTTTCTGTTATGAGGAGGTAATGGTGGTGGTGTGGACCCAAATGCAGAACGAAAGGCAGGAATGCAGAATCAAGCCGTTTTAATGTCCAAAAAACAAACGGAAGGCAAAACTATCACTGAAAAGCAAACAAAAGCACAATGAACCAGCAAAGTCAAGACAAAAACTGAGGGTATAAATACACAGAACACAACAAGACACAGGCGAAACAAATGCACCCAGGTGAACTAATGAACACAGACAAAGGCAAAACAGGAACAAATTCCAAAATAAAACAGGAAACCAGGAACTAAAGAGACTTCACAAAACACATCATGGTAATTTCAGCCTTGTGTCTACTGTATTTCCTCTGAGGTCTGAAGTTCAGGGTGGGAAAAGCAAATGTTTGGAAACTGTTGTTAAACAGATCAGATGGCAAGTTTAATGGCAGCCTTGTAATATTAACACTTAATGTCTCTATTTGTTCAAAGAGCACTTAGTCTCTCGACAACATTTACTTCAGAGAAACTCTCTTTCACACCAAATGTTTGGGCTGACGACAATTGAAGAGTTTATACACAAGTCCTTTCCTCGGAATTTTAGAAAGGAGTTTTGCTCTGAGAAAACGAACTTGATATGAGCAGTGGTGCTTTTTCTATTCTCTCTCTCACTTTCAGTATGGAATAATGTTCATCACAGGTTCATCATACTGTTTTTCTACTTTTATTTCCATGGCAACCACAACAGTTTCCATTCTGCACATCTATCCCACTCAGTTTCACAAGCTTAGACTTACAGCATTCTCATTCACTTTAGGCATCAGATACAGTTTTACTGTATCTGACGCCTAAAGTCTCTGTCTGCCAACTGCAGGGCAAAAAACCCCACCTTTTTTATTTTTGCTTATTTATAGTCGCACAGCTGTTGCATAGTTTCCACGCACAGAACTTTGGAAAGGTGGCAATGACTTTGCCCCTTCTTACCATTTCGCCAAGCCGTAATAATGTGCTTCCTTCTGGTAGCTTCATGAAGCTTTAGTATAGTGCTATTAAGTCAGTTAACCTCTAAAAGTGGAAAGTTACTCACCTTTCTGTACATTAGGTATATTATATTCCCTTTTCTTATCAAGCAACATGGTGTAGGATCACACAAAGCCAAATATGTAATGGGAACTGCGTATGGTGTTTGTTTGTGGCTGACCTCAGGCCGTCTACTTGAGCGTCCACAGTTTAGCTATTATTATTGTCCCCCTGACAATTATGTCACTCACTCAATAGATTGACAAGAAAAAACAGATTTAAAAGTGTACAGCAATGTGAGCCTGCCAACAGACTAGCAATGCTGCTTTCTGGGATACTGATTGATGGACTCGCGCTGTAACTGAGATGAACCAAGGTTGAATTTTAGAATAGCTTAGAGCCAAGATTGCGATGAAACTTTGCAGATTGGTTTTCTTTTATTGAAGAGAATCTGGTTGTCCAAGTATTGTTCAGACCATGAACATGTCTCCTCAGGCTGTGGTGAATGAGGGAGCCCTGGAATCACACACTGGTTTTTATTTCGATAAGTTATTGAGCCGTGTTCTGCTTTCATGTAGCGGCGGTGCTCTACTTTGCTCATCATCCTGCACGCAAGGGTTTCCTAGGACACCTGTGACATCAGATGATACGCACGAGGATCTGTGGGGACATTTGATTACTAACTGATCTGTTGCAACCTCAGCACTTGATTTGATTTGCACATGTGCAGACTCCCTCTTTCTGTAGATAAAAACTGAATTAATAGAACAGAGTTTCTCCACAAAGTGGAGCTCATGCGGGTAGACGCTATAGTCAGCTGATCCATGATGCTTACAGTTGGTAATGTGCACATCCACAAGCAAGTAAAAGTGAACCCTCAGCTTGTGAACCCCCTCCCTGTAGAGCATGAATATTTAACATTGAAAGCATGATGTAAGTGGCGTTTTGAAGAGATGACTTCTATCTCTCCAATGGTGTTTTCTTGTTGAAGTGGCTCTGATTACAGAGTAGATGCAAGGTTTAAAGTAGACACAGAGACTGGGGAGTGCCTCCACTCCCAGTCAGACACATGTGAACAATTACAATGTGTGGGGTATTGGATCTTCTTTGTTTGTCTCTGTCTCTGTCTGCCTGGCTGTCTCTGTGTTTATATTGCCCTTCTTAAGGTGGTACTGTGTCATTGGCAAAGTATTGGCCTATTAAGTAAATTGATGCTAGTTAAGTGTTTTTCCCCTCTCTTTTTTCTGAATTCCTTCTGTTGCATCTTAAGCAGAGGCTGAGAGAAGCCTAAACTGTGTTGCTTGTCTAGAAGATCCATTTTCACATTCTTTCTTTTTTTTTTTTTCTTGGACAAGGGGCTCTGGCTAAATTGGGTTGCCCATTGGAGCAAATATAAAATCAGTTTATTGCTGTTGTATCGGGCTGGGCGATATGACCAAAATCTCATATCCCGATATAGTTAATTTTATATCCCCATAACGATATACATAACGATATAACATTTTTTGCGTAATTTTGTGTCAGTCATCAGTTGTTTGTCAGACAACGGCAGCAGTGATCTCCTTCCATCTGAAGGAGCTATGGCTGTATGATGTTTTACGGGTAAAAGCCTGTTGCACCGTTTGCGTCTGGAGTTTATTATGAGCTTTCGCCACAACTTGACGCTGCTTTTGCTCGTTGACTCTATTCTTTATTCTGTATTCTTTATCCTGATTCTTGTGCAGGTGATAAAATGAGTTACCGGTCGCTGTGTCCGAGTCCGTTGTTGGGACTCGGTTTCATGTCGGTCTTTTTATGTCCAAACCGCATCCATGTGAAAGAAATTTCACCTCTTTTATGAACAAGCTTATCAGTTTTGGTTGGCTGGTCATCTTTTAGTGAATTATCCTGTTCTGAAACGCGTCTGGTACCGTCCTTCTCCATGTTTGTTTATAGATTGCAGCGTGCATGCCGTAAAGCGCATCTTGACGTAAAATACTGCAGTAAAGCACCTTATCATGGCGTAAACGACAGAGCCTCATATGAAACGATAGACATTTTCTATCGTCCAAACTATATATACCAACATATCGCCCAGCCCTTCTGTTGTATCGTCTTAAATTCATGCCCAAATGCTAATCTGTCAGTTATGAAAGTAATGTTTTGTTGTCATTGAATACATACTGTATGTCTTACAGTAAAGACGCTAGGGGTCACTGTGATGAGCTACCATATCTTTAATGTTAATGCATCATGTGCTCACTGTTTTTTATGTGAAGATTTTTTTTATTATTATTTGGAGTTAAAAAAAAAAAAAAAAAAAAAAAAAAAAACAACTTTTATTTGATAGCAGCTATAAGGCGAAAGAATTCATCTGCTGAAAAAACTTTTTTCTTTTTTGCATGTTTTTGCTTCAATATTTGTGTCAGTTGCAGTTTTACTGTTGCTTTCACCAGTTCTTTCTGTTTTTCCATGTGCTTCCTTTCCTGTAACTGTTCAAATATAATTAGACATTTAATCTGCTACTTTGTCATATTTGTTTATTTCAAAATGTATTAAAACATTGTACTTGTCATTTTTGGTGACCAAATGAATTGTAAAAATTTTGAATAAGGCTTTTGTATCTGGGAAAGCTGCCATTAGGTCAGCAGCCTTTACAATACTGTGTTTGTCATTGCACCCACATGCTTTATTGTATTTTATTAATATGTCTTCAGACAAAGGCTGTTGTTTCAGATAACTGAGGAACTCACAATACCAGACATTCCAGTAAGAGTTACTTACTTGTGCTAAGGTTTAGCTGAGTTATTTGTGCCCCCGTTATATCCCAGGAAACAAGCCTGTCTGCTTCACCATGAAGCAATGACATTTATTTTTTTCTTATTTAAATGGACCACAGGTAGGATCTCCACAAAGCAAGATGACGAATAAGCTTTTAGCTTTTACAGGCAGGTTAAAAGCAAGATATTGGTGTTCCCATTGATGCTCATAAATACCTGAAAAAACTTTGACCGATGCTATCATCTGGCATGGTCATTTAATACTCTGCCATTGAACTTAAAGGCTGGATGTTAGCTGGTATTAGCAGCATTTTTGATATCTGCAAAAAGGTCTTTTGTGAAATCAGTTGGCATGCCTCATGATTTCTGCTTCAATGTACATCCGAGTAAAGTGGTTTTTCATTCTGTCTTTGTTTTTTGTTTTTTTTGCTGTTGTCATAAAAACCTCAGTGGATCTGTGGTGTAATGTACTGTGACAATGTGATGCATCTTCTGCTAAGGATCACTGTTCCTGGCTACCTTCTGGTGTCATGACAAAGAGGCATTCATGTAAAAAAAAGTTTCAGACTACCTGCCAAATGGTGGGTGGTAAGAGCCACTCTGTTTCAAAGGCCGCAGTGTCATTCATTGAATAAAATGTTTGTGGGATCTCGAGAAAGAATTGAAAAAATGAAATGGAAAAATGTCTTGAATATAAATGACTACATTTCTGTAAACACTGTATTTTATGTGTGACTGAAAATGAGCTCTTGGTTCTTTGTTTAACACCGATGTCCATATACTTTCTGTGAGTCTCAAATCACTCAAGTTTCCGAGGTACTTAACAGTGGAGGGAAAGAAGATCCTTTGAAGGCTTCACATTGGAGAGATATTTAGTTCTGACCCTCAAATGTCTCAGGGGAGCAACGACCTTCAAAGATAAATCATTTTATCAAGTTAACTTTGGAGAGGACATTCTCAGAAACTGCATTAAACTCATTAAATGTTAAACTACTTTTGTAGTAGGCCAGCTTTGGCAGCATCAGCAGTCCCACTTAACCTGCTGGGACCTGAGGCACACTAACGTAAACAGAGATACACTTGTATGTGACATTAGGTCTTAGTAGGTCAATCCCACTAAGACCTGATGCTAAGCAGTGACTCCTTTAATGGGGCCTTGGTTTGGACAAAGAACCTCAGAAATTTGAAGACGACATGATTAAATCTTTGGCAAATATTTTTGTTGTTTGTAAGAATGCCAGTTAAATGAAGTAAGAATGGGTCATGGAAGTTCTTTGTATTCTTTATTCACTGGTAATCTGCATACTTTCGTTTTTAATCATTTGGAACTATTTGACTCTTTCTTCTATAATTTATAACAAAATTATGTCTTTTTTTAAAATTATTATTAGTGAAAATACTGGAGAGCCACTTTCAGAAATGATCATCAGGGGAGGTGAACAAGACTTCATGGGTCAACGAGGCCATGTGGATTTACCAGCCTCTGCTTTGTCTAGGACACACACATGCACACTTATCAAAATTATTTATGCACAAAAAGACTTTGTTTTCACACCGAATGACTTAAGAGAAACGATAAAGGAAGAGTCCAAATGAAACAGGGAGGATCAGGAAAAAGAAGGAACTGTTGGCTTTTGGCCTTTTAAACGACGGAAAACTGAAATGTTCCACTGTGTCAGTGGTTCCTTGCTGCTAAGAGCCCTTTAGCTTCAGCAACATGAGGGGAAAACCATACCATCTGCTTAGTACATTCCTAATTATTGGCAGGCCTGTCCTTATTGGCCAAACTCCTTGTAGGAACTGCTGATTTGTAGAAATCACTTCCTAACCACCTTCTGCCCTCCTGTTTATTTGAGGTATATGTGCATAAGTGAATGTAAACACGTTAATGTGCCAATAACCTACTCTTTGTGTGGGGTTTCAGATGGAATTGCTGGACAAATTCCCAGTGGAGGGTGGCCAGAAGGACCCCAAGCGCAGGATTATTCCGTTCCTACCAGGTGAGAATTGAACAAGCTGTGTTTTTTTTCCTGGTTTCCGTTGTTACACATATCTACAACATTTTAACACTAGAATAATTACTTTAATAATGATTAAAACTTCAATAAATACCTTCACTTTTTTGTATTTTAAACTTTTTTTAAAATTATTATTTGCTAAATTCAGAAATGACTGACAATCTCTTCTGAATAAATCAGTAATTACAATTATATAGTGCTGCTGCTGCTGATGATGATTATGATAATAGCAAAAGATTGTAATATACTCCCCCCAACACACACACACACACACACACAATTGGAGTTTCTTTTTCGACTCTCTCTGATTGTTCCATCAGAAACACTTGCATACATCGTGCAGCAGTGAGTCACAGATAACCTCTGAATGAACTTGAAGGTACCAGAACTTTTTCCGTCATTGTGTGCCACACACAGAGAATCCACTGTAACCTGGAGCTGCTCTAACTGATCTTCATCGCACTCTCTTTCAACAACTTGTCGATGCAAAATCTTTCAACATTCATCTAACACTATTAGAAGATTATCTCTTGGCATATTTTCTTTTGTATTTAGGGAAAGAAAATCCTAAAGGTTGCAGTGCATAAAGTGATATTTTATGTAGTTACTTTAGCATTCAGGTCTGAATCGTCCTACAGTTCCTGCAGTGAGGTTTTGCAACAGGGAGGTTTTGGTTAGAGTAAGGGCTTTTGGTTTACTTGACCAAGTCTTGCATGAATGCTGAAAGTAATCCTTTATGAGCAAAAGAAAAGCCTCACCCATACACCCCCACCCATGTCTCCCCCACTAGGCCATGGGATGGGTGGGGGATAGGATTGCAGGTCTGGAACTCATTGAGAGCGCGTGCACCATGTGCACTCACACATACACACACATGCATGCACACACACTTCCATGTATGATGTTTGATAAACTCTGAGTAGGAGGAAGGGAAGAAAGATAGAAAAACAGAACCACCATGCTGACTGTGGAGACCGCCACAAGGTTTCTCCTACAATAAACTGCTTTCTTCTTCCAACTTTGTTTTTTAGCTTGAAATTCAAGTATTTGTGTTTTTCTTTTTGAAATTTCTGTTATCTTCTTTTCTTTTCTGTTAAAAGGGGCTTTTTTTTCTTTTCTTCTGTTATTCACTGAAACATTTCTTTTCGGTAGTAGAGTCTTTGATTCCGTTTTTTTTTTTACTCATTTTGAATACGGCATGAAGTCCTGTACGACCGCAGTAGAGCAGCTACAGGCTAAAACACACTGATGGTGCACCGCTACAGTTCATCATGTCACTTATATCACACGCTGCAACCAGCCCCAAGAGAAAGCTATGCGATTCTTTGGATACACAACTTAAAGTTGATCGATTTCTATTATTTTCCATCCATTTTAGCTATGCATATATCTTAAATTGTACTTTTAAAGCAGGGAAAATGTCTTAAAGCATCGTGGAAGAAAGGCTGCTGGAAGTTGGGAGCCGTGTTGGGAGTGTGTACCGTTAAAAAAAACATCTCTTTTTTTCATGAAAGGTAAAGCTTGAAATGAGAATAATAGAAGTATCTGTCAATGTTTGTCATCTGGCGTCATGTTACTTTCATGCAACACTGGTAGGACTCGACGTTGCGCCGCTATGTTTTGTTTTTAAAGAGCGACTGTTGCTCATATAGATCCCACATCAGATCAGACTCCTTAAGTTTCTCTGACGGCCAAGAAAATCATTCATTTCCAAAGCAAGTCTGGACTGAACCCAATCTTACTGAGCCCTGAAGTGGTTTTCCCTCTTCACTCGGTTTGGTTTGTTCAAGGCCTCAAGTTGTTTTTACTCCTTTAGTGTCTCCACATCAGCAAATAGTTTTATTTTCCTGTTTGTGTTCACAGTAAAAGATTCTTGCCCATTTCCCTTTTTTTTCTTTTCTTTTCGTTTTACTGCCAGTCATGCACATAAAATACTTTACAGCATTTTGTTCTTACTCCATACTTCAGTTCCTATGATAAATTTCTGAGAATGTAACGGTACAGGAAATCAGGGCTTCGCGTCTATCTTTTCCTTAGATTGGCTCAAAATGGAGATTTCGATAAGATGATAAGTTTGATGAGTTTGTCTGATCCCTGGTAGATATTTGTGAAGCTGTGCCAGGGTATCAACCTTTGAAATAGACTCTGTTTCTCTAAGGCCCCTTGAGGTTAGGAGGTTAGACTCTCCCAGGGTTGGACTATGTCTTTGTAATTTTGGTTGCCTCCCCTCTTTTTCTCCATGAAATTCAAATACAATACAAACTGTTTTTTTTTTTGTTTTTTTGTTTTTTTTTATTGTTTGGCAGGAGATCTCTCTGCTCGGCACAGATTGCCTGTTGGGTCAAATAAAGTTCTGTAGAGCTTAACAACCCCGTTTCCCTGACAGTACTCGATGAAGGGCAGCAAAGTGATGACCTCATTGCTTAAACAGCACATTCTTCTTTTCTCTGCTTGGGAAAAATATTTCAGTTTCTTGATGTACTTGAATGTGGTGTACCAGTCCGAGACAAAAGTGTCTTCCTCCTTTTGAGCAGCTCATTTTGACACGAGCCCAAATGGAAATCCAATCAAACAATAAATCTGAGCTCATCTTCCCACTTTTGTATAATTAAATCTCAGGCCAACACTTCTGATGAATTGTTACACTTGTCCTATTTCTATTATTTATAATGTTAACTTTTAAGGCTTGCCTCAAGATTTGGAACCTAAACTTACAAGTTATTGACCAAACTCCAACTTTATGGTGATAAAATAAAGGTTTGGATTGTCAAGTTCCAAAACAGTAGCCGGTTCTTTCCCGTCCTCCACCAGAAACAGCTTTGTCTCAGACACTTGGAATCCCTCTGAAGAGGCAGAATATGGTGGCGAGTCCAGTGATTGAAAGGTTAGTTGTGAGTGCAGCTTTGTGTGTGAGGTGAGTAACAGCGACCCTCTCTGTGCTGCCATCTCTGTCAGTCTGCTGGCTCGGCGATTTGCCATAAAGTCTAGCCTGCCTCAGCTGTGGCTCCAAGGCAGTGGCTTTTTCGTCCCTCCTTCCCTCTCTCTCTCCCTCCCCCCAAACAAGCTCTTTTCACCGGCCGCATCTGTGAGCTGCCGTGCATACAAAGTGGGCAGTGTTGAGTCAATGCCACTCTCCTGACCCCAAAGAGCTTTGGAAAGCCTTCAAGACTGCTTTCTGTTTAAGAAGTGATGAGAGGAGAAAAAGAGGAAAAATGGAGGAGGAGAAGGAGGAATCTGAGGCTTGACTTTCAAATGTCTTCGGCTATGAAAGTTGTCCAGACAGTTTGTTCTTTCAGCTCTGGCAAGATGTTGCTCATATCCATAATGTCTTTTGTTATTTTCTACGTACTTCATCTCTGTTGTCTAGTCTTGATTGGTTGGTTCTATACTGACTGCCTGGCTTGCACAAATGTGTGTGTGTTTGTGTCTGTTTCTTCAGCCTGTTCTCAGGTTTTAACTTCAGGTTATCTTTAAGGTCAAACAGACAATTCTGTTGAGTTTACTTCCTGTTAACCATCCTACAGTGACTCCTCTGCTGCTGGTTATTTAGTTAGCTCCTTCTGTAAAAGTAATCCTTGGTTTTTTTGGCTTCCTGCTAGGTAGTCCTCTTACTTGTCTGTGTTTGTCTTTGCTTTTCTAGCTTTACTTTGTGTCTTAGTACATTAAGAGTTTTTGGTCCAAGACCTTTCTTGTCTTACTGGTTACAGTGACTTTTTATTTCTTTTATAAATCTTAGCTACTCCTACCTCCTAGCCTGTTTTTGAGTCCTTCCCCCTGTTCTCTTCTCCATTACTCATGACAGATAGCATGTTTGGATTCACTCCACTGGACCTCAGATAGTTCCCCCACATTTCATGGCATTACATCAGATTGACCAGCTCTGACATGCCGCCTTTGTGGTGGAATGAAATAGAGACGTGATGTATAAATATCTGTACAGTGACTCAGGCTTGGGTTAAAATTAGAGCTGAACATATTCCTAATTCCTCACAACATGCCCGATACATTGTGTGTTGCTTTTTTCAGATGCATAGCTGATCATGTTTCTTTTATATGTAATTTTTTAAAGATTTTTTAAAAAAGGTTTGGGTCTGAGCTTTGGCTATAATTCACATTTAGATGTTTAGATAACATGTTATCCCTCGAAGTAATGGTTCATATACTGTCCTTATTTTATATTGTAGAAATGTATAAAGAATTTATTCCTAAAATTTATTTTAAACCCATACTCATATTTGCTGCCATGAAAGTTTATGAAAATGCACATTTTCCTCTAGAGGAGGGTTGGGCAACTCCCATCCTCTAGGAACAGAGTTGCTCTTTAGTTGCAAGCTTAAAGCGGTCATTTCCAAACACTTGTAATGCTTAATTATTCTGATGTAAGTATTCAGCTGGGAAAGTGCTGCAGTGTCTTGTGGTCACGGCCATGCTTTCTATAGTTATCCATTTTTTTTGTTGTTTTTTTTATCAACCACCTGAGTCAATGCATAGTTTGCAGAAAGCGCAGAGATGGATGGATGGATAGAATACAAAGGGGAGGGTCTTTGGAAGTGAAATGGTGCTGGTGGTTGTGGTTATTGCGTTAAATTTGCAACATCTGCATCTATCTGTGAGAGTCAGCAGTCCACACATGGTCATACATTCCTCCTTTAACCCATGGGGACTTAATGAAATTTATGGGGTTTTGCAGTTTCTGTGGTTGGAGGGCACCTCAGATCTAAGTGGGTTAAACTTATCTCAACATTCTCAAGAAAAAGACAAAGAAAAAAACACTGTAATTTATATCCCTGGGGTTGAGGAAACAGTGGCTTTGTTCATGGTTGATAGCTCGGCAAATTTCCCAAGAGATACATTCCAACTTTAGTCTGCGCGGAGAGAAAACACCACAAGTTCTTGATGCTAGCGATGTTTTAAAGCGTATCCATTTTTGCTTACGAGATCATCTTTCATTCTTGACTCTCAGCATAGTTTATAAGTTTTCATTAAAGCTATCTTTGTGAATTTTCTCTTGAAACTTCTGCAGCCTGAATGAGCAGAAACTATAAACAGGCTCTGAAATTTCCTGCATACTGTAAAGTTAGACAGCGTTTTTTTTTTTTTTTTTTTTTTAAAGGGCCCTTTTGTAGCCATTTCTTGTTATTGTTATGGCGGCCCAACTTGTCTGCATCGCCATAACAATAATTGTGTCATGGAGATATAATTTGCCTTCCTAAAATCATTTATTCATGGCTTGGAAAGGCCGGGATTCCTGCAGCTCCTCGCCCAGCTCATTGTGCTGTCAGTTTTATTAATGATGGAATTTTATTGTATCTGGATGCTAATTTGCTAATCACGTTTTGGAAAAGCTGCTGTGTCCTTACAATCCATCTGCGTAGCACTTATTAAAATGATTATTTTTCATGACTTATTTGTTTTTCTTTCTTCTTAGATATGCTCGGTTGACACATATGTATTCACACACACAGGCTATATTGCTAACATGAAACGATGGAGTTTGACTTGTCTTTTCTTTTAAGTCTATTTTTCTGACTCTTTCAGGAAAAATTCTGTTTAGGAGGAGCCATATCAGAGATGTGGCAATGAAGAGGCTGAGGCCCATCAATGAATACTGCAGGGTGAGTTTATTAACTTGAACATGACTTAAACCGGTATATGTGTCATATTTTTTGTATTAGGAAAAGCTCATTTATCAGTAAGTACATAAATCCTTTAGCAATAAGTGCTAAAATCAGTATAAAACGTTTGAATCTACTTTCTGTCTTAGTTTTATTTTTTTTAAGCCTGTTATGTAATGGATAACATATGGAAAATATACTTGTTGTCCTTTGTGTGCCTATGAGAAACACTAGTAGCTGTTTTGGGTTTTTTTTATCACTCCGCTTGAATGTTTCTGGCTTTTGTGTCTGAATTCCAATGTGAGGCTGTTAATAGCTGAAAATAATAGTCTATATGTCTGTTGAATTCAGTTTTGTGTATTTTTTGCTGCACCAAGCATCAATATTGCTGTACATGTATATATATCAACTTTAGGAAGAAGATCAAAATTGACTGACAAAACTCTGTGTATTGTCTATCAAGTCAAGTTAAGTCTGAAGAAAATGAAGAAGAAAAAGAAAAAAAGTGCAAACGATGATTTGTTTGATTGTTTTAACTTCATTAAAAAGTATTATGGTTGTGACCTTTGGGCTGTGCTGGATTTTGATACATTTTCATACAAAGTGTTTTTACACTGCTGGATGTTGATCAAGCAATGAAAAGTTGGAAATGAGTTTAGTAAGGTAGGAAATGGTTTAAGCGCACATATTTTCCACAGACTATGCAATGAGGATATCTTGTCTCAAGAGAGCTTATCTTCGTTTAAACTGATTTCTTAGTTCATCCCATCCCTTGGATGAACTTGTGCCTTAACGTGGTTTTTCAAACAAAAAGGTTTTAAAGACTGAAACAAATGTCAGCCATTCTTCAGGATTAGGCTAACCTGCTGATTGATACATTGATCCGACATCTTTGCTATCTAAACTGGGAGTTGTATTGTGTCCACCAAGGTAAACGCGACAGCTTATTGGAGCAAACCTCACTAACAACCAGCATTCACCCAGCAAATGTGACCTAAAAGCTCCCTTGGGGCTCACTCACTCTTTGACCTCCATCCAAAAAGAGAAGTTTCAAGAGGAATCTGTATAGTGAATTCAGGTGAAAGTTTCTGTGTCGCTAAATAAGATCATGCGATGTGAGCCTCCCAAATGTTTTCTTTCGATCCATTTGGTAAACGCCATTTCTAATCAAATTTATGTTCATGTGTTGCTGTCAGCAACAGAATAAAGAAACTTTAAGATGATACAAGTTCAGTTCCATGTATTAATCATGTTTGTTTTGCCATCTTAAAGAGCCCATTTCATTATGTCAGGTAAAATAAGTCAAAACTGTGCATTATCCAGCCCATTACATTGCTTTTAACTGAAGACATTAATTGCTTTGTTGAGAAAATGGGGTGGAAATGCAGCTGTACATTTTTAGCTCCACTGTAGCAGAAGTACATCCATAAAACTGCCAATGGCAAGCAACTAATAGCTTCAATTTGACAGATATGTAGCTACCGTAACCCCCAATGAATACATTATGATTGATATTCAGCTTCTTAGGAACAGAGCTTTTTCTTAGTAAGATTGCCAACTGTTTATCTGAGGTAACCACCAAGTCTGGCTGTTTTATGGTCTGGCTATAAAAGGAATATCTTTGCTAGAGGATTTAAGAAGATATAGATGTAAAATGGTGCGTTCTTAGAGACACCAGAAAAGCTGCTGTTTGTTAACTTGTGGTGGTTTCTGTCAGCAGAGCTGAGGCAAAGACAAAGAAGTGGGCTGTTGCTGACCTTGCTCCAGTCAGCATACCCACAAGCCATAGTCTGGGATTTGTTCAATTTTGCAGGTTTGCCTTAAGGTTCTGAACCCTGTACAACTCCACTTATGAGGAAATTTAATTTTTGACTTTAAGTTATGAAAAGGATCTGTGTCTAATTGCTTTTGGGTTTGTTTTTCATCAAGCTGTACGTTTATGGCCAGACGACTTCTGGCCAAAGGATATAGAAGACTTTTAATTTAGTCACTGTCTCTAATTGTACTCTTTTGAACTTCTGCCTTTACTATGGAAACCAGAGATAGCTCTTCTTTGTGTTGTATAACGTTGGGGTGAGCTTGTTGGGACATTCACTTTTAGTGAACGATTGGTAACTGTACTGAATGTTTTCTGCTTATAAATGATCTTCATTTCTGTTTGGTGATGAACTTTTCTAGAATCGCCCTGTAGATTCTAAAAAAACACCTTCATCCTACCAAAAACAACAAATAGTTGGACTGCAGGGTGACGAAAAGCGCCTTTATATGTAATAAACAATGTTGTGGACTGGGGAGGCTCCTTGTCATCTGGAGTTAAAGGAATGTACAGCTGGTGTAGGCAACATCTTTAACCACTTATGTTTGGAATAAAGGGTTTTGGGGGGAGGAATGGGTAAAGTTGCTGGTTGATGTCTGTAGGAGGGGATCTTTATAGGATTAGCTGAGCCAAGATGACATTTTTTTTATTCTTGCCGTTCCTGTTGTGGAGATGTATGACAAGTTCAGCAACAAAAAAGTGCTGTTGAAGAGTTGATGGAACTTGGAAACTTTGTGATGTCGATGTTGAAACATCTCATAGGCCTTTGATAGCGCTTTCAGACTGCAGCACAAGTCAAAAATTCACCAAAAGAACAGAAACAGCAGGGTTTTCTTTTTTTTCTTTTTTTTTATCCTCCCCCACATGTCGTCAGGTTGACAAGGTGAAATGTTTGTTTCTCTTCTGGAAGAGCTGAGTCAGACCTTTTGCTGTACAGCTGAGGCTTTAACCTGACTCACATGGAATTTCCCCGGTTGCTTTTATTCATGTCAGGAAACTCTTTTGGATGAAAGAAGAAAAAACATTGGGAATCTGGGAATTGTTTGCTTAAACCAGAAGTAAGACTGCTGAGCTGGTTTCAGGCAGATCACACTGTGCGATTATATATGTCCTCTTTTTTTTGTCACTGCATGGATTAAATTTACATCCATGATAGCATGTACTCATATATTAATAAGAGAATGTGCATCAATACAGCCACAGTATCCCTTTATAAGGAGATCTTTCCTTTCCACAATATATTTTTCCTTTGAGAATACACACATGTGCTGTAGCGTGCATGCACATGCTCTCAGGCACACACAATTACCTTAATGCACCCCCCTCTGCAAAGAACACCCATAAAGTCTGTTTAATGTAATTTACCCAGAGCCTTCTCTCTGTCTCTTCTCCAGGGAGAATAGTAATGAGTGGACTGACCACAGGCTGACACGAGGAGGGAAATAAATCCAAACAGGCGAAAAGTATATCACAATGCACTCTGACCTGAGGCATAGCAAAACATTCTGGGCCTGGGAAGTCAGGACTTAACGTTAGGAGGGTCCTCTGGTGATAACCAGTAAAAAACTATTAAATCAGCTGCTAAGCTTCAGCGTTTCAAGGTGTGCATGAAGACTCTTTAGAACAGGAACCTCAGAGGCATAGCAGTGTTCAACTGCAGGTACCATAAATCAGAAAATGCATATTAGGGCACACACGAATATTTATTCTCTGAATGACTTTGCTGTTAATGGAATATTGCTTTGTCGTGGTAGTAGTGCCTCTCTTTTTCCTCAACACAAGCCGACCCGCTGGCACAGACTTATGTTGGGAAGTATGAGACGGCAAATGTAGCGCATGTGACGAGGACGCTTGGGCTGGGCCTTTGGCTTCCGTTCCATATGCATCAGCCTTGATGTTATATCACTGTGTGACAGGCATTGTGAGAGGTTGACTCTGCTCCTTGAAAGGACAAAACTGAAACACTTAGGTGTATTAAAATAAGAGGCACAGGCCAGCAGAGGAGCCTTGATGAATAGCGCTGAGCTGTGCTTGCCTGCAAATGGAGGAGGAGTGGCTTAGCTTTATCAGAAGCAAGATGGCCCTCACAGCATCACTGCTGGCAGCTAGTCGGTCCTCTGTTTTAAAGGGTTTGATTGACTGCAGTCCTTTAGAGCAAGTGAAAAAGTAAGAAAGGAGTTCAAAGTCATGGTTGGGAAAGCACAAAAAGCAGAGTTTGAACAAGAAGCTTCGTGATAACAGGACTAGCCCTGCGTGTGTTTGTGTGATTGACATCATGCCATTAAATGGAAAACTAAACGTAGCTGTTTGTCTTTCATCTCACGCCGTGATGTCAGGACTCTTCGATCTGCTTTTAGAGATCATCCACAGAGGCGTTACATTACGGGACAAAAGCCCAGATGCATCTGCATTCTAAGTTAATGTTAATATTTATTATATTAAAAATCAAGCAGATTTATTTTATTTGATTTAGTCAATTTCAAAGATATTTCTCAATATTCACAATCTGTTTGTTGCAGGTAAATTTCATTGCAAGGTCCTGAAAACAAACCCATTATTAGCCGTTCATGGATGCCTGACTTAAGGCCGCAGTAGGTTGTATCCATGCTGAAAAGGAAGCGCCTGCCCCTTTTCCTTTGTGTTTAGATTGAACTAGTAACAAATGATCTTTTGACGACTGATGTAAAAAAATTTTCATGCGACAAACTCGCTTTCTTGCTGTCTTTTGTGTCTGTAGGCTCTGATTCAGCTGCCAGTCTACATTTCTCAATGTGAGGAGGTCAGAGTGTTCTTTGAAACCAGACCTGAGGACCTCAACCCACCCAAGGAGTAAGTACCGCACATTAACACAAACACACCAATCTCTGAACGTTTTAGAAACTCCCAGGCTCACACACAATCGGCAAAATCCTTGTTTCCCTGGCCCGTGTCGTGTCAAATCCTGCCAGCATTTATCATCCATTCTGCTGGTAATGAGCATTCATTTCACCCTTTTAATGTTCATGATTTCATAATGTCAGCCTGTTTCCTGTTGTTTTTGTCGAGTAGAAACACACTTAATGGGTCATTTTCAAAGTGCTGACTTGGCATGTCAGCATGTTGCTGCAGCTCAGGCTCCAGACAGCTGAGACTGCACGGTCGCTCGAAACATTTGCGGACCAGTTCTCGTGTCTCTTGTAAATCTTGCTCAACATATTAGCGTCATTTTCATTGCTGACAGAAACTATGTGCCAAAACAAAGACGTCATTGGGCACCAAATTCCAACATCCAGCACACACACGCCTGTGCTGACACACTTAACTTCACACTTAAACATTGGTTGCCAATGAGCTATTAAGGTTACCAGCAGCTTCAGGGCAGAAGAGGTTGGGTTTACAGTTTGACCCTTGGGTCTTGTTTTTTCCTCACCAAACATCTGTCAGCTGGAGCGTTAGGTCTAACCTCTCTGTCATCACTCTGGCCATGTGGAGGAGTTGCCATAGTTGGCTGGAAACTGAGATAATCAGTCTTGTGACATTTGATGTATGTGCACATTGGGTCAGCAGTAAAATAGCATGCAAAACAATGGAGCTTTCATAATATATTCTTGGTCATATAGGTTGTAGACTATCATTGTGTCTCAGTCCTTTAAATCATTCCAGTCTATTACATTAAACCAGTTGAACACAATGGACAAATTGGCCACAAGCTGTGGTACTTGTTGTTTTCATTCCTAGAAGCCACCGGTGACTTCCTGCATGCTTCACAAGGGGTTAAAGAGGTTGCTACAGTCTGAAGCTTCACTACTAGATGGTGTCACAAAGGGTGTCTGAATTCCCCTTTGAGCCTCTTACGGATTTGTGTCCAATAAAATGAAATAACTTAACAACAGGAGTGTCCTAAGCCGGTCCTCGAGGATTGTAGGCATGTAATGAAGTGTCATATATGCTATTAGTATTTTCAGTCTCTTTAACTTTCAAAATACTCCTTTTACTACTTTATTAAATAAGATTGTTTCATATTAGAGATTCTGTGAATTCCTCTCAGCGAGCATCTGCTGTCTGCAGAACACTTTTATTTAAAACTCAAGGAGAAGACTATATATTGGAACTATAGCACCGTGTTACGGCACCACATTATTCACATCCATTGCTTTGATTTCCCAAGTTTCCTTCTACTCAGGAGGGACTTGCAGACACTGAGACGCTTACCAAGGACAATGAAAAGCATGGGTCGCTGTCGTGGGGATTGAACGTGAAGTGTATACTTGGAACAGCCTTTAACGTTGTCATCTATATTCTGGATGTCACTTTGAGATAAGCTTTCGGTTTCTCCATTAAATGCATTATGATTCAGAAAAAAAAAAGTAGAGCTATAAATTCATATCTGATATACCAACCAGGACCAATGGGAGAAAAGCCATGAGCAATAAGGAAGATACTTTGCAAATGAGGTGATTGATTCAAAATTTCCGATGCTCAAAGAGATCTCGGCCCTCCTAATATTCTTGGTCCTCCTCCTGCATCTTCTTCTTTAGTTTTAGGTGTCAAGGAACAGTAGTTATCTAGCTCTACAAACAGGGCATTAAGGGCTTTTACATGGCTAAAGGAGCACCTTAGCCATGCAAAACATAGTGGTAGGCCCAAGTCGAAGGACGTAGTGGGGAAACTGGCTTGGGACTCTGCTGTTAAATAAGCTGAGAAGATTCTGAAACAGAGCAGCACAACACAGCATGGCGGTCAGTGAGCCACAGTACACTCACCACAGCTGATCTGAAGCACACAAGCATTTTCACGGACACTTAAAATAACTCTCTCCCCACAAATGCACACATTAAGAACTTACATTTACAACGAAGTTGTCATTTTTACTTAAGTAAGTAGCCATTATCAGCAGCATGCGTGGGGAAGCCCCCCAGAACTGATGCTGAACGACAGAACAGATTAAATCAGGCTTTTACTTTATAACACATTCTTACGTATCACATAAAAATAAAAGCGTGTAATGATAAAATGTAATTTCTACTAACCTAAATTAACCATTTGGTTTGAATTCCGTCCGTGTTTGTTTCCTTTGTGTCTGTCAAGATGTTTTATATTTGTACCTTTACAGCTCAGGTGTTAGAAAGCAGTGCAAGGAAGTCACTTTGACAGTGTTGCTGGCACATCTGCTAGATGAGGGAAAACGTTTCTGTCTTTTCTGCCAGTTTCACAATCCAAATCAGACATCTAACTCTCAAAACTAGTCATAAATGTCTGATATCAAATGGCCAATATATATGAGAGAATCAGAAACCTGTCAGAAAGAGAAATATTGGTGTCAGAAACAACATCTGCTGCTGTCTTTATTCTCTGTTCACACACTTACCTTGTCTTAGATGGAGGAGGTTGCCACAGACAGATGCCTCCTTACTCTTTGTACGAAAGCCAAAGGATTTCTTGAGAGAAGTAGGACAGAGAGGGAACATTTACTTGAGGAAGATGAATATAGGAAGGAGCTCGGTTTGTCTTCTGAAATTGGATTACTGCTTTCTGTTAGTGCAGCCTGTTGTTTGGCTGACTGACAACAAGGCTGGTGTACAGACACGGCAGCCACTGTGGGAGAAGATTTATCATGTCCTATAAATCTGCTGCGGGAAAACACACACGCCGGACTTTTTCTCTTAAGCGCAGCAAAAAAGGAGAAGAAATAGTAAAGAGGAAATTCACAAAACTTCCAGTTTCAAGTGCATAAGTGAGAAAAGAGGAAATCTGAGGAAAAGTTGATGTTGTGTAACAAGAGTGAGACGAGGAAATGATCATTCAAGAGTACAAGGAATAAGAAAAATAACTTAGATGGAAAAAGATGATGGAAAGAATGAGATAAGGCTCTGTTACACACCGCTGGTCCACTTCAAGGTTTTTGCTTCAGATGTTGAAAGTTAAAAGTCAATTTAAATGGGTCTTCAGGAATCTAACCAAACTGTGCTGGGACTTGGTTCTGCCTTGTAGGACAGACTTTATTCGATTTCCTGCCAACAGGTTAAAATAATCACATTAGGCCAAGGGTCCAGGTCACTGGCTGTGTCCTCTACTTTGCATGACCTTGGTCTCCGCTCTGTTTAAGAAAACAAAAAAAAAGTGTTATTCACATTCCTTTGTAATGATCTGAATTATTGGTACTGCCATGGTTGGCCTGCCTCCATCTTTCTTTTTGTAGTGCATTAATGGGAATGCTTATGAGTATGATTTTAGTGAGACTTAAGTCTCTACAATTAACAGTTCCACCGATCGAATAACGCTTTATGAGACTGAGAGAATTTTTGTGGATGCAGGGAAATGGATGAAGGGGTAGCTGCCAAGAAAAATCATCAACGGAGATGAGGGAGTGAGCTCAGTCGAGGTGGAAGATGTGAGATGGAAAAAAGGAGTCGATGGAAGGCCATAGACTAAGGCAACAATATTTAGATAGCAAAGAGAGAGAGAATGAGAGAAATGCTGCGTATTAGCCACCAATGATTTTTTTCGAGGCATCTGGTGGTTGATTTAGCTCCCGACTGCTGCCAAGGAGTGATGGTCTCTATCTGGCTAAAGTCTAAAGCAGATACAGCAGATGCTGCCTTAACATCAGGCCAAACATTAGAGCTTGGCTGTCTAAAGATTCTTTTCACATGTTTGCCTGGATTGTTTGCAGAAGCAGATCGCAGTTCTCCTGTATGTATGGCTCATATTAATAGGTTTGAAATCCAAATTATATATTTGGTAATAATCATCTGTAATTATATTAAAGATGATGGTTTGATCAGTGAAGAGCTGGATCAAATCATATAGATCCAAAAAAAAACATTTATAGTAATGGAAAAACAAATGTTGTTTTTTTTGTTTTTTTTTTTACTGATTTTGTTTTCAAGATACTTTGGATGCATCACTGCATTGATACTAATATTTGTAGGTTGGGAATATCATTTTTCTCTGAAAACTGATTTCATATTTATCAGCAGTATTGTGATGGTTTCTTCTCTTTGACAGGGAACCCATTGGAAAGAAGAAGTCAGGTAAGACCCTGCTTTGGTTGTATGTTTGGGATGCTTAGAATGGGGTTTTTTTTTTTTGTTTTTTTTTTTTTTTTAAGAACAAGTTTTTGGGGTCTTTCTGTTTTTTCCTTTTATTTTAGAAGGGAAAAAAAGAGGAAGGTTTCATAGCCTTGCATATACAGCATATTGCATGACATGATCGCCATCTAGTGGTAGCGTTCTGTAAAGGTTGAAAATATTTTATATAATACGATGCATCAGTAGATTGTTATTCTAGAATGATTTATGTGTCTTTTCTTTAACTTTGCACTGGTGTTGTGCTTATTGCAGAACTGGTAACTAAGAAAGTACCTTTAAAATAGTTTTTTTTCCCCCTTCCTTTTTATACACTCAGTTTCCTCTCAGTGCATTTTATTCTCTCAAGTTGCATTACATGTTATTTTTTCCGTTTTTTTCTTCTTCAACCATTTTCCTTTTCATCAGGGATTGTGGAGAGAGCGACTACTTTCCTAAAGCGAGGTAGTAAACACACTGTCATGCATTGTCGTGCTGTGTGTGTAACCTGTTGGGTTACTAATGGCCTGCTCCCACCTCTCCTTCCCTGGCCTGGGCAGGTGGGATGTGGTTCTGTGGAGGGCTTGGGGCTTGCATTGGCTCTGCAAAAGAAGAAAATGACAAAAACCATGTGGCTCATATCTGGGCTGATTAATGTGCGTTATGTTAGAACAGACTAGAAAATACTGAAGACAATAGCTTTATAAAAATAAACATTTTCTGTGCTCTGTGCATTGATATAAGCAATTTATTGTAGATTAATGATGCTCTCAACATATGATGATAAACGCATGTTTTGGTGTTTTTTCACAATAGTGATCCCTAAAAGTAGCACAACTAGCTGAAAATAAAAAGGAATACAGCAGTTATGCTTGTCATGTAAAAATCAAACGTTATATACATTTTTAGGAACAAAGTTATGTCAGTAAGCCTCTAAATATTATTGTCATTTTATTACTGAAAAAGTAATGAAATAGTCACTCATATTCTGTAAGGTTTCATATTTATGCCTGGCTAGCTCAAAAGGAAAAACAAACTTGCTAGTTAGCTAACTTAAGCTAGTTTAGCTAACTGCACACTCTAAAACATATTTTCTTGACCTAGTTTCAAATTTCTCATCTAAAATTTGTGATTTGATTAAGATTGTGATTAAAATTTTTTTTAGTAGGGCAGTTAAAACCTTTAATTTTAACAAGTTCATTTACAGTTGTGGTCACATTAAGAATAACGTACACTGTCAGTTTCTAGGTAATTTTCAGCTGCTAAAATTGGTAAATACAACCAAAAATAACCAACATGTTACATTATTATTATTGTTATTATTTTCTATTATTATTACTATTATTATTATTATCATGATTATTCTCTATTATTATTATCATTAATTATCATATCTTTTTATTATTATTGTGTGAAGGAAGAGGCTAAATTACTAAAAAGATACTACTTTTATTTGATGTAGCAGCCAGATGTTGCTGATCACTATAACTTCTTTGATCATTAGAAATTTAATTCAAGTAATTTCCCAGTACTTTATTTTTTGACATGACTATTTATGTAAAGTTTCATCTATCTGGGTTTAGTGTAGTGTTATGTAGCACATAGTTGTGTTGTGTACTGAAGTTGACTTTTTCTCGTGCTGATTCATTGCTAATGTTGGTGATGGGTGTCAATGGAGCTTGATTGTTTCTATGGTGAAATCACATGATTTAAATTAACCGTCTTTAGCTTCTCAAATCATAGCTTTCACTCCCATCCTCCTTATCTTCCTTAGTTGAACCATTTGCTCTCTCATTCCCTTCCGCCATTTTCCCCAACCTCGTGTGCTGCATCCTCCTCTTCATGCCCTGGTGAATCCCACAGATAAGCCTCCTCTCATTTCAACTTTTTACTTAATCTCTTTTGGACAAATTGGAATCTTGGATTTATCCTTGGCATTTCATCAAAAGTAAAAACATTTTATATTGTACATATTGTAGCTCTACAGGTGTAAATTGTCTGTTTTATGAAGGTCATACTTAAATATGGCTTTTAGGGAATCTCTTTAAAATGCACACGAAATCTGGCACTTCAAAAAGGTCACATTACATTTGGTCAGTGCGATGCAAAACCTTTAAAGGTCAATACCACATAGCCACAACGATGCAATCTTCTAATTCCAAGTTAATGGAGGTTATTTAACCATATTCACTAATATCACCAAAGATCTTAAGTAAATAGCAGACGATATTGAGTGGAGGCTTTTTCCACACTGTGATTTCATTTTCCACTTGTCTAACGAAAAGAGCAGAAAGAAACAGCCCAAAAAACTTCTGTTCTGATGTTTCTCCCCCTTCCTACAGGAGATTCAACCTCTGCGGACCCCCTCCTCCTGGACCAGTATGTGGCAGTAACAGACTATGAGAAGCAGGAGAGCTCTGAGATCAGCCTGCATGTGGGCCAAGTGGTGGAGGTCATTGAGAAAAACGAATCTGGCAAGTACATTCTGTTCTGAGTCATCATTTTCATTATTCAAGGGACATGTTGTCACATCATCACACTTTAGACCAGGTAATGCAGCATCATCTTGTAAGAGAATTTCTGATTTTGATTTGTCACAGGATCATTTCACACCTCAGCTCAGCTCGTTTTTAATTTGCATTTTAATAAGCAGAGATTAAATGAAAAGATGTAAGAAAATGTTTTGCTCTATTTGTTTGGCATTTATACTCTAATGCTTGATCATGGTCGGGAAGTGACATCGGTGAAGGAAGAGGATAAGATCGGACCCCATGAGAGTCTAGATGTTGCCATTGGATGAACAGAGATAGGAGGTGGCAAATGCCTTCGATGAGCCTCCTGCAAGTGACTATGAGGGAAAATGGAAGTGACAAAACATTGCAGGATAAAAACACCAAAGGGCAAATGTGTGGGAAAATATTTAGGCTTCATTATAGTTTAGTGGTAAAACGATATTTGGTGATGTCCACTAAGAAATCACAGCTACGAGTTCAGTTTTTAAGCCTCACCCTTTGAATATGAGAATTTTCTAGTCAGGCTCAGCCTCTCTTAGATGCTGTCTTTATGCCCACTCCTGTTTCTAACCTGTTTCAATAAACCCTTTTAAGTTATGAGGGTTTTAACATGACGTCATTGTTGCCTTATCTCAGTTTGTTAAAAACTAGAATCTGGGAGAGAACTTAAATTTTAACTAAAAATTTGTTTAGATGTTGTTGTTTTTTTTTTTGTATTGAACAAAATTTAACGTTTTGTTTTTTCTTTTTTTTTTTTTTGTAACCCCTTAATGCCTGAATTTACTTCAAATAGAAAAAAAAATGAATACAGGAAAAAAGAAAAAGACTTGAACAAGCTAAAGTTCAATTTCATATTAAATAAACAAATAACAAATATATACAGACTTGATGATAGTGATATAGTGATATATAGTGATACTTGATAAATGATATAGAAATAAATACAAATGTAAGAGTGAATAAAAACAATTAGATAGATAACTTAGAATAATTACAAAGAAATAAAATAATTACAAGCTTGCAGTGGTTTAATGTAAATTTGTGACACCAGACTACGAGAGGTTGATAGTACTAAATAAAATCTGATTGTTTTTGGAAATATCATTGTATAGATTACAAAATGCCTTCAAACTAAATCCTCAAGGTATGTTGATTGTAAATGTGTGTGTTTTCTGCTCCTGTAGGATGGTGGTTTGTAAGCTCAGAGGACGCTCAGGGCTGGGTTCCCGCCACCTGCCTCGAGGCTCAGGATGACCCTGATGACTTCACTATTCCAGGGGAGGAAGGTACATAAAGCTTAATGTGTTGCTTTAGTTTATCTTCAACTTTACCACAGAAACAACTTAGAATTTCTAATCAAAGCCAACTATATGTGCAAGTTGTTTCTGAGCACACTTGGATGTAAAACATCATTATTCTTGATATGGTGTCCTGTAATCTGCACAGAAATCATCTGGTCAATGATCTGATCTGCAGAGGAAATGAAAACAAACTCCTGTTTTTTGCCCTATAATCTTCATGTGTAATGATGCCAATACTCTGGCAGGATGGTGAGCTCCAAATATATTCTGATTACAATAATGTCACTGTAGAGCACATAGAAGTCACCCAACTAAGGGAAAATATAAATATTTATCCAGTTCACAAATAACGGGCCATATTGCAAGTCTTTTCAAGCATTATAAGTTGTGCTCTAAAAGTGGACTTTGTGCTTTCAGTTCAGCCTGAGCTGGTCAGGTCAACCGAGTCACACATCCACAAACATTCAAACACATTCAAAGCATATGTCCCAGTGATTAAAATATAACTTGATAGGTCTAAAAGATTATTCAGGGAAAATATTGTCTCTAATAATAATGATCAGTAAGCTTGTTACATACTCCACGAGAAGCAGGAACTGAGTTCTTGAGTAACAAGTATGTAACAAGCTTTACTTGCCTAAATAAACAAGCTGTGAGTCGCACTGCCTTAGAATGAAGCAGGCTGAACACAGGCTTTCATTTTGCTAGCAGACCTGACTAATCCTAAAATCTGAGTCAAAGGTAAGGGGTATCTTACTACTAGTTATGATATTTGTTAATCTACACTTTCCTCTTCAGACGCTCTCATAAAGGGAGGCATTTTAATATGTCTTTACATGCTGCTTTGACACGACATGCTGAGACTGCCTGATGTAAATTTAATTCAATTTGTTGTGACAAATAAGTAAGCAAGAATTTAGTGTTGTCTTTTGATTGTAAGATAATAGTTTATGACGGCTGAACATAGAGATCCTAAATTTTTAACAAAAGAGAAGCAAATTTTCAAGGTTGGATATTCATGATGATAAATATCAAACTAATGAACTGGTCTTCTGTTATATGATAACCTCAGTAAAACAGTAGAACATTTAAGCCAACAATAAAAACCATATTCATGTAGATTGATCTGCTGTAACCAGAGGCACCATATGGGGGGCAAAAGTTAGGAAGATTCCAAGGACCCCATGACTTGATAGGGGACCAAAAAGATGTACAAACTATATAAGAAAATCATTAAACCTTCCTTAAAAATAATAAACACTTTTTTTAAAGGTTATAATAAAATATAGCAGTAATATAAACTGATAAACCATTTATGTTAAAATAATCTAGTTAGATGTATGCACTGTGATTTAACCCTTTATAGGGCACTCAATAAAATACCTTCAAATTGGAAATTTTAACCTAAAATTGTCCTGGTACGTACCAAGACCTCCATTCTGTTGTTACATTAACAAAAAAAAAGTTTTACATTCAATATGAAAAGAAACAAAGTGATCAAAAATAGTCACTTGCCCCATAAAGGGTTAAACACAGCCCTAGATCTTTATCATCCCCATGAAAACCTATTCTTTTTTTATCAGCTTGAAGCAAATTGAAGCAAAAACAAAAACCTAAAATTTGCGATCAAGTGGTAGGGTCTATGCCTTTCATAGGGGCCAACATTCCTGGTGGCTGTAACTAAAGAACTTTGAATGGTTTTATGAAGTAAACATATAAGGCCATTTCTGAAACTTAAGAAGAAAAAAACATCACAGAACGGTGATATTTGATGAATATGAGCTATGGTAAGAAAAACAAAACAAAACATCGACTCAGACTTGAGAAGTATCCATCAGAACAAGGCTGAAAAAGCCCCGACTGCATCCATCAGTGCTGACAATGCTTTCATTCCGGATGAAACCATCATCATGTAACACTCACTTCCTATTTTGCCCCGCTTACTGTGCTGGGATGTCAGTGCCTCGGAGATTCTGGTCACTGCCAAGGCACGTGGGCCGTCGCAGAACTTTAGGGGATCTATTCAGCACAGGCTTTGGGCAAGGTGGAGCGCACGCCTTTCTTTTCTCCCCCTTTCTCTGTGTTTGCACAGATGTACACACATCTGTGTGCATGTTTGTCATGTACATGCATGAATGTACAGTATGCTGCATGAGTGACCCTGCTATGGCAATTAAACCCTGGCATGCAAAATATATTGTGCCTTAGCATATGTAGTCAAAGTAAAACTATTTTTAAGTGTAATTTATATAATAATAATTCAAATTAACCAGCATTAACACTTGACTATACTTACTATAAGTTGCATCATATAGATCATATGGTAGCAGAAACGGCGACATGTCTCACAGTAAAACATGTTAGTGTCCAGTCAGCGTCTGTGGAGGGTTTGTGTGTGTTTTGTGTGTTGTGCATTGATATATATTGTATATGAATGTCTTTTCATTTAACAAGACGCAGCCCACACCTTGGTCATTAAATATTTCATAATCCACTGTACATCTGTGACACCTACGTTGTTTTAATCCTGTTCATTATTCAGGTGTTTATATTCTGAATACCAACAGTAGCAGATCCTCACTACAGCAGAGCAGCCATCATCATCTTTGTGTCTTAATGTGAAGAAAGTCCAGTTTTAACTTAAACTTTTTAAGGGATTCTGTCATCAGAGTTTGATTGTAAGTGTGTGCTTTGCTTCCCCAGCTTCCACCCTCCATCAGCATTTATGTGTGCCCCTCTTCTTGTGAGCCTGTCTGCACTGTTCCCTGAAACTCAACAGAATTCTTTTGTTCCTACTTCAGAAGAGAAGTACTCAGTGATTTACCCGTACTCAGCAAGGGATCAGGACGAGATCGACCTGGAAAGAGGCATGGTTGTCGAGGTTATACAGAAGAATTTGGAAGGCTGGTGGAAGATCAGGTAATCCAAACCAGTGGTATGCTGCAAGTTCGTGTTGAACAGAAAAACACTGGGGAAGACTTTTTCTGATGCACAGCCTGCAGAAGTAGAATGAAGCAGCAGATGTGATCCACTGTAGTGCAAGTAGGAGAATACATGCTGTCAGTAGTGAGAAATGAATGCCTCCTCAGTACTTTTCCCATGTTTTTCATCCATCATGTAAAGCTGAACAGATTTGTGGTTGAAGATTTTATGCTGTACCAGAATCTTTTATGTTTTCTGTTACATAAAATGAATTCCTTACATTATAGTGTGCAAATACTGTGTGTTGCCTGTTTTTTTTTCCATTGTATCACAACTGCAACCACAAATTTCCTCCTGTTTAGGTACCAGGGTCGTGAGGGCTGGGCCCCAGCCTCCTACCTGAAGAAGTCGGATATTCAGAACCAGAGACAGTCAGCAGGCGCTGCTGCTCATGCCAGCACAAATGATCTGGAAGGGTTTTCTAAACAGAACCAGCATAACAATGCAGCAAGAGAGAACCGGGACAACACCCAGAAGGAGAACAGACTCTCTATTTTCTCTGATAACAACAAAAGTAGTAAGTGAATGGAACAGCAGCCTAAATGTAGAAATAGCTTGCACACAAAGTGATAAATCTCTTATTGTTTTATTTGAGGCAAACATTTCCTTTGGCTACACTCATCATACCAAGGAATATGCAATAGATAAATGGAAATAAAGAGCTAATTGCTGATATTTGTGCTTCACAAATATGGATGATCAGACAACACATCTCCTTTCTTTGTCTACAGAAGGGGGATTAAGACACAGACCCCCTCCTCGCCGAGATCTTACCATTGTAAGAGTTGACACAGAAAATAAATTGCAGAGTTTTAAGTTTATTACCGGCTTAATGTTTCTGTACTTTCTTCCATCCCCGCAGCCGCGTGGTACAAATCTGCCCAAACCACCCATCCCTCCTCAGGTTGAGGAAGAGTTCTACACCATAGCAGACTTCCAAACCACCATCCCTGATGGTATTAGCTTTCAGGCTGGGGTCAAAGTCGAGGTGGGTCTCACAGTAAATAAAGTTCTGCTGCAATGAGGTATAAAAGAAAGATGTAGATCAGAACTGAACTAGCATAAGGACATTAAAGTGCAGCTTGGAGCTCAATTGCTGCCATGCAGGCCCTTCAGTGCACTCCAAGTGTTAAGATAGCACAAACTTAATAACTATTTGTAATAATAATGGAAATATATCACTAAATAATCTAAGTCAAAGCACATATAAAACTATTTTAATCATATCATTTGGGCTTTAGCTTCTGTTTTTTGTGCTGAGAAGTACGCTTGAATTTTTGAGGTACACTAATGTATGAAATTGATGACAAGTCTCCTACAGTTTTAATCATTTAAAGTCTAACTCATGAAAAATGATGAGAAAATTCCATTATTTTTATTAGGTCTTTACCTGACCTTTTGACAAAATGGATAAAAAAAAAAAAAAAAAAAAAATTTTTGGGAAGGTATATTTACTATTTATTACCATGCGATTTTTAGATATATAATATATTATTATTGTCAATAAATGTTTTAATGTGATTTTTTTTTTTTCTTATTTAAAGAAATGGAAAAATTGAATTGACATACTTTGTTTTTTCTTCTCCTCCTAGGTGATTGAGAAGAATGGAAGTGGTTGGTGGTATATTCAGATAGATGACAAAGAGGGATGGGCACCTGCCACCTTTATTGACAAGTACAAGAAGACCAGTAATGCCCTGCGGCCCAATTTCCTGGCTCCGTTGCCTAATGAGATGGAGAAGCTGAGGCTGGAGAATGGCTCTTCTTCAAATTCTTCCGGCACAGACGACACCTGGTCCAAGCCTTTACCAGATGAGCCGACCACAGCCCCCGAGTCCTGTGCCTGGCCCAAGCTCAGAGACTGGAAGTCCGGTGCCAACAAGGGGAATGGTGCCTTCTCTGGGCCTTTACCACCAGCTCCAGCTGCCCCTCCAGTCGAGGAGAAGCCAGCTCTGCCGCCTCGAAGGGAGTCCATTAATAAGAGCTTTGAACTGGAAGTAGCAGAGAAACCAAGATCAGATCATTCCAAACCTTTGCCTCCAAAACCCCCAGCACCGGGTGTCATTGTGCCCCTTGTTACACCTAAAACAGCCCCCTTCAAGCCAGACAAACCAGCAGAGAACAAGAAAGACGATAAAAGCAAAGCACTTCATCTTCGGAATGAAATGGGTCTAGAATGTGGCCACAAGGTTTCTGCTAAGGAGGTGAAGAAGTTTAATCTGAAGCCAGTGCCCAAGCAACCCCCGAAGCCCAAGTCAGAGGTGCAGGAAGAGAAGCCGGAGCCAGCTGGTCCTGCTTTGTTCATAAAGCCCAAGCCAGTGATCAGACCAAAACCTGCCCCAGCTGCCAAGCCCGACCCCCCAGCAGAGAACGTAGTGGACATTACTAACCTGAGAAGCAAGTTGAGGCCATCAAAACCTGCAGATCTGGGTTCTGTATCAGCAGAGGTGAACCAACACAACGGTGCCTCGGCAGCAGGAAATGGTCCCCACCCAAGTTCCCCGCCTAGCTCTTCCCCAGTCCACATCCCCACGCTCAACAATGGGAAGAACTTGGACGAACCCAAACTCCCCCCAAAACACATAAATGGTCTCAGCCAGGAGAGCTCATTGCCCCCTGTAAAACCAGCTGTGCCCCCCCATAAGGAACCCCCTCAGAGACCTCCTGCCATGGCGCCAAAGAGACCACCTCCTCCAAAGAAAACCGACCCATCGAGCCCAACCGACCAAAAACCTCCAGCAATAAAAGAGTCTGGACCTCCACCACTCAGCAGACCCCCTCCCCCAAAACCCAAAGGATTTCCTCAGCCACCTCCAAACAAGGAGAAAGAAGAGACCAAGGTGAATAAAGTCCCGATTCCCCCCAAGCCTCAGCTGAAGAGCGAGAAGCCGGGACCACCCAAAGACAAGCTCCCACCTTTACTGAAGGAGCCCAGTAAGGACGAGCTCTACCTGGCTGTGGCAGACTTTGAAGGGGATGAACAGACGTCCAGCTTCAAGGTGGGTACGGTGTTCGAGGTTCTGGAGAAGAACAGCAGCGGGTGGTGGTTCTGTAAAAACGTAGGGGAAGATGCCGAGGGCTGGATCCCCTCCAATTACCTGAGCAAGAAACCTTAAGGAGCTTTGAAAATATAACCACATAGAGCGAAAGGAAAACACGTTAGGGAATTGAATGAATAAGATATCACTAGTTTTTTTCTACTTAAGTTTTCTTTTTTTTATTTTTATTTATAGGTACCTTTTTTTTATAGAAGCTTCTTGTTTTGATATTTTTTTTTTTTTTTTATATAAAAAGATATTCTACCATCCAACGGAACAAGCAATAACACGTGACCTTATCGAGGTTTTGTGGCATATACTTATATTTTGTTGTTGTTTATAATCTAGTTATTATATGACTTGTTAGTTGCTTTTGTGACCATATGCCAGTCGCAGCCTGTTTTGCCACAACTCAGGCTAATCACTTGAACAGCAGTGGATGAACCTACACCCCATGCCTTTTAAGATACGGTGCCTCAGTATTGTATGCAAAATGCTTCAGCGCTTCTTAAACCATATGCAGCTGTAGACTTAGTCCTCGTTGTAATCACTTGACCGGAGATCACATTAGTACATGTTCAAATTGTGTCATGTTTCTATTCAGCAGTAGACGCAAAAAAGTAAAAACTAAATCCCTTGAAGGCTGCAGAGGAGCATATTGAGGAAATTTAATAACATCATATGGAATTTAAAGTGCCATTAGCTTTTAGATAAATGCTTAAACTATCTCTGCCAAGTAGACGTGCAGCGTGTCACATAGACACCCGCATATTAGCTTTTTGCTGTTGCAGCGCTTTTCTTTATTGACCGCATAATCAGCGTTGCAGTGTTTTGTAACAGATGTGCACTTTGTCGGTTCAGGTGAGGTAAGATAAAGTTTTTGCACACCCTAAAGGAGGGTTTAGAATACCACAGTGCATTTTAAATTTTTCTTTAAATTGCCATGTTTTATTATTATTAACGGCACGGTATCAAAGTTTTCTCTTCATTCCTCGCTATGTAAAAATGAGGCCAGAATATCTAAACTTTAAAGGGTGAGAAAAAAAAAAAAAAAAAAAAAAAAACCCTTTTAACACTTCACATCTGGAATCAAGATTTGCAGAATGTGATCTGTGGAGCACATCTGCATGTCTGGCCGTAAACAGTGAAGATTTACATTGGTTTGTGCAATGATTTACAGTATTGTAAATGTACAGGATGTTCCTAACTGATGTTTGGTGCTCAAATAACACACAAAGTGATGACCATTGTATGGAAACGATGTTTTACATTAATGCTTGACTGGTTTCAAGCATATTCTATATGACAAATTATTTTTATTGTACAGTAATGTGTCATATCTTAATGTCCTCAGTGTTTTGGTTTTTTTTGTTTGTTTTTATTCCTCGTGTGTTGATTGAGCAGTTAAATGTTATAATAAGGGATTTGGAGATCAAATGAAAAGTTGTCCCCTGAACACAGAAAGTCTCTAGACAAGGCCACAAGCCGCAACATTGCTGCAGTTCTGCTTCTAGTTGCA
This sequence comes from Telmatherina bonti, assembly GCF_933228915.1. Taxonomy (NCBI): domain Eukaryota; kingdom Metazoa; phylum Chordata; class Actinopteri; order Atheriniformes; family Telmatherinidae; genus Telmatherina; species Telmatherina bonti. The sequence continues at coordinate 15,811,869 of NC_136628.1, read as the reverse complement.
GTAGTTTTCCACCATTTACAAGCCATATTTTCTACAGTATTGACAGTAAGTTTCCTTAGGAAAGAAATATTAAAGGTGTATCTTATGCCAATGTGGTCAGGAGAGAACAGTACACTGCAAGACAAATGTGTGTGTTCATGGTGTCATTGTATTAGATTTACTTTTATGCTTTGTATTCATGACATGGAGTCTGCTTTTGCTTTAAGTCAATAAAAGTTGGATTTTTCACATCAGTGTGTGAACCTGCCGTTCCTTTAATTCCTGCAAGTACTTTTTTTTTATCTGCAATTTTAAAAAAGGTACATTAGGCTAGCTTTTCTTTGGGAGATATTAAAGGTTTAATATCTTTTTAAGAATGAAAATGGAAAATCAATAATGCATTGCAACTAAAATTCTTGATGACCTGTTATCCTAAGAGTTTTATTTCTCTCCAATGTATCTCTAGATACAACAAAGCTTGCAATATGACAGCAACACTTACTTCTGCTTGGTTCTTTATGTCAGGATTTAGTCAGCACCTGTGTACTATTTTATTTATTTATTTTTTAACATTCGTATTGACATTTTCTTGATCACATTTTAGACTAATGACTCTTTAGAGCAAGACTTCATTCTGCTTCTGGTAAGAAAATCATCATCATCACAAGCCAGTAATTAGAAAATCTTCATTTTTATTATGAGTTATATACATCAGTGGTTCCTTCTGATACAGTTTCATTCATGATCGCAACCCCTCCAAGCTAATGTTACGTAAACGAAAGTACAGAAGAAGACAGATGAAGCCACAGAACTGAGCAAAAAGAAATTTTCACAATTAAATACTTCTTAGTAAATGTGAGTGAGGGAGAGAGCAAATAAGCTGTACCTGATTTCTGCTCCACAGAAAATAAAAAGCCAACAGGTTTAAGTTGAAGATTAAACTTTGAGAAGCATCTTGCAAAAACTGGATTTGCTGCATCCTCTTAAGAGATGAACAGTCATTTCCATTTACCAAATCATTTGGCAATTACTCATTCCAATGATGCTTCTAAGAGACTCATGCATGGTCCTTTTTGGAGTTTAACTCTTCATATATCTTCATATATCTCAGTGCAAAGGAAGGCAAAGTTTAAGCAGAGACATACAGGTAATATTGCACATTGGTTAGCAGGCAGTTCATTGACTGCACTCTGTATAACTGTACACCTAACAGGTTTAAATCCCCTATACAATATCCTTAAAAAAAAGCAACAAAAAAAAAGCATTTAACTTTGGCTTTCTCAGTTCCCATCCAGTGTGACTGATCTTTACAGTAAAACACGACATAATAACAGCAACACTGAAAAACAATCTTCCCTTGTTTGATAAAATCAAATTCCTAAAGAGAAAAAAATGATTAAATAATTTTAGATTTAACCTCATCCCCAATACAAAAAACGAATTTAAAGCCCATTCATCATACCATGGGTGTTAGAAACAGAAATAAATATACTTAAAATTTACAGTGTTAACTCTGGATAGCGATCTTTATCAGTAAAAAATAAATAGACTTTGGCAGCTATGTGACACGCATCCAAAGATCTGGATAAAACAACAAAGAAGAACAAATGTAGGGGCAGGGAAGTCAGAAAATCAGAACATTTCTGGTCATATCTGGAATACGGCATTAATCATTTAAAGTTAACAAAAAGTACTTTGTTACTGGTTTACCAGTACACCTCACAATCTTTCTTACGAGGCAAAACAAATTCTCTAACTAGTCACTTCGGACAACTATGTTCCAATCAAAAGTATTTATTTCTTTCTCAGTAAAAATACAATTTGGTATCTTCAGCTCTTATGAAAAATATCTACTGTCATTTTACTCTCACGCTGCTCTGGTAGCCAAAAAGAAACAAATCCGAACAGATAACTAAAAAATGACACTGTATTGGGCAAATAAAATAAAAGCATATCAAACAGAACTAAACTTTTCTTTTAAAGAAAAACCATTGGACATGAATTAAAATGTGAGTTAAAACAAATATTCTCTAAAACAATGAAGGGATGAATATGTTGCTAGTAGTAAAGCAAATGAAAACGGGGCTGCAGGCAAGGTGGGTATGTGTTGTTGCAGGAGGTGCTTTGTGCAGCATCACAGCATTTAAGTAGTAGAAGAGTCTTGGTACGGGACAAACTTGGAGAGTTTATGGGGAGAGCTGGGGTGTGCGCAGTCGGAAATCTCGCTCACCCTGAAGAAAGCCTCCTGCTCTTTCTTTTTCTTGTTCAGGTCATCTTCAAGGGCCTGTGAGAGTTCAGACCAAACATGGGTTAGATGGCATCTCCAGGACAGAGACATATAAGATATGTTAAAGGGGTGTTATGGTATTTGGAGTTTTCTGAGCTTTCTACAGTGTTACAGTGTTGAATCCTCATCAGACATGTGAACGGCACTGTTTTTATCACCTAAACGCATGTTTGAGCTTGAGTTCCGGCACGCTCTCCGTTCGGTTTCCATGGCGACGGAAAACGCGTCGTTTTAGAGTTTTTTCTACTTGGAAATCCTTGTGACGTCCCGGGGGAGAAGGTTCGGTGATTGGTTACCTTCTACTGGTTAACAAGGGCATGTACAAATACATCAGGCGGGTGGAAAACGTGGGATAAAGTTATTTCCAACGATGGCTGGTGAGTTTACCAAAGAGAGACATCCTGCTGCATTTGTTGCTGTGGGTTGCTGTTTTCCACTTCGTTTTCAGGGTCTGATTCAGGTTCCGACATGTAGGGCTGTATGCTATATGTTTACATTGCATTTGTTTTTTTTATGAGTTCATATTAGCCTAATCCTTCTGTTTATGAGACGTTACAATGACGGCGAAAGCAGGTGCGGTGCGCGCTCCCGATGTAGTGCAGTGGCAAGAGGCGGGGCTTAATGCGGAAGAGTCTCAAGCCACTCGTTTTGCCCACAGGCTGATCTGACAGCCTACGGAGAGGGTCGGCCTGAAGTAAATAAAGCGATTTGTGACAATAACTCGATCAATCCCAGCCCTTCTGGTCTCAGAAATAAAAATAAATTAGCCTGAAATGCACATAATAGTTCCACTTTAACACCAGCCGTGTGTGTGTGTGTGGAAGGCCTGTTTCATGACAGAGATAATGCTTCCAGCATAATTCAGTGTTCACAATTCATAAAGCAGTGTTCTTCAACTCGCCCTATTAAGAACTGCACCCCTACAGGTTTTCAATGTATCCCTGCTTCAACACACCTGATCCAAATTAAATGAATCCAACATTAGTTTGAGTCGGCCGTGTTGTTGTAGGGATATGTTGATAACCTGCAGGCAAGGCCGGATTATCCAATGGGCATTTATGGGCACAGGCCCACTTGGGGCCCACGTAGGGCATGCACCAGCAGTTTGGACATGAAATAAAATGTACGTTAAAGCCAGATAGTTACACCACAGTGTCTAGTTTGTTGCTACTGGTACCACTGGCTGAGATGTTAGAAATGTTGTTCCACAGTGTGTCATTCACAATTTTCACAACGTTGCGGTGGGGAAGGGGCCCCCTGGAACAACACTCCGGGCCCAGGGGCCTGTGCACTTTTAATCCGGCCCTGCAGGGCTGCGTCCCTCTTGGGACAGAGTTGAATAGCCCTAATCAAAAGTTTAAAAGTGGTTCATTGTTCTCTACAATATATGAGACAAAGCATATTTTAGAAAATCTAGCTAATTTATGGCTGGCTGCATTGAACCAAAAAAAACAAAACAAAAAAAACAAAGATCCTCAAGCCACAAGATGATGATGCTGGGTCTCATTACTGCTCTAAACTTTGTGGTTATATCCCCCCCCTTTCATTTCACAACAGTTCTGAGTAAGGTATGTGTGTTAGTGTTGGAACATTTGGAATTAGCTCCTAGCTACGTTAGCTCTTTTGCTAAATGCTAAAGCTTGGGATGAACATGGTCATTGTGATGCAGGCCCTGATAATTGGCTTGCCATGCTGAAGTTTCATACTTAATTTATGGCTGTTAGCATAAAGTAAATTGTGTCTTGGAACTATCAAATCAAATGTCTCCTTTTCAGACATTTGTTTTCTGACAATTATTTTCAAATGCTTGTTCGCTACGATTGTCACCACCGTTGCTGCTAGGGGTGGGAAATCAAATTGAAGAAAAAAAAAAAAAAATCAGGATTTTTCGCTTTAAAATTTTAAAATAGATTTTTTTAATGTATTTATTTATTTATTTATTTATTATAAAATTTTTTGACATTTTTATTGTTTTTATTGATCTTTTTACTCGTCTTCTTGGGCATTGTAACAGCGGAATGATGTTCTGGCTATTGTGTTGTTTTTTTCCTAATTAAATGAAGAAAAATGACTAGCAAAAAAAGTTTTGTACATTTTTTTAGTTTGTTTAGCCTACAAAAATCAGCAATATCAAAGAATCATGAGGGTCGCAATTTAAATCCAATCAGCACCAACAAAACCATAATTGAATTGGGGCAAAAGCATATCGTTACAGGCCTAATTGCTGCCAGCTAGAAAATTTAAATTTGGCTACTTTTCAACATATAATAAAGAGCTCTAAATGAACTTTTCTGACCACAGATAGTGTGGTTAGCATTCCTAAAGTTAAACTTGTTTTTTTTTTCCCCCCACAGGCCACTTTGTTAAAAATTTAGCCACTAATTTAACTGTACTTTGTTCAAGAAATAGGACATAAAACTATGATAGATCATGGAATAATATTTATAAAAAATGTAGTAATAGCACTGCCAGGACAAGTAACTAATTGATAAATGATTATCTTTATTCATCATCGCCCAAACTGGCCAGTAAGTTTTCATTTATAAACAACCACAATAAAAGTTTAACCCACTTTTGGCATGTTGGTGGGTTTTATTTTAGATTAAAAAAAATATGATTTAATCACAGCAGAGACAGGTTGTTAAATGCTTTGATAGTAGCCCAGAGTCTGTGTACTTTCAGTCACAATTTTAGACCACCTAACAAAATACACATTAAGAATCATGTATTAATGTAATAAATGTAACCAAACATATATAATAGCTCAGGACAGGGCATAATGCAGAAAGCAAATGTCATGTGATTACTTTGCTTACATATCATACTGAGGAGATGAAACGTGATAATGTCTATTAAAAGTGTTTACAGTCTACAGTACTGTATTAAAACTCAAAAGTGTTTCATGAGGTGTTTCAGTCCAAGTCTGATTTATCAAATCAAATCAAAGATACTTTATTTATCCCCGAGGGGAAATTCAAGGTTCAAGCCAGCTCACCCAAGGTTTGACATGCAGACATTTAACATTTATGACAAGTTTACAGAACCTAACTGAAGCTTAGGCCAGTTTTACCGGCGCCGCCTTATAAATAATGAAAAGATGGCATGAGGAGGGTTGGGTGGGTGTTGAAAGAAAAAAAAAAAAAAAAAAGAAGTATCTCTACACTTCTTTTTTACCCGTCAGATGTAATTTAATGTCATACATGTCAGTCCATGTGGGACTTCTCATGCTGATTAAGAAATCTGTTCAAAACCTGAAGTTACGTTTGTGTGTCAGTGTCATAAAGTAGACTTTATGGCAGGGTTTCTACAACAGATTACGATAACCTTACCTTCTTTCTGGGCTTCAGCTCATCTCTCCACTCCCTCAAAATCTGGTTGTGCTCTTCATCCAGATGTTTGAGCCTCTGAGTTTCGTTCTCTATCAGTAGGTGGCACTTTTCATTCTGTAGCACAAAACAAGTTTGTGTAAATAACTGCAAGGTAGCTACTTTCCTCATTATGTAGAATAGTCCATCCTTGTACTTTAAAGGTCTACAGTAACATGCCAAACATGAAACGCATCCTTCACCTGTAGCTGCTGCAGCTCCCTGATGTTGCTTTCACACTGACCGACCATCTCCTTCATCTGGTTTTCATGTTTATGCTGCTGATGCAACCTCTCCGCCTTCTGCCGCTTCTCTTCCTGCTGGGCGAACTAAAGAGCCACACAGGGAGTTAGTTACTGAATAATAAACCTCGCTGCTTTAATACAAATGGATAAACCTTGATGGGGGGGGGGGGGGGGGGTGTACCTGTTTGATCTTCTCTCTGTCCTCTGCGGCACTGCTCGTTGAGTTGATTCGAAGGCTCTTTTTGAACATGGTCATGCGAGTCTTGGCCTCGCTGCGCTGAATCTTCGGCAGCCGGCTCTTCTCCTGCTGCTGCCGACCCTTCAGAATCTCGATCATTCGCTGGTTGTAGCACTGCATCTGCTCTTGCTCCTGCAGAGACAGACAACAGATGGAAAGTTTAGCTTCAGAGTGAACATTTCTATGGCTTCATCATCGTGCCGCTTCCACGCAATCGGAATCTAAACGGGTGCCGGAAACTAATTTACCTTTTCGTGTTTCTTGAGAAGTTGGTGCCTCTGGAGGAAATATTGATCTTTCAACTGCTGCTTAAAAAGCTGGTGTCTCTCATAGAGGTTCTTCTCCTCCATGTCCCATATTGCAGCCTCGTGCTCTAAATCAGGTTTATTGAAACACAATGTGTCAACACGACCCAGACACGGCTTCCCACAACAAACACTTTCAGGGTGAGGATACTGTACCTCTTATAAGTTGCTGCTTCTTGTTGAGACATTCCCTCTCCATCTCGGCGATCTCTCTCTTGTTGCTGGAGATGATCATCTTCAGCATGGTGTCCAGGTGATCTCTCTGATTTGCCAAGAATTTTTCTTCCTAATCTCCAGCAAGGAAGACGACATGGATGGAGGAAGAAGATGGGAGTCAAACAATAAAAATAAAAAGTTTCAGTAAAGGATTGTGGGGGGGGTTGAAAACAAAAAGCAGAACCGAATCGTTTTTGCTCGCGTCACTCAGGTTTACAACATGAGAAAATAAAGCCTGCTGACTAATCAACATACCTCTCTTGTCTTCATTTCTTCAAAGGAATGCATGCTCTGTCTCAAGGACTCCTTCCGCTGTTTACGAGGCAGCTTCTCAACAGAATATTTCACCTAAAGGAGCCAGATTTCAAGTCAGAATTCAAGCAAAGGTTCCCACTGGACATCAGCTTTTTGGGTCATTCCCAGCTTCACATTCACAGTTCCACAGGCTCCAACAGAATCAAGTGAACTACGCTGCCGTTATTTTACACAACCTCAAACGCACCTCCTTCTTCTTGTGTTTTAAATGATCCTGGAACTGGCGGTGTTCCCGTTCTTGCTCTGCTTTGATGCGTTTGGTCTCTTCTTTAAGTCTGATGTTGTGGTCGGCCTCCATTTTCTCGATTGCTTGCTTCTGATGCTTCTCCAGATTTTCCAGCTCTGTGTCGTACTGCTTCTTTTTGGCCTGGAACCCACCAAGGGGAAACAAGGAAAGTTTAGAAGAAACTGATTACATTTGCCGGCTGACTTGTGCTTTACGTTGCAGGCGAACGTATCGAAGCATCGACTCACGTTCATGTCCTGGTCGAAGCGCCTTTGCATTTGTTCTCTCTGCACTTCCAGTTTGGTGTTTAGAACGGCCTGAGCACGCTGCTCTTCTTTCTGCAGCAATCGGAGATCACGCAGCTCCTGCCGTCTAAAAACAGACATGGCATATTTAAATATGTGACTATCTACAGTACTTAAGTTCATGGCACTGCTGTAAAGTTCATACTAGCTCATGCATGCTAAAGGCTAACTAAACAAGTAAACATTCTGGTCATAGATCTATATTCAGATCTATGGGGCATTCAGTTTGGTCTAGGGGTGGGAAAGTAATCGAAAAATTGAAAATCGGGATTTTTTTTTTGCTTCACAATTTTAAAAAAGATTTTTTTGTGAAAAAAAAAATAATATTTTTTTCAAATAAATAAAAATAATCCATTATAAATTTTTTGTCATTTTTATTGTTTTTATTGATCTTTTAACTTGTCTTCTTAGGTATTATAGCAGCAGAATGATGGTCTGGCTACTGTGTTGTTTTTTTTCTAATCAAGGAAAATAAAGAGTAAAAAAGAAAAAAAAAAAGTTTTATACATTTTGTTTTTAGTCTACAAAAGTCATCAATATCAAAGAATTGTGAAAATCACAATTTAAATCAAATCGGCACCCAAAAAAATCGGAACCGCATTGGGACAAAAGCATATCGTCACAGCCCTAGTTTGGTCCTATGAGGGCTGCAGTCTAGCAGGTTTTCCATGTATTCCTGCATCAACACACCTCAGTTAAATTAAACAGATCCAACAGCCTATCAGGTTCTGCAAAAAAATCTTTCAGTCAGCTCTGTTGAAGCAAGGATACACGGAAAACCCGCTGGATTGCAGCTCTCGTAGGACTAAACTGAGTTCCCCTGATGTGGAAGTGTTTTGTTCCCCTCACAAACAAACTACTGATCTCATGGGATGAGTATCCTATTCTTACCACTAGATGGCAGCAGGGGAGCGACATTTAATTCTAATGTAACTGTAGAAAGTGCTTATTTTCACACTACAACAGCCATAAAGCTGCATGGATCCATGATGTTACACATCTAAATCCCTGAAACAATGAATAACCAAGACATTTGTTTTCTCTCAGTGCACTTAATAATAAGTTTAACATATTTCCCATGTAACCATTTGGGTATTTGTACACTTTAATCCCAAGGGCTTAAAGCCTCTAGGAACAGTCCTTTAAATAGTAAAAATAGAAAACAACATCCAGAAGGCCATTTGTCACAAATTCACTCAGGAATTAATAGAAAAATATATGGACAGCTCTTAAAAGGATTAAGATTTCTAATAAAAGACAAAGAGTGCATGAATTAAACTGTGTTCATGTCAAGATGTTGAGCGCGTTTTTTAAGATCATCTGCTTCAGCTGCTCATGAACAAACCTCAGGAATCTCATCTCCTCATCTTTCTTCTCATCGTCCCTGATGATCTTGGAGGTGGTCACGCTCACCTCCACGCCTTCCACAACAAACTTCCTGGTCCGCTTCAGAGTCTTGCTGGAAAAATCCTGACAGGAACACAGATAACATGAAGTTCCCAAAAAACAAAACGAAACTTTGAATGTTTTGTTTCTCATACATAAGCAGAAATTTGTCCCATTTTTTTATTTACTCGTTCGTTTATTTGTTTTAGATGATCAAATTTATCAAAAAAGGAAGCAACTTATTAATATTAGTCCTAAATCTGAGCACAGAGGAGCCAACGCAGAGCGGTGCTGGAGCAGCATATCCATCCCGCTTTAAACTGACTACTATTAGCAGAGGTCTGAAAACCTGGTTTAAAAGGTAAGTTTGTGTCGGATATTATTGTCATATCTTTAGTTAGAAGTTCAAAAAGCTGATTTATGAGGGGAAAAAAAAAAACAATGTTCACAGATTTTATAAAAAAAAAAAAAATCTTCTTGACCAACTTTGAGGATGTCTGTCCATCTGGCAAGAGAGACATCTGTGTGCAGACAAAGGAACGAATATTCCTGTCAGACAGGTTCTTCTGTAACAAACAGAGATGCCCTGTGCGGAACCACCATGCAGGAAGTGACTACAAACGTACCCTCATCCACTAAATGTGACGCATCTTCATTTAACCCTGTGGCTCGACATGTTTGATGTTGCTAGACTAAAAAAGGGAACAGAGAGATTTCTGAACAGGCCGACAAACTTTCCTCTTGGTCTTTGGATCAAACCTGAACATATAACTTCAATTTAAGAGTCATGAGAGGGAGACGGCGCGGATCTAATGACATCATCCCATATTTAAAATAAATGGCCAATGACTCAGACTGTGACCCCACCTTATGAGCAGACAGGAAGCGTTGTCATGGCAAACTGACCTTGTTGTTTTGGATTGTTTACATTGGCAGCGTAATCTACATCAGCGTCTGCAGATTATATTGACAAAAATGATCTAGTGGAGTTTACTCAGTAAACGCTGGCCAGCTCCAGCTCTGAATGTAATCATTTCCTGGGCTCATCAATAGTTTTTATACAGTACCAGGAAAGATGAAGAGAAAAGAAAATACAGAGAGGTTAGTGAGAACGTCTAACTGGGCGCAGCTGAGCAAACAGCTTCCTTATAAACAGCAACAGGATGCTACTTATACAGTTCTCGTTTTTAATTAAACCTTCTAGCTAAACTGATACATCAACGCGGACAATCGATTGTGCTCATGCATTATGGAGCACACAATAACAATTTCCTCTTTCAGCCTTAGTGTTTGCATTTGAAGTCAGCCATGACCTTGTTTACTCCCCATCACTCTTCCATTCACAAAACTGCACACCCTACAAGGTGCAGATGGATTCAGGTGCACATGCTCACAGCGATGCCGTCCATCATTACCTCTTTAGCATGAACACATAGTTGTTCTAGTCAAAAAAACAAAAAGACAGCAAACCAAAACCAAAACGTGACTCCATGCAGAGTCAATAGGATTTCAATCACGGTCAGTCAGATAGTCTCCCGAAGTGACTTGGCGACAATGAGCAGCATAGAAACTTTTATTCACAATAGTGAATGCTGGACTGTGTCCGCACAAAGGGCAGCATTGGTCCTGGATGAATGGAATATTTGGCTTCTCTTCCAGCTTGTAGCTTCCCGTCCTCGTCAGAATCATCGGGGATAAATAGTTAAAGCTCAGATGAATCCTCCCTTGTGATTTCAAAAGACTCCTTTTTTTCCCCCCCTTATTTTCCAAGTAGAAAAGTAGCAAATTGGGTCCAATCCCTCACATGGCGATGGATTTGGAAGCATATAAAAGGGTTAAGAAGTGTATTTTGAGTCCCTCTCTGTGGTCTCACTATAAGTGCAAATATGTGCTGTAAGCCTAATGGGAGACAGGGACCTCTCTGTGTCAGTCAGTTAACACCCACACCCCGAAACGCGACACAATGCCGTTTCAGTTCCTCAACAGTTGCAGAAAAATAGTTTTTCCAAAGGAGGGATTTTTTTTTTTCTCTACAGATGCATGGAGCTGCTTCTGTGCATCTAAAACACTTTAATACCGTTTCATTTCACCACAAAGACTGAACTGTGCTCCGTTTATCGTCTCTGCATCCATAAACCACCATCACTTCGATTCCTCCACTTTGTATTTAATCTTTTTTTTTTTTAATCTTTAAAACAGAACAATTGTTGCTATGTGGGGACTTACCCTTGCAGACATGGAGATGTTCTTCTGGACGGACATGTCCATGCTCTCAGAAATCATGCTGCCTGAGTGAGAGTACCGTTTGTTGAGGATCCCTCCATTAATATAAGAAGAGATGGTCTCTGCGTTTCCTCCTGTGGATGCCTGCTCTGCAGGGTCTTTGCTTATGCAGCCGTTGGCCCCAGAACGTGGAACTGGCTGTGGGGTGTCAGCAAAGGAAGGCGTGGGAGTGTGCCCAGGAGTAACTGTGAGACTTGAGCTCAGAGTTGGTGACTCTCCGTGAGCGCGGATGGTCTCTGCCTCGGTCACCTGGACTTTGCGCGCATCTGGGTCTATCACGTCTTCTGGAGATGCGTCAGTATGAGGGAAAGACTGTGGCTGTTCAGTCTCTGGTGTCTCCAAGGTAACCTTAAAATGAATTTTTAGCATTGTTACTTAAACGGCTAATACTTAAGAAGCAGAAAATGTAACCAAGTTTAACCTCCTGAGCACCTTGTCCTCATCCAGCGTGGGGGTACTCTTTCCATCCTCAATACCGGAGTCTGAGCTGGAAGTCTTGGTCGAGGCCTCGCTCTCAGATTTCTCAGACTCCAGAGTGACCTCATCCACCAGCTTGTCTCCCACTTCCTCTGGATCTTTTGGAGAGAGATTCTGTCGCGGCAGAGGAACAGGGACCACCATGGCTGAGCCTGGCTGCTCCTCTGCAGGTGAATCTGTCTGGGCCCCTCTTCTGGGTAAAGGTACCGGTGAGGCTGGGGTAGGTGTGGTGGGGCTGGATGTGTGTGGAGACTGGTTTCCCTCCAAACTGGTCTGACTAGTCTGGCATGGTTCCTTGCCTGGAGACTAAAGGAACAGAGAGGCGTTGTTATGCACTTGAGTGACAACACATTTGATGGTGTTTGGCTTTAAGTTGCAGCTGGACTCCGAAATGTTAATGTTTTCAACCTTTGCTTTTGCTCCAAATGCTAATGGATGAAGTCGCTCATGCCTCCCAGCTTCAGGGAAGTAGCTTTAACCTTTCGTTAGATGGAATGCCATCAGTCCTGCTTCATACTCCCACATCACATCACCACTTCCTACTGTGGCTGAATTGGCCCCAGTTACAGAGCTTAAAAGAAACTTTTACAGTAGGAACTACAATAAAAACATCTGATGGATTTTATTTCATTTTGTTTCATTTGCAGCAAGGCATTTCACAAAGCTCATTCATTCAATAAATTCTCATCATTTCTGTCAACTTAACAGCAGAATGCAACTTTTTAGGCATCTCATATGCCACATAAATGTGACTTTATTTCCATTTCATGCTCTGCTGATAATTATTTACAAAGGATGCTTTCAGTGGCGACACGCTGCACTCTGATCACATCATCTAAGATTGAAGCCGATTTGCTTTCTGTTAGTCTAACTTTCCATTAGGGGTAAATAATATCAGACACATTCACAATCAGGTTCCACCTCTCTTGTGTTTTGGCAAAACATTCCAGCAGGGATGCAGGCTGATCTTCAAAGCTTTGCAACGCAACGCATCAATAACTTGGAGCAGGTTTGTGTCGATGCAAAGACGGATAAGACATCAATGTTGCCAGAGATGATATTTGGAGGTTTGGAACGCTTGTTTACATCAGTGTTTCATGTTAAAACAAATACCCCTTGTTTAGATCTTTTGACCTGACTAAAATGTTAAGTAGTCTTTATGAAGAGTTCTCCAAGCTTCTTGTGAAGGACTTAGATTCCGTTTGGTCAAAATGATCCAAAACAGTTTTAAAAGTGTTGAAGTCTGAGCTCTGGGGAAGATTCATCACTCCATCAGGCCTGTTGCCACTGATTCTTAATCTAGTTCTTGTGTCATTTTACATATTTCAGCCTTTCCCCTTGTTGCTCCTCCTTTGGGCCCCGACTCCAATTCCTCCCCTTTGCCCTACTCTAAACCTTCGCACAGTTTAAGTTTCCCAGTTTTCTTTTAGGGATCAATACGTAGGAGCAATTTCTGTTGAGATGTCCACACTTTAAAAAGACATAAATATGTTCGTCTCTCTGGCAGGAAAATATGGACAGAAAAAAAAAAAGGAAAAAAAAAGTAGGTCTAGTTATTCCCAAGTCATCAAACTAGCACAGCATTCATCTACACAAAGCAAAAATCCTCATGATTGTTCTGTCAGAGAAAGCCACCTTTTTTTTTTTTTTTTTTTTAAATTTAGGGGTCATATGACAACATCAGAACAATGAGCGACCTTAAATTATTTACTCCAGTTGTGACAATCTTTTTCTACCCAGGGCTGAGAGCAGCACCTATATTTAACCACGTGTGGGTGTGGATGAATGCCAGTATTCCGGTTTCTGTTCCTTTGTTTGTGCTGACTGCTCTCTTGGACTGTTGCTTTCTAATCTTGTGTCCCTCTGTGGATTTGCGAATGGCCTCTGCAGAACGGACCATCGGCAGAAAAGCTCTGTTCTGGGTTTAAGTTTTTGGTTTGTTTTATTTTTTTTAAGGAAGAAATGCAAGTAAGCACCTGCCTCTGTGATTATGTGTATTATCCTTATTTTTAAACCATGAGTTCCCCCCTCAGATCACAGAGTGAGATAATAAAAGCTGGTTGTGTTGGTGCAAGAAATGCTGTTCTCTCATCATGATTCGAATTCAAATTACATTTGTCGTTTAGCTTAAAGGCCATAAAACTGTTCCGCCGCGATGGAGTTAAATAAAAGAAATAGAATAATAAGTTTAAAAAAAAGAAAAAAAAAAAAAGATATAGGTTTGATACCCCAGTGATCTCCAAGGCGTCATCATCCTCCCCTTCGTCTCTACTGTCTTCAATTTCCTCCATGACCTCCGCCTTGGCTTCAGCCACCAGCTCCATCAGAGGACGGTTAGACGTCACAGACTTCACAAAAGGATGCTGCAGACACAAAACAGTGAAGAGTATCTTAAGTTAATTACCCTTCAAAATAAAAGCATTTCACATGAGTAATTTTTATATTTTAACTTGTAATTCTGAGCTGAAATCAGCTTGTAGGAACTGACTGTTCCCTTTTAAATAATTTAATTTCTCTACAAGATAAACACTATTAAATAATATTTGCTGGAGGCAACAAAACACATCATGTAAAGATTTAGGTAAAATCCACTTATACTCTGCTGAAAATGAAGAGTAGAAGTGAAACACAAACACAAGATAACATTATTATACAACTAGGTAAAAGGATTAATATGTATATGTATAAAATACAAGAAAATACATTAATTTGCAAGAAAGCTGCTAGAAACTAACTGCTGGGGCAACACTGGTACCAGCTGGTTTTAAGCAGATACAATATAACTGCATGTTTATGTCAAAGTTCAGTTTACTGTAATAGAGTTTATTGCAAATCAATAAAAATATATATATTATATATATATATATATATATATATATATATATATATATATATATATATATATATATAAATAAAAAGGCCTATTTGCCAGCATAAACAAATGAAAAAATAATCAAATTAAGAGGTGAGTGGTGCAGAGATAAAAGGCAGATCATTCATTATTCAGAAAATTTGCACTCCTGTGTAACTTTACTGGAACAGCTGACAAAGGGAAAAGCAGACAAGCGAGTGTGCATTTGTTTTGGATGATCAGAGCTGTTTATGTGCACGGGCTTGTCCTTGAGGAAAACATTACATTTCAGCTTTCAGCTTCTCAAACGACAGTCAAATATTGCTTAATGAGTGGAGTAGAACAACAACGGACTGATGCAACATGTGCAGAGGACAAGGAGGAGGAGGCCTCAGGTCCCAAATAATAACTGGTTATGGATGAAAAGCAGGTTTTAATATCTGGATTATGAATATTAGACAAATCTCCAGCTGTACCAATTAAACATAGAAGAAACTTTTTATCTGTTTTAAAGCATCAGATTAAGTTTTTAAATGGAAAAACTCTGTAATGTTCAACTGTAAAACCAGGTTTTGTCCAAGTGCTACTGTGACAAAGCCTATTGTCCTGCAAACATGGAAACATGACAATAACCATGCACAAATAAAGATAAAGGACTGACAACTAACTATAAAAACTGAAATTATGCTGTGATTTTAGGTGACAGACTTTATCAGATTAAATACACTTAGTGAGTGGGCAAAAAACAAAAGAAAAAAAGAACCAAAGATGCGCAATACAAATGAAATGAACTGTACGTTGTGACATTATCTATAGACCTCATGTGCACACTCAAAAAGCAACTTCCTCCTGAAGCAAACCAAACGAAGACAGCGTCAGACCGCTATGCTCTTGCTTTCTCAAACCCAGCCATGTTTACTTTTAATGAGCACCACGGATCACGGTGTGGATCAGCGCAGCTTAAATCCTCTCTTTCAGGTCTAACATTGCTTCAGACCCACAGAGGCTGAAGATTTGGCACGCACGGCCGGGTGTGAAGAGGTGAAATGTGAACAATATGGCCCAGCGGGGCTGCAAGAGCAAGAGGGGGCAGTACAAAGAGCAGAGTTACCTGTTCAGCAAACCAGAGCAGAGTGCGCCATACACAGCTTTATGAGTTTGAGAAAAGACTTCTTTTTTTGTTTTTTTTCCCTTTTTCCTTTTTAAGACATGAGAGGTCAGTCCTCAAGTCTTTAAAGGGCGGCTTCAACTTAAAGCCTTGTTTTGCAGACTGAAGCTTATAATTCGGTTACGTTTGGGGTGAGGATTGAGGTTGGACAAGTTGTGATTTTGGTCAACACAAATAAAACTGACTTCACTTTCATTTACCCAAAGTTGAAAATATCACTCAGACCTAATCCACAGACCTCACAGGAGCTACTTTACAAAAGAATAGCTGCACAAATAAAAGTGCTTAAAACTATCATTTAAAAAATGAAATTTAAAAAAAAGGGGAGAAAATGCTGTAAAATGAGTCATCCGGATGGTTTCCCACCAGCCACGGTGACTGATGCTGTGTCGCGCTGTGTTTTGTAAACAATCATTTCAGGCAAACATGAGAAAACAAAAAGCAGAGAAAGTAATAAAATCCTAATATACTCCTGCTATAAAGCTTCATAAAGTTTCCTCTTAAACTCATTAGCACAACTCATGTATTTCAAGCCACTTACGACTTTCATCAATGATTCATGAAAACCTCTTCGTCCAATCACCGCTCCCCGTCTGGTTTTCATCTGAACTGCGCTGCAGAGTCTGGCCTAAATCTTGTGACACGCGGATGGTAACCAGCGGCTCGCTGGCGTCACACGACTTCAGCTGCACAGCAGAATATGATGCTTTCATAACACGAGTATCTGCAGGCGTCAGGAGCAGCAGGCACGATAAACATCTTAAAACCTCCACAAAAAAAAAAACATGGACCACTCCCCGTCTCCTCTCCCCTCCCGACCGGAGAACACATGCTGAATTCCCCGCAGGCCTGGGTCTGAAGATTTGCATCTCTGCCTTCCCTCTAATTGGCCAGAGGTGGCGAGCTCAGGGTGGTCCCCGCGTGCCATTGGTTGAGAACAGGAATGTAAATAGCTGGCATTCCCTCAGCTGTGGGACACAGACAGGAAACGGTGGCTCTGAATTTTAATAGATAGCTACTTATTCCTAAATCCACACCCTGTTTTGTTGTTTCTCTTACTCCCCCTGCACTTTTAGGGTTAAATAATCAAATGCTCCTCAGATAATGGTGTCATTGGCCTCTTTTTTATGTAATATGTCAAAGTATTTGGACGGAAACAGTTGCGGTGAGTTACTGTTTCCTCGTCGCGTCAGAAACCCTGAACGTGTGTGGATCTGTTGGAAAAGGCTTGAATGAGAGGAAGGGTTTTTGTTTTTTTAGTGTGATTACTGTGTATTGAGGAGGAACAACATCCCTTGTTCATAATGAAAATACTTAATTAACCAATGAGCTCTAAATCTTAGTATTTATAACCCATTAACTTTGCAACTGACCTTCTTCCACTTTAAAAGTGGAAAACTTAGAAAGAAAAGTGAGGTTATGTCGTTGTTGTAATGATGTTTGGCACTTTATCTGCATTAAAATAACAGAATACATGAGCGGCGTGAGTGGCTGAGTGTGTGGCTTGTTTCCATTAAAAACTTGCCGAATATTCACGGCCAACGTCAAACATCTTAGTCTGCTATCGACTTTTGTTTTACGTTTCTGTGGCCCAGGTGCTGAAACATAAGGTGCTGGATGAGGAATATTATATCCAGATTCTACATATGGAGGTTGGAGGAGAGGACGTTATAAATGCTACGCTGCACAGATTTTGGCAGAACCAGTGTGAGGTTGTGGGATGAGATCTCTTTTACTAGAGAAAAGAAAAAAAAAAAACTAGCTCTGCTGTTACTGCAGGCAAGCTGGATGCAGACAGATCTTCCACAGCCTGGGAACCAACTTCATCCTCCACAGTAACCACGCTCGCACCCATTAACCAAGACTACCTCCAGAATTTTGGGCGAGGAGAGGATTCAATGACCAGCCTGCAGGACTGGTCTCAGTCCTACCCAACACATGTGGGACCAGTTTGGGCGTGCTGTTCATGCCAGAGTAACCAACACGACCACACTGGCTGACTTGTGACAAATGCTGGTTGAAGAATGGGATGCCATCCCACAGCAATGTGTCAGTAAACTGATGACCAGCATTAGGAAGAGGCTGTGTATGGTTTTTCCACATGCTATTTAAGGCATTAGGGCATCATTCATTCATTTTCTGTCAAGGGGGGGGGTGGAGCCAACCACGGCAATTAGCAGCGGAGAGGCGGGGTACGTCCTGAACAGCATGTCAGTCCTTACATCTTCAAATAGTTAATATACCAATATGTCTAGTCTTTTTTTTTTTTCATACTTTAATCATATGATCAAGTAAACAACACCAAGCTAGAGTCAAAAGCAAAACAAGCTGTGTGTTATTGGCAAAGAAGCTTTGACAGTAATTTCATGGGTGCAAACCAAATACACAACTCTGCTGCTCATCCCATAAACAGTCTGATTTGTAAGGAAAGCCTATTTAAAAGCTGTTTTTTTTAACATTATAAGATATTTTGCCAGAAATAATTGTTAAAAGAAATAATCCAACAAATATAAATGTTTTTTTAATGTTTAGTTTGCTTGTTTTGTTTCCTTGAAGTGGTTTTTTTTTCTTTTTAAATTGCACTCTGTGACTAGAAAAGTTGAGCAAAAGAAGAAATCCCAGAACCTAGAACAAAAAGGAGCAATTATCTCATTAAGAAAACAGTTTTTGGTGCAGAGTTTGCAGACAAAGCATAAGTCAGTAAACACAGTAAACAAAAAAAAATTAAAAGATCAACAAGTTAAAAAAAAAAATTAAGACGAATGTCAATTTAAAAGAAAATCACTGCAAGGGGGGAAAAAAAACTCATGTAAAAGGCATTTTTAGAGCCATTTCAAAGAAATGTTTAAAGATTTGGCTTCTCTGGGGTCCTAGCACCTCCATAACTTTGGAGCACAAGTGAAAACTGCTGCATGGCCAGTTTTCCTGGCGTTATTCTGGAAAATCTTTAGTTAACTACCAGCAGATTATAGGCGTCCTCTTGGAGGTACATAATTACAAAGAACATTCATCGTGCAGCTCAGATCTTTTCTCTAAAGAGCTTTGTATGTAAATACAAGCTGTGTGGATATATATGTAAATATATGTGAATAATCTTTGTCCAAAAAATGTCTTTAACTCACTTACACGATTATAAAACAAATAAAAGTCCCAGAATGGAAAGATGTCACATGCTCCTCACATATACTACTGCTACCAACTCTCATTTCCACATATTCGTTAACAACGATTTACGTGAGAACGACCTCTTGAAGATGAGTCAGTGGTGTTTTAAATGTTGCAAAAACAGAATTTGCAGAATTTCCCTTCATAAAACTTCTTCCCTTCTGTGCTACAGGAGATTATAAAGGAAGCATTAAAACTTCTTTTCTTTTGGCATTTTAAGAATTTGACCAGATCCTATGAGGTAGATTTCAGAGTCATTTTATGTGTACAGCTCACTTCCCTGGAGAAATGACTGTAATTAGATGATGAGATGTTGCAATTATTTGGTCTATTTTTTGTGTTTGCACAAGATAAAGACAAAAAAGGAAAATTATTCCATCATATGTCAAAGTGCGTCGTTACGTAACACCCTGCAGATTGTAACTGCATATTTTTCAGAGGCCTACCTCCATGAGTTGTGCAGCAGTTGGACGGGCCTCTGGATTTTTATCCAATGACTTCTTCAAAAAATCTTTAAAATCCTTTGACCTGAAGTGGAAAAAAATGACAAAACTTTAATAAATTAAAGAAAAATGGAGGATTGATGGATAAAAAGCAGGCGGGGAAGAAGGAAGAAGAAGAAGCAAATAGTTTAAACCAACAACTCCACATATGCAACGTTGGTACATGTGGATTATCTCTGCACACAGCTGTGATTTGGGTTTTTTTTTGTTATTTTTCTAAATGAAACCCAGCTTTCAGGAGGGGTGATGAGTCAGCAACCCATCTTAAAGTCTCCTTTCAGCGCTTGATAACTGTGCAGTAATAAATTTAGCTGCAAAGGGAACATTAAGACTCATAAAACTGATAGGGAAAGTTATACTTCGGCACTTGCTGCAGGCTGGGCTCACTTTTATTTTTAGAAAGAACAAAATGGACTGCGGGTGGAGAGAGGGAGGACAACCTGACACATAGATTAATTGCAATACTTTTCATACACTTAAGTGAGTAAAATCTAGAGACCTGGTGACAGAGTGAAATGAAATAATCCGGAAAAATCCAGAGAGGAACATTTAAAACATGACTTCACCTTCCACTGTTCATTTACAAATAATCAAACTCACTCCTGGAAAATACATCCTTCTGTTTCTTTCAGGTTTGGATTTATTACGCAACGCAGTCCCTACCATTTATGTGGCTCATCCAGGCTGGGAGGCTCTGACTTGGCGATCTTCAGCAGCACCCTCATGGGGTTGAGTTCATGGTGTGGCGGCTCGATTTGAGCGAGCTCAATCAGAGTAATTCCCAGAGACCAGATGTCGGCCTTGTAGTCGTACGGAGCATCCTTCATTGTCTCACACATCACTACCTCGGGAGCCATCCTGCAAAAGGCAGAGCAAGGTCAAATATGACATTATGGTTAAAATAATTTTTTTTTTTTTAAAAATCATGTTTATGAATTAATTATGTATGAAGAGGTTTTAACTGCATGAAAAACATCTTTAATACAAACAGAAAGGGGGAAAAAAGGAAATGAAGGTCATTCTTGGAGACACTATTCTCCCTGACTTCATCAGCGCAGTCAAAGGGAACAAAACCACCAAACCAGTTTGATTCTTTCCAGAACAAATCAGTGTTGTGCAACACAAAGACACACAGTTTTAATCGACCTGGGAGGATACTCCTATCAGCCTTCATTCATGGCCGATAACCTGTTCCAGTCAATGGTTAACAGCCTCCCATCATGTTCCCATCGTGGATAACACTCTGGAGCAAGGTTCGCTTATAAATTGATGTTTCCAGTTTGCCCAAGTTTAGAGAGGAGAACTGCACCCTGGTAACAACAACAGGAAGGGTTTTCATTCGTTTGTACGGCTTCAGTAGAGATAACTAAAATGTCTACATTTTAAGATTTTCCTGGATGCGCCGATCCAAGTTCTTCAAATCTTTGAACGTCCCTGTAGAAAACTTGTAGACAAGAATCAGGTGTTTTTAAAGTAGATGTTGTTAAAACAAAGCAGTGTCACACTGGTCTACAAGATTTTCTGAAATTTAAAATATTCCTCCCAATTTAAAAAGAAAATAAAATCTTCCTTAAGTCACCTGCTGAAATACCAACCCAAACATGGCTCTTTCTCCACTGTTAGAGGTTTTGATTTTAATAAAATCTCTATAATCATATTATTATATTATATACACAGTTTGTTTTTTTTTGTATTTTATATCATATTAAATATAACATGATATAGTATTTATATAGTAATATATACTATATAAACTGAAATCTGCTGTGTATACAGCTAATATAGTAATTATAATATAGTAATTTTTTACCTGTTTTTAATGTATTGAAGAATTCTTGAAAAAAGTTTGCAAGGAATCCTTCTGCTTTTAAAGCTGCACCAAAAATAAGTATAATATTACTTAAAATTAACATGAGTATTTCTTCTATGGATTTGTCTTTGGGAGGTTTCCGCAGCTTTCCACAAGATTTTTCACAATAACAGATTTTACTTATTGGTCTTTTCCAGCATTGTTCAAACTTTTGCACAGAGCTGAAAACACACATTATATGTGCAATGTTTAATAGTGTGAGAACTGTGAAACGGTCCTCCTGGATTTACATAACATTAACGTCATTAAATGCTTCAGTTTGTAAAGAGACTTCAATGCACAAAATCTCACCTGGTAAAATCATCTTTAATCTTTCCTTATACTTAAATATAAATCTAAAGTCCCAAATCATCATTAAATCTTATCCTGCAGGGTCTGCTGTATATTTGTGACTCACCAGTAAGGAGTTCCGATGAAAGAATCTCTCCTTTGTAAGGTTTTGGTATTTTTTGCAGACACTCCAAAGTCAGCTGCAAGAAGACAAGAAAACAAACAAACAAACAAAAGATTATTTCTGCAAGAATTTCAGAAGAGAAGGGAATAACCCTTGTTGAAAAGTTCCCATCTTTTTTCTGTGTTGCACTGTACACAAACAGCTTGTAAAGCTGTCATTGCTTTGTGATGGGCGGGGACACAAAGCCAGATCCAGTGAATTTATAGTTGCTCTGCTTCCCGAACAAGGCACCCCAATTCCCATAGAAAGCCCTCAGATTACTGGTGTGATGTTTTCACTCCAAGTCAAAACAGGTTTTTTCTTTCTGCAAAGCTCCTCAGATTTTCCTCACGAGACGGCAGTCTCACTCCTTCATCCATTGCAGCGCTCCATCACAGCGACTTAAAAAGGCTCCCAGTTTGAACAAACTGCAATTCAAACATAATTAACCTTCCAGTCAAACACATCATTTGAAGCTCGAAGTCGAGCTGGGAATAACTGTCCTTCCTAGAGAGGGAGTAAACAGTTCAGTGCTGTAACCTACGCAGTCATCCCTCAAAGGAACCACTGCCTCTCTCATGCAAATGTTTCTACATTACACACTCGCACTGCAGCACGCCACAAGGAAATGAATGAGTGCATGACAGGAATCCCAGACTTCACGACAGCGTGGAGATCAACTACCACTTAACGCTTTCAGGGGGGGAAAAAAAAAGGACCAAAAAATAACCAAGTTTAATGCAGATCTGGCAACAGGGCGTTAATTGCTGCCTTGTTTGAATTAACATGCAGTTAGACAAGTTGGAGGAGAGTTAATGAGTCTGTGTCATGACATAATAAGTTTAAAGAGGCAACTCCCAGTGATTATATCTAACCGTGGTGTGTTTAGAAGGAATGTATGGCAGTGGAAAAGATCCCTGTACGAGTCCAGATCAGGTCACAGCATCTGACAAATTCCTTCGAAAGGAAAAAGGATTGTGGTGAAGCAAGTTAAATGTACCAAAATACCCTGTATTTCACAATAAATGCTTGTTTTCAAATCTTTTCTTAGTTTCATAAAAGCGAAGCATCATGTACGCAAAAGGGGCTCAAATATTTCTGTTTTGAAGTTTGAGGAACCAACGTCCTGGACTGACACGCCCCCTCTCTTTCTGGAAAGTCCTACTTTAATCCAAAACACACTAGCCGTTGGGCTGGGTCCACAGTTTCAGCTGTACAATGTCAAGAATGCGGAGAACTCTTCAAAAAGCCAATAAAAGAAAATATGCAACATTCTCAGGATGCAGTTTTCCCACACGATGCTGGCTTGTGATCCTCCCGACGGCGCTGCAGGAGGGGGGCAGAGGCCCCCAACTCTACACATAATGTGTGTGTGTATATACATGCTAAAGAATAGGTTAACCACAGATCATCAGATAACCTTCAATGTGCAAAGGAGGGAAAAAAAGACACCACAAGCAAGGGTTTTCTGAGAACTTGTTCCATTCACATCATTTTGGCCCAAAACAAGACTAATTATATTTTATGCTTAATTTTCTGTTCTGTTCTCATTTTGACAATAAATGTGGTGTTTTGAAGACGCTTTCATTGCATCGCACAGTACAGCTGGGCAGAAACACTTCATTGGGTTTGGTTTGTGCTTGATTGGCACGCATTAAGCTTATTTGGTATATTACCTGGATGGTAAAATGTATGTGTGATATGCATATCTTAAAGTGACTTTTTAATCCCTAAACACAACAAAAACAAAATGCAGCATGACACTTTTTATCAAAAGCTAATTAATAACTAGAAAATGTTAGTTTTCATTCATCACCCTTACCCAGTTTGATCTCCCCGTCCAGCATGAGGAGGATGTTACCCGCCTTCAGGTCCCTGTGGATAATCTTCATACCATGGAGGTAGTCCAGCGCCTCCAACATCTGGCGACAAACCACCTTAATCTGCGGCTCAGTCAGCCCACGATCCAAATCTGACGAGGAGGGGGGGGGGGCAAGGGAAATGAGACTGTTTTGATGAGAGCAGAAAGGAAGTGTTTGGAAGACTAACAGCAAGAGGCCGCATGCCGTTACGCCCACACAACACGGTTTAATATTTAGTCCACATACGGTCAAAATCTTGACTGAACTACTGTGTGAATTCCATGAGAACAAAACATCACAAGGTAAAGCTGGGATATCAGAGCAGATAGTGTTGCTGGATAAGTAATTCCAGATTAGGGAAACTGTCACACCTAAGATGGTCATGGCATGCAGACTTTACTCTACTTTGCCTGTGTTTGGTTAGCTGCATAGGGGTGCTGGGGGTTATAAGGATGTGGATTATCCAGTGAAAACACACCGGGGGGGAGGGGCAAGGGGTTCCCCACACTTGAGGACTCCACTATGTCTGACTACATCAAGGTATTCAAGAACATATTCAAGGCTGGACTACATAAATAGCACTGTAAGAGTACGACACACAGAGGCAAAAGGACAAAGAGGGTCCTACCTAACATAACGGCGTCCACAGCACCTCCAGGACAGAACTCTATCATGATCTGTGAGAGAAGAGAGAAGAGGTGAGTTTAAACTTCACTAAGGTTTTACAGGTATATGGCTCAAAGCTCTCACTGCAGAAACAATAAAATGTGTGTGTGTGTGTGTGTGTGTGTGTGTGTGTGTGTGTGTGTGTGTGTGTGTGTGTGTAAAATTCATGTTTTAGCAGAAGCACATTAAAATGCAAGCAGAGACCATGTGGACAAGTTAGTAGGGCTGTGACGGTACACTTTTGTCCCGATTCGATTCGGTTTTGATTTTTTGGGTGCCGATTCAATTTAAATTGCGATTCTCACAATTCTTTGATATTGCTGATTTTTGTAGAGTAAAAAGAAAATAAACGTATGAAACTTTTTTTGCTCGTAATATTTCTTGATTTCAATTAGAAAAAAAGGACACAGTAGCCAGATCATCGTTCTGCTGCTTTAACGCCCCAGAAGACAAGTAAAAAGATCAATAAAAACAATAAAAATAACAAAATTTTTATACTGGATTATTTTTATTTGTTTGAAAAAAAAAATTGATTTTTTTAACAAGAAATTGATTTTAAAATTGTGAAGCAAAAAATCCCGATTTTCAATTTTTCGATTCGATTTTCCCACCCCTACAAGTTAGCATTCAACTGTTGCATCTGCACTGCCCATCTCCATCTATGAATGTTAAAAGTTATGTTATCTTCCACTCAGCATCTTCACATTTCTTTCACACACACACACACACACACACACACACACTGTAAACAGGGCTTCAAACTGAAGAGTGTGAATAATTAATAGGCTTCAATTCAAAACACACACACAATACTTCAGCTGTGATCAACATACACAGAAGGCTAAAAATATATTTTGATCAGAACAGGTGGGAACATGAAAAATGAAACATCAGGAGATTTCGGAAATGTGTGCAGACTTAGTTATTGCCGTGAAAGAGCATGTAAACCCGCGTCTAACACGAAACTGACATACACAGGATAAAATGCAGCAGATAGCAACTGGTCAGAGATCAACCTCAGATGGTGTGCAGCATACCTGCGGTGTGATCTCACACTTGCATAAACAAAGATCCTGTGACTGTTATGACAACGCTGTCAAAGCATCGGTCTGGCATCGGACAAGGAGTGCCAGGACTGTTTCAGTCAAGCCACTTACAAGCACAAAAGGTGATTGCGCACGTTTGAATAGGTAGTATTGAAAAATGCCTCGATGCACATGCAATCACACGAACACACACACGCGCACAGAAAAAAAAACAGCAGATGAGGAATGTCAGTCTTGGAATGCATCTAACAAGTGGAACAATGCTCTTTTGTTGGGTTAAGACTGACAAACCCAATTAGTTTGGGTTTTTTTTTTATTTATTTCTTATTAACGATGTTCCACTTTCTCAAGTCTACTTAAAATGTAATTTTAATATTCCACCTTTTAATGAACGACAAAGCGTTGAAGCAGTCAGGTCTGCGTGTTTGACAATATTGTTTGGAGCCGTTCATGTACTCCGTGTCAAAGATCAGGAGCTTTTTGACACCTGTTGCAGTTCTTTCAAAACACCGTAAAAGCTTTTGTAAAATCTGTGTCTAAATGAGTGACTCAAATTTACTTACAACCTAAAAAGGGAGATTAAACTGAAAGTTATGGCTTTAACTAGACTAGACTAGACGTTTCTGCAGAACAGTTGTGACTTCTACTGAATGAAAAATCACATTTCTGAATATCTAAAGTAATTCTTAGGTTGAAAAGCATTTAAAGACTTGAAGCATAAAGTGTCCTGATATATGTTCAAAAATGTTCATTTTTTTAATGAGTAACTGCAGAATACTTAAAAATGAAGCACTGATAGTAGAGCAAGTTAGATGTTTGATGTGGATACATGTTTGCTAAAACATGTTGCCATAGCAATGAATGCTCAAGGCCATCACGAAAGCCCCTCTGTTTGTTGTAAAAG